>NW_024424341.1:5273039-5277307 GCF_017311325.1 Ursus maritimus | reverse complement strand
AAAAAAAAAAAAAAAGAAGAAGAGCTACCCTACCACCCAGCAATTGCACTTCTGGGTATTTACCCCAAAGATACAGATGTAATGAAAAGAAGCAACACCTGCACCCCAATGTTCATAGCAGCAATGTCCACAGTAGCCAAACTGTGGAAGGAACTGAGATGTCCATCGACAGATAAATGGATAAAGACGATGTGGTTCATACATACAATGGAATATTACTCAGCCACCAGAAAGGATGAATGCCTACCATTTGCAGCAACATGGATGAAACTGGAGGGTATTACGCCAGGTGAAATAAGTCAGTCAGAGAAAGACAATTATCATATGGTTTCATTCATATGTGGAATTTAAGAAACAGAGCAGAGAATCATAGGGGAAGGGGGGAGAACTGAATGGGAAGTCATCAGAGAGAGAGAAAAACCATGAGACGCTCTTAACTATAGGAAAGAAACTGAGGGGTGCTGGAGGGGTGGTGGGCGGGGGGATGGGGCAACTGGGTGATGGGCATTAAAAAGGGCATGTGATGTGATGAGCACTGGGCTTTACACACAACTGATGAATTATTGAACACTACATCTGAAACCAGTGATGTACTGTATATTGGGTAATGAATTTAAATTAAAAAATATGAAAATAAAATCGGAGGCAACTTAGCAAGTGCTTACTGAGTGTCCCTGTTTTCCTTAAAGCTAACATCATTTTTTACCCAGGGTGGTACTGATACCTTTGAAATTAGTGTCAATGCTCTTAATTTGCAATATTTTTGTTTGAAAATAGCAAGAAATTATTACTAATCCTGTACAAGTTGAATCCTTCATTTGGCTGTATAATTTTTTGACAGTGCATGGAATAGGCTTGTGAAGACCTGAGTTTGATCTTGACTCCCCCGTTCGCAGCCTGTATGAATTTTAATAGAGTATTTTCCCATTTAGGCTTTATTTTTGCATCTCTGAAATAAGAGGGTGAGACTAGGTGATCTCTAAACTTACTTCCCCTAAAAGTCTGCGAGACTTCTCTTTTCTTCTGTTTCCTCTTCTCTGCCTCCCCCATTTTCCCTTCTCTTCCTCCACATCCATTGAGCATCTACTATGAGCCAGGTACTGGGTCCCAGGAATACAATGACAAATGCTTTTTTTGTAAGAGTTTGCAGTCTGGTTGTGGGGGCGGGGGGTACAAAGATAATTACAATATGATGGTATAAGTGCTATGAAAGAAGGAAAAGATAGCACAGGCCTAAGGCCGGGGTAACATTTTAGGAAGCTCCTTTTGGCTGTGGTACAGAGTATGGATGCAGAAGGAAAAGGTTGAGCTTAGGGAGCCTGATGCAGGTGTGAATTGAAGGAAATGGACAATGGAGATAAAAGAGAGACCGAAGAGAAGTTTAGAAAGAGGAATCAGGTAGCTAGTGTGTGTGTGTGTGTGTGTGTGTGTGTGTGTGTGTGTGTCTTGAGGGTAGGGAGGAAGATGGATGCTACCTTTCAAGTGAGATCCGAGACCCAGGAGGAAAAACAGGTAGGTTAGAAGGAAAGGTGATGAGTTAAGGGTGGGAGTACATGAGTTCTGGCTTTCTTACTAAGCTTCAGGAAGGTCACTCAATCTCCAGGAACTTTATTTTCCAGATTATCTGGGAAGTAGAAATAGGAATAGAATAGTACCTACCGTCTGTAGGGATTAGATTTCACTTTATGTGAGAATGCTATGCAAACTGGTGTTGTTCTCCAGGTATGGAGGATTACTTTTATTACAGTGTGATCTTCAGTCTGCTCAGTGCGGGGGAACATATCAGGAGACTAGGATTTGAGTCTAGTCTTTGCCTCTTGCTAGTAGTCATGTAGCACTGGGGTAAGACATGGTCCACTTGGGGATTTAATTTACTCCCTTACCACCACCCTGCCCCCATCTGCATAATAAATAGTCTGGCAATTTATGGGCTGAGTGTGGCTCGAGTATATATTATGTTTGAATCACACAGTTAAAAAAAGCAATTTAGTTGACAACAATTAAAGACCGGTTTCACATAAAATCTTTCATCTTGAACCACCACTCCCACACGCGCTGGTCAGCTGACACTAAGTGGAGGCTCCTCACATAGGCAGGACCTCCAGTGCAGCTCAGGACCCACTACTCCTTCCTGGGTCTGCTCTCTGAAGTTGAGCGTCATTGGTTATTTTTCATTGTAGTTGTGCTGCTTCTCTTCTCACTCTTGATCCTTTCACTCATTCATGGTCCCTTCTTGGCTTTGCATGTTTTTGGATTTGTGACCCCCTAAATATATGGTCTTGTCTGGAGTCACATCTCTCTTTAAAATTCTGCAGTTATGGGGCGCCTGGGTGGCACAGCGGTTAAGCGTCTGCCTTCGGCTCAGGGCGTGATCCCGGCATTCTGGGATCGAGCCCCACATCAGGCTCCTCCGCTATGAGCCTGCTTCTTCCTCTCCCGCTCCCCCTGCTTGTGTTCCCTCTCTCGCTGGCTGTCTCTATCTCTGTCGAATAAATAAACAAAATCTTTAAAAAAATAAAATAAAATAAAATTCTGCAGTTGTGTCTCTAAAGATCCTACAGCTGGCTTCTTACAGACTTGGAATCTCTGAAAATGGTTCCTATGTCATATTTCTGGAGTGAATGACTGCTTTCCGATGATGCTTCATCAAAAGCCACCTGTTTCACTTAATTAGGGGGCTAGTTTAAAGCATAGAATAAAGAGGAATAAACTAGACAGGTGCATCACTTAGGTTTTCCATTCTTTTTAAGCCAAAGAGCTCTAACTCAACCTGGCTCTGGTGGAGGAAGGAATTTATTGAGGCACACGATGACCAAAAAGACTAGTCAGTTCAACTCTTGATCCAGAGGCTCAAAAAATATCACTGGACTCAGTTTCTCTCTATTTCTTGGCCATTCTTTTCCATTTCAGCTAAATGATCAAACTCCACTAGTAGAAAGATGGCTACCGGGGGCTCAAGTCCCTCATTCAAGGCTTGTGGAAAATAGAGCATGTCTTTCTCCCTAAAGGGCACACTAAAGTCTCATTGTCCCTCTCTGGCCCTGACTGAGCCATGTGTCTATCCTTTAACCATTGGCATGGCCAGGAGAATGTGACACGCTGGCTAGTCAGTCCTGTGTCCCATGCCTTCTCCTACGGCCAAAGACGGTGTCAATTTCACCTGACATTCATGGACTGAGGGTGGGAAAGAGTTATTTTTTACAGGAAAATTTTTGGCAGAATTATCCAAAGAAGGGAGAATGGGTGCTATATGGATGTTGTCTATCAGAAATAATATATAGTTTTCCACTATATATGGGTCTTCTGCCTAGAAAAAGTGATCAAAAGACAGTAAGTACTTAGAGACCACTGTCCTTAATGGTGAGGGGGTCATAGTACTAAAATAACTAGCGGTGGAATAAGTTATTCATAATAGAAATAAAATTATTAAAAATTTAGTAAGTCATTTTTAAGCAGCACCAAATGAACCGTTTGATATTAGAGAAACTGAGAGATATTTTTAGTGTTTCATTTTTCAGCAGGGAGCCTGCTTCTCCCTCTGCCTGTGTCTCCCCTTGCTTGTGCTTGCTCTCTCTCAAATAAATAAACAAAATCTTTAAAAAAAAAAAGAATCTTAATGTAGATGTTTTATTTAGCACTATTTTAGATGTAAGGGGAAAAACAAGTAATTTGTCTCAAATCACAAAGCTAGTAAGAGGAAGAACTGGGCTATAAACCAAGCTCTGACTCCAAAGTTTATAACTCTAACCCTTGCTTTTGCTCCTGTCACTTGCTATGCCTTCTCCATGATGAACCTGGGACATCTGGCTTCAAGTCAACTAATTAAGCAAAGATAATGGAGAAACTATTTGTGTGAGGCACTGTCCTACGTATTGAGGAATTATGGTGAACAAGACATCTGTGATTCTGCATATGGGTTGTGTTTGATACCTTGGGAGTGAGAGAGATCCCCAGGAAAATATTTGAAAAGACAAAGAGCCAGGGCTAAACCCTGAGGAACCTTGATATGTAAAGCTGGGTGGAGGAGATTGTGCATCTAAGAGACAGAGATTGAGAGACCATAGAAGAGCCAGGAGAACACGCAGTCACAGAACCTAGGAAAATGGCAAAAGCTTCCAAAAGGCCATGTGAGTGGGGACTAAAATGTAGCCACGGGATTTAGAAACATGGAAGCCCATAGTGCCTTTGGTAAGCGCTCTTTGGTGGAGTTGTGATGACGAGGCCAGCTTGGAATAGATCAAGGAGAGAACGGGAGTGACAGGAGATGG
>NW_024424341.1:5069572-5273029 GCF_017311325.1 Ursus maritimus | reverse complement strand
ACTCCTTCCTGGGTCTGCTCTCTGAAGTTGAGCGTCATTGGTTATTTTTCATTGTAGTTGTGCTGCTTCTCTTCTCACTCTTGATCCTTTCACTCATTCATGGTCCCTTCTTGGCTTTGCATGTTTTTGGATTTGTGACCCCCTAAATATATGGTCTTGTCTGGAGTCACATCTCTCTTTAAAATTCTGCAGTTATGGGGCGCCTGGGTGGCACAGCGGTTAAGCGTCTGCCTTCGGCTCAGGGCGTGATCCCGGCATTCTGGGATCGAGCCCCACATCAGGCTCCTCCGCTATGAGCCTGCTTCTTCCTCTCCCGCTCCCCCTGCTTGTGTTCCCTCTCTCGCTGGCTGTCTCTATCTCTGTCGAATAAATAAACAAAATCTTTAAAAAAATAAAATAAAATAAAATTCTGCAGTTGTGTCTCTAAAGATCCTACAGCTGGCTTCTTACAGACTTGGAATCTCTGAAAATGGTTCCTATGTCATATTTCTGGAGTGAATGACTGCTTTCCGATGATGCTTCATCAAAAGCCACCTGTTTCACTTAATTAGGGGGCTAGTTTAAAGCATAGAATAAAGAGGAATAAACTAGACAGGTGCATCACTTAGGTTTTCCATTCTTTTTAAGCCAAAGAGCTCTAACTCAACCTGGCTCTGGTGGAGGAAGGAATTTATTGAGGCACACGATGACCAAAAAGACTAGTCAGTTCAACTCTTGATCCAGAGGCTCAAAAAATATCACTGGACTCAGTTTCTCTCTATTTCTTGGCCATTCTTTTCCATTTCAGCTAAATGATCAAACTCCACTAGTAGAAAGATGGCTACCGGGGGCTCAAGTCCCTCATTCAAGGCTTGTGGAAAATAGAGCATGTCTTTCTCCCTAAAGGGCACACTAAAGTCTCATTGTCCCTCTCTGGCCCTGACTGAGCCATGTGTCTATCCTTTAACCATTGGCATGGCCAGGAGAATGTGACACGCTGGCTAGTCAGTCCTGTGTCCCATGCCTTCTCCTACGGCCAAAGACGGTGTCAATTTCACCTGACATTCATGGACTGAGGGTGGGAAAGAGTTATTTTTTACAGGAAAATTTTTGGCAGAATTATCCAAAGAAGGGAGAATGGGTGCTATATGGATGTTGTCTATCAGAAATAATATATAGTTTTCCACTATATATGGGTCTTCTGCCTAGAAAAAGTGATCAAAAGACAGTAAGTACTTAGAGACCACTGTCCTTAATGGTGAGGGGGTCATAGTACTAAAATAACTAGCGGTGGAATAAGTTATTCATAATAGAAATAAAATTATTAAAAATTTAGTAAGTCATTTTTAAGCAGCACCAAATGAACCGTTTGATATTAGAGAAACTGAGAGATATTTTTAGTGTTTCATTTTTCAGCAGGGAGCCTGCTTCTCCCTCTGCCTGTGTCTCCCCTTGCTTGTGCTTGCTCTCTCTCAAATAAATAAACAAAATCTTTAAAAAAAAAAAGAATCTTAATGTAGATGTTTTATTTAGCACTATTTTAGATGTAAGGGGAAAAACAAGTAATTTGTCTCAAATCACAAAGCTAGTAAGAGGAAGAACTGGGCTATAAACCAAGCTCTGACTCCAAAGTTTATAACTCTAACCCTTGCTTTTGCTCCTGTCACTTGCTATGCCTTCTCCATGATGAACCTGGGACATCTGGCTTCAAGTCAACTAATTAAGCAAAGATAATGGAGAAACTATTTGTGTGAGGCACTGTCCTACGTATTGAGGAATTATGGTGAACAAGACATCTGTGATTCTGCATATGGGTTGTGTTTGATACCTTGGGAGTGAGAGAGATCCCCAGGAAAATATTTGAAAAGACAAAGAGCCAGGGCTAAACCCTGAGGAACCTTGATATGTAAAGCTGGGTGGAGGAGATTGTGCATCTAAGAGACAGAGATTGAGAGACCATAGAAGAGCCAGGAGAACACGCAGTCACAGAACCTAGGAAAATGGCAAAAGCTTCCAAAAGGCCATGTGAGTGGGGACTAAAATGTAGCCACGGGATTTAGAAACATGGAAGCCCATAGTGCCTTTGGTAAGCGCTCTTTGGTGGAGTTGTGATGACGAGGCCAGCTTGGAATAGATCAAGGAGAGAACGGGAGTGACAGGAGATGGGGGCAGTGTATACAGACACCTTGCATCCCTTTTTTGAAGATTGACTATAAAGGAGAGGAGAGGAATACAACAAGTGCCAAGGGGGCAGGTGTATAGCTTTTTTTTTTTTTTTTTAAAGATGGGAGAGACCAAAGCATTTTTGAATGTTTATGAGATGTATACGAAGAAGAGGATGATGAAGATACAGGAGGGGCAGAGAACAAGGAGTCAGTGGGGCTCCTTACAAGAATAAAAGATTTGAGGTTCATAGCACAAGCCCAGGAGTAGGCTTTTCATATTTATGGGGAAGAACTTCTTCCTCAATTGAAAGGGAACAGAAAGAGGAGAGGCATTGAGGCAGCAAGGTTTATAGATTTGGTAGATGGAACACGAGAGAATTTCCATCTAATGACTTCTCTCTTTTTTTTCCTGAGAATTACATATTTCTCTAGAGTCCGGTGTTATTTCTCCTGGACCCAGATGTCTGGAAGGATTGAGTTCAGCCTACATAGGGTAAGAGAAGCAGATACTGAGTTGAACAAATGCAAATTGTCAACTACTCTTATTCTCTGCTGGAAATAATCCTTCTCGTGAGTTCTTAAAAAAAAAAAGAAATATGATGTTCAAAGCATGGTATGCTCATGTCATAGGACTGAATAGGCTGACACACTTGGGATGTTTACGTTGTCTGTCAGAAGCAGTGAGCTAGGTGTCTAACATCCAAGGTCTTGGCAAAAGAATTCTTACTGCATGAGTCAACTTGAGTCAAATTTGCAAAAAAATCTTTAAAGGAATTAATCTATAGCAAGTACAAAACCTAATACCTAAGCCAAGCATATGCGGTCTGCACTGGACTGGCCCACCCATGCTGCTCACAGTTCAATCTGTCTGTCTCTGCCACATGGGTCACCTCAATGGGAGATGAGAAATGAAATATTCCTGATGAATTCAAAAGTGACTCCTATTAATGTTAAGGCTGGTCTTACTCCTTGGAAAGACAAACACTGAATATCAGTTCCTTATATTTTTCAGATGACCTAATCTGAACTGTAATTCTGTTAGATATAAAAACAGAAAAAAAATTAAAACTCGTTTTATGTTCCCAGTCTTCGTTGTTTCCTGATTTTATGGTAAGAAGCGCAGGCTACAAAGAACAAAGCTCCTAGGAATAAAAGGAAAGGCATTAGCCATGTGAATCACAGAGTCCTAAAGTTAGAGAGGACCTCAGATGTCCTTGGTTGAACTTTTCCTTGATGCGAGAATCCCGTCTTCATCAGCCTCAACATAAGGCCAGGCATCGTTGGCATGACTATATACGTGATGGGGCATTCATACTGCTGAGATTTCTCTTTCCAGTCTTAGAGAGTTTCCGTGATGGTGGGATTCTTCATGTGGAGTAACTTCAGTTTTCCTGTAACTCACTAATTTTGTGCTGCTGAGTTATGTGAAATACACTGGATCCCTCTTATACAGAATTTATATTCTTATAGTGGAAACAGGATATCTTGGCTTCATGCAGCATAGCAATTGGGAGCCTGTTGCTGTGAATCACTCAGAACCTGACTTTGTATTAAGGAGAGCACATATTGCATGGTGCACTGGGTGTTATGCGCAAATAACGAATCATGGAACACTGCATCAAAAACTAAGGATATACTGTATGGTGACTAACATAACATAATAAAAAATTATTATAAAAACAAACAAAAAAACCCCCAAACACTGCATTAAAATCAAATATGAGGCAGGAAAAAAAAAAAAAAGAACCTGACTTTGAGTTGCATCACAGGTTTTATACGTGGCACGACTTTAGGCAAATTATTTCTTCTCTTAGAATATGAGTTTCACATTTATAAAATGGCATTTCTAGTGCCTGCCTCATAAGGCTGTTGTATGGCTTGAGTTTTATAATAAACATAAGGGTTTATGAGGTTGTTGTAAGATTAAATGTAAACTGCTTAGACCCATGCTTGGCACATAGTAAGTAATCAATAAATATTTAATATTGGTTGATAATTAATCAACTAGTTAGAGTAATTATAAATCAACTAATAATTCATAGTAATTAATGTCATACTATTATTTATAGAATACTAGTACCTGGTTCTTACATCTCTGACCAGACATTCAGCAGGTATGGTATCTGTATTAATTTGTTACGTAGCAATAGATAACTAAATATAGTGACCTAATTGGACTTCCCATACCCACTCTTGTTGTCGTCCACACGGTAGCCAAAATCTGCAGACTTACTAACACAGAAATCTGATTATTGCTTAAACTCTTTCAATGACTTTCCATTGACGTATTATATATTTATAATCTATAAATATTCCCAGTATTTGCTCAAAGATCCTTTTTGAATGACTCTCCGGCCTCACCTCCCACCATTTCTCTCTTTGGACTGTACTCCACCAGGCGATTGTTTTCAGTTTCTTCTGGCCCCATGTTCATTCTCAGCTCCTGGATTTTGCACTTGTTGTGTCTCTTGCTAGAAGCTTCCCTTCTCTTGACCTTACCTATCTACCTTGTAGTCATCTTTTGTGTTTTAGCTTAATTATCATTCCTCATTCCTCAAAAACTTAAAAATACAACTACTTTATGACCCAGCAATTGCACCGCTAAGTATTTATCCAAAGGATACAAACATGATTTGAAGGAACGCTTACACCCCAATATTTATATCACCAATGTTCACAATAGTCAAACTATGGAAAGAGCCCAGATGTTCATCGACAGATGAATGGATAAAGAAGATGTGGCATATATACCATGGAATATTACTCAGTCATCAAAAAGAATGAAATCTTGTCATTTGCAATGACATGGATGGAACTAGATGGTATTATGCTAAGCAAAATAAGTCAGTCAGACAAAGACAAATATGGGATGGTTTCACTCATATGTGGAATTTGAGACACAAAGTAGATGAACATAGGGGATGGGAAGGAAAAATAAAATAAGATGTAAACAGAGAGGGAGACAAACCATAAGAGACTCTTAACTATAGGAAATAAACTGAGGGTTGCTGGAGGAGAGGTGGGTGGGGGGATGGGGTGATTGGGTGACAGGCATTAAGGAGGGCATGTGATGTAATGAGCACTGGGTGTTATATGCAACTGATGAATCACTAAATTCTACTCCTGAAATGAATAATACCTTATATGTTACTTAAATTAAATTTAAGTTAATTTTTTTTTTAAAAATCACTCCTCAAGGAAATCTTTCTTTTCTGACCCAGCCACATAGACTAGGTTAAGAGCTGCACTTCTTACTTCCAAATCACCTATTATAGCACTGGTTTTAGTATGAAGGTTTCTTTATTTACCTTTTACTCTTGCTTAGCTTGAAGGTCTGTGATGTCAGGGACTCTCTGCTTTGCTCCCTGCTCTTCCTACAGCACCTACCATAGGCCTAGAACATAGAAGGAACTCAGTGGACAGGTGTTGAAAGGGTAAAGGAAAATTCAGTTCCTTCCCAAAGGATAATTGGCAGTTCAAGTAGTTTATGGACACCTCAAACTCAACTTATCCTATACTGATGAGGACCTGAGCCCTCAAGTTCCTGTTGACCAGTCCTCTCTGTGACTTTCTCCCCTCAACTACAGGAGAGCTTTTTTATAGGTAAGGTAGTATTGGAAATAAGACTGAATATTTTGGATAGAAAAAAAACGATGCCCTGGGGGACTGAGTGGCTCAGTCAGTTGAGTGACCAACTCTTGGCTTCAGCTCAGGTCATGATCTCAGGGTCATGAGATTGAGCCCCATGTCAGACTCCATGGAGACTCTTTGTCCCTCTCCTTTTCCCTTTGTCCCTCCCCGCAGCGGGTAAATGGATAAAATCTTAAAAAAGAAGAAGGAGGAGGAGGGGGAGGGGAGGAGGAGGAGGAGGAGGAGAAGAAGAAGAGGAAGAAGTAGAAGAAGAAGAAGAAGAAGAAGGAGGAGGAGGAGGAGGAGGAGGAGGAGGAGGAGAGGAGGAGGATGAGGAAAAGGAGAAAATGATGCCCCTTTCCTGTGAAATATTGAAAGTCGTTTGGGGGGAATGGCAGAGAATACTGATCTGTCCATTTTGCCATCACCAAGAAGGGACTCTTCATTTCTACAACTTTCCAGGCCCATTGAGGCAGAGAATGCCAAAGGAGATTATCTGACCAGAAGTGCAGTTTCAATAAATGCTTTCCGTTCCTTTCCTCCTTTCCTTTTGGTTTCATGAGAAGTTGGTCTTAGTTATGGTTTATGTGGACGACTTGGAATACATGAAATAGTATCAGTTCTGAAGTTAATCTGAAGTTAATCTTCCAACAAAACTCTACTAACAAGTCACGGTGGCCAGCATTTATAGACCAGAATGAACCAGTTCCACTCTATGTGACACTTAATGAAGATTGCTAGGGAAAGTGCAATTGGGATTTTATATGGAGTGTTAATATTTTATGTACGTACAAGAACAGCTGACAATTAGCATACAAGCAGATCCAAAATTGTGTGTGTTGAGGCTGAACCAGGAGATTGCTTATGTGGGAGTCAGGTCACCCTGTGTTGTGCCCTGATTATTTCCCAAACCCAAATAACCCTCATTGTGCAGATGTGTTGGGCCTGTCCCTTGGCCTTGTCTGTGTCATAAAAGAGTTTATGAAACACTTTGAAAAGATGGCACTACGTTGCTGTGTTGTAGATATATTGCATAGACATGGGCAGGGTGATGGGGAAGGACTACCATTACCGATCAGGTTATGAAGGAAAGCTGGCCTCTGACATGCTCCACAATTCCCTGTAATTAGGGAATATGTGGGGGTGTTGATCAACTTTGTCTTTTTGAGTAAAATATAGATGTGTGGGCCTTGTGCCCAGAAAATACAGCTGGTCCCAATATAATATAGAACAATTTCCTGTTAACACGGACAACCTCCATTTGAATATGCAGATATAATCTTAATAATAATAATTACAGTTTTTATTCCACACATCTATTAGTTTATTCATTCATTCAATATTAGATATTTACTAAATACTAAACGAGCACATGATAATTAAATGTATTCATCAGTCAGCATAGGCTAAGTTAATGCTACAGTAAAAAAAATGGTCCCTAAAATTTCAGTTCATTTCACGTTCATGTCCATCATGGGCTGACTGTGGCTCTCCTGCATCATCTTCATTCCAGGACCAAGACAGAAGGAGCAACTTTTATCTGATACCTGCTGGCTTCACGAACTATGACAAACCGTGTGATGACACTCCAAGTTCTGTTTAGAAGTCCATACTGTCATATCACTAGTCCAGATAAATCACAATGCCCCCAGGTGTCAGTGGAGTGAGATGTGTAATCCCCTTATAACTCCCTCTCTTTGGTAGTAGAAGCATGAATATTTTGAACGGGCAATACAATTTACATCAGTATTAGCGACAGGAGTTTGGACAAAGAATTCCCAATGACAGAAAGATTAGTTTTGATGAATGGTTTGGCTTATTTCACAAGGAGGCTCCATGGAGTGAGAAGAACTTAAATAGATATGCCAAGAAGTGAGTTTAATCAGAAGCATTGCTCTGATTTATTTTTTTCTTTTTTGGTCAAAATAGTGGTTACTCCCTGCTCTGACTCCTCCCAGCACTGATTTCCAGGGTTTACCAGGACTGGGCTTTGTGGAAGCACAAATATTCTGAGTTTGTTATTGCACAGCAGCAGATGGAGAGCTGAAAACTTTTGAAAACAACCTTTTTTTTTTTTTTTCCTGACACTGGCAAGTCAGAGGCTGAGTTTGCTGCTCTACTGGGACTGTATCTTTTGACTTCATTTATGCAAAGTTTTCATACTTGCAAGCAGTTCACTACTAAAGGAAGTAAAGTCATGAATTCTTATACTGCCAAATTTAATTAAAGTTGCTCATTGCTGATATCCAGTGTAAAAATGGCAAACTTTATTAGTCATCCTATGGAAAAGTGATGACAGCACATATTTTTTATAGTATGAATGGGATTTTATTTATACTTCATGTAAAACAAAGTAGCCAGTATAATTAGACAGTAATTTGTAACTTCCAACGTAAACATTTTAGGAGCAGTGGTATCAAAAGTGAGTGCTAATTAGAGAGCTGTTAGAAAAAATATATAAGTGGTAGCAGATTGACAAGCTATACCAAACAGCAGGCTATTTATAACTCCATGCTGTTTTTAAATTCTATTTTGTTTAATAGTCTTTGGACAACTCAGAAGAGCAGAGAGCTTTACAACTTGATTTGCAGTTTAATTTCTGTAAATACAACTAAACCTTGCAGACATGATTGCAATGCAGCTAGCTGTGATAATTAAAAAGGTATTATTAACTCGATGACTTTCTGACTGTGTCATTTGAGATTCTAATATCTTTTGTACTCCATCTCTCCAAAGAGAGGATAAATCCAAGCATTATTTAATTATGGTTTTTACAATAAAGGGCACTTTAATCAGCAACCTCTCAGGAGCTCTTGCCTTGTAGTCATTTATTCAAACAATGAAAAAGTCAAGAAATATTTATGTGAAAGGGGAGGGGTAGTGAGTCACAGGCACTCACTTGGGCTGTTGTTGACATTGTGGACACTTGACCTCTAGTTTCATTAGCAAAGCTGAACGTGATTTGCTGCCATCTGTATAGACTTCTTCTGGATTTCTTAGCAAAAATAAGGAAAAAATTAGTCCTTATTGGGAAAGGAGAGATGAATCACAATTTGTAATAGTTAATCTCTTTTCCCATGGTCATCTCCCATGAAAACAACTGCCAGGATCCATGAGGTAGCGGAGAGAAGTGAATGTGTGTAAAAAAGGAGAAAGCCATGTATGATAATTGCTTTTTAAAAATTTGAAATAAATGTCTCTTCATATCTTCTGCCCATTTCTTGACTGGATTTTTTGGGTTTTGGGTGTTGAGTACGGCAAGTTCTTTATGGATTTTGAATACCAGCCCTTTATCTGAGAAGTCATTTGCAGATATTTCTCCCATTCCGTAGGTTGCCTTTTACTTTTGTTGGCTGTTTCCTTTGCTGCGCACAAGTTTTTATCCTGATTAAGTCCCAATAGTTCATTTTTGCTTTAGTTTTGCTTGCCTTTGGAGACGTGTCTAGCAAGAAGTTGCTGTAGCTAGGTTGAAGAGGTTGCTGCCTGTGTTCTCCTCTAGGATTTTGATGGATTGCTGTCTCACATTGAGGTCTTTCATCCATTTTGAGTTGATCTTTGTGGGCGTAAGAGAATGGTCCAGTTTCATTCTTCTGCACGTGGCTGTCCAATTTTCCCAGCATCATTATTGAAGAGACTGCCCTTTTTACATTGGATATTCTTCCCTGCTTTGTGTAAGATTAGTTGACCGTAGAATTGAGGGTCTATTTCTGAGTTCTCGATTCTGTTCCATTGATCTACGTGTCTGTTTTTGTGCTAGTAGCCTACATGTCCATTGACAGAGGATGGATAGCATATATATATATATATATATATATATATATATATATATTACTCAGCCATCAAAAAGAATGAAATCTTGTCATCTGCAATGACATGGATGGAACTAGATGGAATTATGCTAAGCAAAATAAATCAATCAGAGAAAGACAAATATCAGATGGTTTCACTCATATGTGGAATTTAAGAAACAAAATAGATGAACATAGGGGATAGGAAGGAAAAATAAAATAAGATGTAAACAGAGAGGGGGGCAAACCATAAGAGACTCTTAACTATAGGAAACAAACTGAAGGTTGCTAGAGGAGAGGTGGGTGGGGGGATGGGGTAATTGGTTGATGGACATTAAGGAGGGCACGTGATGTAATGAGCACTGGGTGTTATATGTAACTGATGAATCACTAAATTCTACTCCTGAAACTAATAATACACTATATGTTACCTAAATTGAAATTAAATAATTTTTTTTAATGAGATAAAATTCACACAACCATTTCATCATTCACCATTTAAAAACTTTTTAAGTGTAAAATTCAGTGACTTTTAGAACATTCACAGTGTTGTGATAGCATCACTCCTAACCAATTCCAGAATATTTTCATTACTCCAAGGAGAAACCACATGCATTAGGCATCACTCCCCATTTATCCCTCCCCAAGCCCTGGCGACCACTAATCTGTTTGTGTCTCTATGGATTTGCTTATTCTAGACATTTTGTATATATGGAATATTAAGTATGTGGCTTTTTATATCTGACTTCTTTCACTTAGCATGTTTTCAAGGATGATCCATGCTGTGAGCTGCATCAGAAGTTAATTCCTTCTTATGTTATTTTTTTGTTTAAATTCAGTTAGTGTTCAACACTTCATCAGTTATGTGTAACACCCAGTGCTTATCACATCGTGTGCCCTCCTTAGTGCCAATCACCCAATTACCCCATCCCCCCACCCACCACCCCTCCAGCAACCCTCAGTTTCTTTCCTATAGTTAAGAGTGTCTCATGGTTTTTCTCCTTTTCTGATGACTTCCCATTCAGTTTTCCCTCCCTTCCCCTATGATCCTCTGCGCTGTTTTTTAAATTCCACATAAGTGAAACCATATGATAATTGTCTTTCTCTGATCGACTTATTTCACCTAGCGTAATACCCTCCAGTTTCATCCATGTTGATGGAAATGGTAAGTAGTCATCTTTTCCGATGGTTGAGTAATGTTCCATCATATACACACACACACACACACACACACACACACACACACACACCCCACTTCTTTATCCATCATCTGTTGATGGACATCTCGGCTCTTTCCACAGTTTGGCTATTGTGGACATTGCTGCTATGAACATTAGGGTGTAGGTGCCCCTTCAGATCACTATATATGTATCTTTGGGGTAAATACCTAGCAGTGCAGTTGCTGGGTGGTAGGGTAGCTCTATTTTTAACTTCTTGAGGAAACTCCATACTGTTTTCCAGAGTGGTTGTACCACTTTTCATTTTCACCAACAGCGTAGGAGGGTTCCCCTCTCTCCACATCCTCACCAATATTTGTTGTTTCCTGACTCGTTAATTTTAGCCATTCCGACTGGTGTGAGGAGGTTTCTCACTGTGGTTTTGATTTGCATTTTTTGATGCCAAGTGATGCGGAGCATTTTTCATGTGTCTGTAGCCATTTGTGTATCTGTCTTCTTTGGAGAAATGTCTGTTCATGTCTTCTATCCATTTCTTGACTGGATTATTTGGTTTTTGCAGTTGAGTTTGTTAAGTTCTTTATAACTCTTGGATACTAGCCCTTTAGCTGAGAAGTCATTTGCAAATACCTTCTCCCATTCTGCAGGTTGCCTTTTAATTTCGTTGACCTTTTTCTTTGCTGTGCAGAAGATTTACATCTTGATGAAGTCCTAATAGTTCATTTTTTGCTTTTGTTTCCCTTAGCTTTGGAGACATGTCTAGCAGGAAGTTGCTGTGGCTGAGGTCAAAGAGGTTGCTGCCTCTGTTCTCCTTTAGGATTTTGATGGATTTGCTGTCTCCCATTTAGGTCTTTCATCCATTTTGAGTTTATTTTCGTATATGGCATGTATATGGTGTAAGAAAGTGGTTCAGTTTCATTCTGCACGTGGCTGTCCAATTTTCCCAGCACCATTTGTTGAAGAGACTGCCTTTTTCCCACTGGATATTCTTCCCTGCTGTGTAGAAGATTAGTTGACCGTAGAATTGAGGGTCCATTTCTGGGTTTTTTAATTCTATTCCATTGATTTATGCATCTATTTTTATGGCAGTAGCATACTGTCTTCATGATTATAGTTTTTTAATATAACTTGAAGTCAGGCATTGTGATGCCATCAGCTTTGATTTTCTTTTTTGACATTCCTTTGTCTATTTGGGGTCTCTTCTGGTTCCATTCAAATTTTAGGATTGTTTGTTCCAGCTCTCTGAAAAATGTCAATGGTATTTTGATAAGGATTGCATCGAATGTGTAAATTGCTCTGGGTAGCATGCATATTTTAACAGTAATTATTCTTCCAACCCATCAATATGGAATGTTTTTCCATCTCTTTGTGTCTTCCTCAATTTCTTTCATAAGCGTTTTGTAGTTTTTGGAGTACAGGTCCTTTGTCTCTTTGATTAGGTTTATTCCTAGGTATCATGGTTTTTGGTGCAATTGTAAATGGGATTGACTCCTTCATTTCTCTTTCTTCTGTCTGAGGTCAAACAGGTCATTTCTCTTTCTTCTGTCTGAGGTCTTCTTTATTGTTAGTGTATAGGAATGAAACTGATTTCCATGCATTGATTTTATATCCTACAACTTTGCTGAATTCCTTTATGAGTTCTAACAATTTTGGGGTGGAATCTTTTGGGTTTTCCACATAAAGTATCATGTCATCTGCAAAGAGTGAGAGTTTGAGTTCTTCTTTGCCAATCTGAGTGCCTTTTATTTCTTTTTGTTGTCCGATTGCTGAAGCTAGGACTTCTATTACTATGTCGAACATCAGTAGTGAGAGTGGACATCCCTGTTGTGTTCCTGACCTTAGGGGAAAAGCTCTCAATTTTTCCACATTGAGAATGATATTTACGGTGGCCTTTTCATATATGGGTTTTATTATATTGAGGTATGTTCCCTTTATCCTTACACTGTGAAGAGTTTTAATCAAGAAAGGATGCTGTACTTTGTCCAATCCTTTTTCTGCATCTATTTGAGAGGATCATATGATTCTTGTCCTTTCTTTTATTTATGTAGTGTATCACATTGATTGATTTGTGGGTGTTGAACCACACTTGCAGCCCAGGCATAAATCCCACTTGGTCATGGTGAATAATATTTTTAATGTACTCTTGGAAGCTATTGGCTAGTATTTAGGTGAGAATTTTTGCATCCGTGTTCATCAGGGATATTGGTCTCTAATTCTCCTTTTGGTCCGGGTCTTTGGTTTTGGAATCAAGGTAATGCTAGCCTCATAGAATGAGTTCGCAAGTTTTCCTTCCATTTCTGTTTTTTGAAATGGCTTCAGAATAGGTATTAATTCTTCTTTAAATGTTTGGTAGGATTCCCCTGGGAAGCCATCTGGCCCTGGACTCCTGTTTCTTGGGAGATTTTTGATTACTGATTCCTTGCTGGTTATTGGTCTGTTTAGGTTTTCTCTTTCTTCCTGTTTCAGTTTTGGTAGTTCATTAATTCTAGGAATGCATCCTTTTCTTCCAGATTGCCTAATTTGTTGGCATATAGTTGCTCATAATATGTTCTTATAGTTGTTTATATTTCTTCAGTGTTAGTTGTGATCTCTCCTCTTTCATTCATGATTTAATTTATTTGGGTCCTTTCTCTTTTCTTTTCTTTCTTTTTTATCTTGTTTTGTTTTATAACCTGCAATTTTTTATTCATAATACATTAATAAAAATTTCAGCATGCCATTAAATTCATAGCTGAAATTTATGGCTGCAGAATATACCATTATGCGTTTTACAATGGTAACAGTTAATATTTCATGGGTGCTTATTGCACTATGTTCTGGATTAAAAACCGTACATTAATTACTTCATCTATGTTCTCAGTAGCTGATATTGTTTTGTTTTATGAATTGTCAAGACTACCTTAAAATTAAATGGCAGAATTGAGATTGAACCCTGTTCAAAGAGAACTTTTCAGGCCTTCTTTCTTTTCTTTCTTTCTTTCTTTCTTTCTTTCTTTCTTTCTTTCTTTCTTTCCAGCCATCCAACCAATCATCCATCCATCTAGCCATTGGTGGTTCAGTTGTAGATTTCTCTTTTCTTTTTGATATGTTTTGCCAGGGGCTTATCAATCTTACAAATTCTTTCAAAGAACCAGTTCCTAGTTTTGCCGATCTGTTCTACTGTTCTTTTGATTTCTACTTCATTGATTTCTGCTCTAATCTTTATTATTTCTCTTCTCCTATTGTGTTTAGGCTTTATTTACTGTTCTTTCTCCAGGTCCTTTAGGTATAAGTTTAGCTTGTATATTTGAGACTCTTCTAATTTTTTGAGAAAGGCTTGTATTGGTATATATTTCCTTCTTAGGACTGACTTTGCTGCATCCCAAAGATTTTGAACAGTTGTATTTTCATTTTCATTTTGTTTCCATGAATTTTTGAAATTCTTCTTGAATTTCCTGGTTGGCCCATTCATTCTTTGGTAAGATGCTCTTTAGCCTCCATGTATTTGAGATCTTTCCAAATTTCCTCTTGTGATTGAGTTTCGGTTTCAAAGCATTGTGGTCTGAAAATATGCAAGGAATGACCTCAATCTTTTGGTATCCATTGAGACCTGATTTGTGCCCCAGTATGTGATATATTCTGGAGAATGTTCCTTATGCATTTGAGAAGAATATGTATTCTGTTGCTTTAAGATGGCATTTACTGAAATAATCAGTGAAACCCCTGGTATTTTTTATGTTTTACTGTCTGTATTCAAATTTCAGATAGTTACCATACAGTGTAATATTAGTTTCAGGTGTACAATATAGTGATTCAACACTTCCCACAACACCTGGTGCTCATCAGAAGAGCACTCCTTAATTCCCATTACCTATTTTTAAAAAAGATTTTATTTATTTATTTGACAGGAAGAGAGAGATAGCAAGACATAGAGCACAAGCAGGGGGAGCAACAGGCAGAGGGAGAGGGGGAAGCAAGCTCCCCCCGAGGAAGTATCCTGACATGGGGCTCGATCCCAGGACTCTGAGATCATGACCTGAGCCAAAGGCAGAAGCCCAACTGACTAAGCCACCAAGGCACCCCTCCCACTACCTATTTAACCCATCCTCCTATCCACCTGCCCCTTGGTAGCCATTAGTTTGTCTCTACAGTTGAGTCTGCTTCTTAATTTGCCTCTGTTTTTTCTCTCTTTACTCATTTGTTTTGTTTCTTCAGTTTCACATATGAGTGAAATCATATGGTATTTTTTTTCTGACTTATTTTGCATAGCTTAATGCTCTGTAGCTCCATCCATATCATTACAAATGGCAAAACTATATTCTTTTTTAATGATTCAGTAGTTTATCTATGTCTATATCATCTGTATCTACACACACACACACACACACACACACACACAAACACCACTTCTTAATGATCCATTCATCAGTTGATGGACATTTGGGCTCTTTCCATAACTTGGTTATTGTTGATAGTGCTGCTGTAAACATCGGGGTGCATGCTTGGAAATAGTATTTTTGTATTCTTTGGGTAAATACCCCATTGTGCAATTGCTGGATCTTAGGGTAGTTCTATTTTTAGCTTTTTAAGGCACTTCCATACTGTTTTCCAGAGTGGTTGCACCATTTTGCGTTCCCACCAGCAGTGCAAGAGGGATCCCCCTTCTCACATCCTCACCAACACCTGTTGTTTCTTGTGTTGGTGATTTTACCCATTCTAATAGGTGTGCGGTCATAGCTTATTGTACTGTTGATTTGTATTTTACTGCTGATGAGTGATGTTGAGCATCTTTTCATGTGTCTGTTAGCCATCTGGATGTGGATGTCTTTGTTGGAAAAATGTCTGTTCATGTCTTCTGCACATTTTTCAATTGGATTCTTCACTTTCTGAGTATCGAGTTTTATAAGTTCTTTATATATTTTGGATACTAGCCCTTTATCAGATATATCATTTGCAAATAACTTCTCCCATTCTGTAGGATGCCTTTTAGTTTTGTTGATTGTTTCCTTCACTGTTCAGAAACTACTTATTTTAATGAAGTCCCATTAGTTTATTTTTGTTTATGTTTACCTTGCCCCAGGAGAAATATCTAGAAAGAAGTTGCTATGTTTGATGTCAAAGAGGTTATGTCAGGTCTCCCATTTATGACATTTATCCATTTTTAATTAATTGTTGTGTATGGTGTAAGAAAATGGTCCAGTGTCAGTCATTCTTTTGCATGTTGCTGTCCAGTTTTCCCAACAAAGTTTGTTGAAGAGACTGTCTTATTCCCACTGGATATTCTTACCTGCTTTGTTAATTGACCATATAGTTGTGGGTTCTTTTCTGGGTTTTAGATTCTGAACTATTGATCTAGGTATCTATTTATGTGCCAGTACAATACTGTCTTAATGACTACAGCTTTGCAATATAGCTTCAAATCTGGAATCGTGACACCACCAGCTTTGCTTTTCTTTTTCAGGGTTGCTTTGGCTATTCAGGTCTTTTCTGGTTCCATACAAATTTAAGGATTGTTTGTTTTAGCTCTGTGAAAAATGCTGGTGGTATTATGATAGGGATTGCATTAAATGCATAGATTGCTTTGGGTAGTATAGATATTTTAACGATGTTTGTTCTTCCAATCCATGAGCATGGAACGTTTTCCCTTTTCCTTGTGTCCTCTTCAATTTCTTTCATTAGTCTTCTACAGTTTTCAGAGTACAGATCTTTTACCTCTTTGATTAGTTTTATTCCTTGGTATCTATCTTATGGTTTTGGGTGTAATTGCAAATGGGATCAATTCCTTGATTTCTTTTTCTGCTGCTTCATTATTGGTGTATAGAAATGCAACAGATTTCTGCACATTAATTTTATATCCTGTGACTTTGTTGAATTCTTGTATTAGTTCTAGCAATTTTTTGGTGGAGTCTTTTGGATTTTCTACATAGAGTGTCATGCTGTCTGCAAATAGTGGAAGTTTGTCTTCTTTCTTGCTGATTTGAATGCCTTTTATTTTTTCATCGTTTGGTTGCTGAGGCTAAGACTTCCTGTACTATGTTAAATAGTAACGGTGAGAGTGGACATCCCTGTCTTGTTCCTGACCATGGGGGAAAGGCTCTCAGTTTTTCCCCATTGAAGAGGATATTTATATGGGTCTTTTGTATATGGCTTATGATGTTGAGGTATGTTGAGGTATCCATCCCGACTTTGTTGAGGGTTTTTATTAAGAATGGTTGCTATATTTTGTCAAATGCTTTTTCTTTTTTTTCTTTTTCTGAATTTATTGATATCACATGGTGTTTCTCCTGTAATTTCTTTTGTTTTTATTATGTCCAGTTAGCCACCATATAGTACATTAGTTTCAAATGCTTTTTCTGTATCCTTTGAGAGGATTGTATGTTTCTTATCCTTTCTTTTATTAATATGGTGTATCACATTTATTGATTTGCAAGTATTGAACCACGCATGCAGCCCAGGAATAAATCCCACTTGGTCCTGATGAATAATTCTTGTACTGTTGGGTTTTATTTGCTAGTATCTCTTTGAGAAGTTTTGCATCCATGTTCATCAGGGAGATTGGCCTGTAATTCTCTTTTTTAGTGGGGTCTGTGTCTGGTTTTGGAACCAAAGTGATCCTGGCCTCATAGAATGAGTTTGGAAGTGTTCCTTCTGCTTCTATTTTTTTGGAAGAGTTGGAGAAGAATAGGTATTAACTCTTCTTTAAATGTCTAGTAGAATTCCCCTGGGAAGCCATCTGACCCAGGACTTTGGTTGGTGGGAGATTTTTGATTGATTCGTTTTCTGGTTATGGGTCTGTTCAAATTTTCTATTTCTTCCTATTACAGTTTTGGTAGTTTGTGGATTTCTAGGAATTTGTCCATTTCTTCCAGACTTCCCAGCTCATTGACATATAATTTTTCACAATCACTTGTAACTGTTTGTATTTCTGTGGTGTTGGTTGTGAGCTCTCTTTCATTCATGATTTTATCTATTTCTATCCTAGATCCACTCTCTACAGTTCCTCCCTTCCATGAGGTGGTTTTTTTTTTGTTTTTTGTTTTTTTACTTGTAGACATGAAGCTTTGTTCTTTCAGTCCTCAGATTGATTTATTGGGTATTCAGCATGATTTGATATTTATTTAGCTGTGTTAGAGGGAGGAAGCAAGCTTAGGATTACCCTACTCCTCCACCATCTTAACCCTCCTCCAAAAGTTATTTTAAATTAATTTTTGGTGAGTGAATGTTATATATATTAAAATAATGGGGTTTTTTAACATTTAAAAGTGAATTTAAAAAAGTGAATTAAATGTTTAAATTTTTAAAAGAAATTATGATTTGTTATAATTAATGCAGTATAGAAAGCTTTCCAGGAAAATTGAGAATTTTTGTTTAAATTGTACTGTAGATTTTAAAAAATATACTGAAATTAAGATGTCTTGGGAAATCAATAGAGTAACTTCCATTGGCCTAGAAAAATCCAGTAACCCAGTACTATCCCAAGCTAGAAGTGCAAAATTACTAGATTTTTTTATTCTTGAAAATTCATCATGTACATTTGTGTTTAATACTTAGGTTCTGAAACACCAGTAGTCAGAAATTGTTCAATTTTATTAAACCTCTATTTTCTGAATTTATCTGATCGTAGATGAAACTGAAACCTCAACTAAAAATGGTTTAAGCAATACAGGACTTGTTATGTTAATGAAAAAGTAAAAAAAAAATAGGGCAGTTACAGAGTTAATTCAGTGGCTCAACAATGATTTCAAGAATACACACTTTTTTCATCTTTCCATGTGCCATCCAGAGAATATTGGCTTATTCCATAGGTTTCCCCCATCAAGGACACAAAAACGTCTGCTGCTGTTCCAGACATTACACATAGACACGATACTTTTCAGCTGCAAAGAGGGGTTTCTAAATGTACTTCTTGGTATCAGAAAAGAAAATTTTCCTCAAAAGCAGCCTAGCAGACCTCTCACATGTTATTGATAAGAAGTGGGTCATAAGCTTCTCCATCATTTATTTGTTTAAGGGTGGGCATTTGACCTAGTTCTAGCCAATCTCTGAAAAGGTAAATGAAATAATTATGACAGGCTGGTACCAATCACCCTCTGGAGATGTAGAGTTGCTTTACCCTTTTCTTTTCTGTTTTTTATTATAATAATATTTTTTTATTGTATTATGTTAGTCACCATACAGTACATCCCTGGTTTTTGATGTAAAGTTCGATGATTCATTAGTTGCGTATAACACCCGGTGCAAGTTAGGCAAAATTTGCTGCTCAACACTTAAACAAGTTCAGGGTTCTGTAAAATAGAAATAAAGATGCAATGGCTGTTGGGAGGCAATCCTCAGCACCTGCCACAACCTGTTCCTTGTCTCCAGGATTAAGGATGAGTGAAACAGAAGTCGGGAAACCCAAAATGTCCTCCCCTTTAATAGCATCTTTAAGAACATTTTTCCCCCTCCATCTTTGGCTCAATTACCTAGAATTTAGCTATGAATACTCTAAGCATTTATCATTCATCATTTCCTCCTGCATCTCTTCCATTATTACATGGAAATGCAGGAACACCATGACACCCCATTACTGACAGAGCCCCTGGAGGCCATCAGAGTCTGTTTCAGTTAGTGATAGAGCCAGGTGAAAAACCCAGGCACCAGGACCCCTTGCTGCGTAGAAATGGAGATTTCTGGAGACTAGCTCATGTGAGCTCCTGACATAAGTAAAGAGAAAGGGAAAACCTGGTCAGATTTTTACATTATATAAGCAGCAATGCCCCTTGACCTGCTTGCTTCATCAAGATCTTTTCCATCTGGGAACTATAGAGTACAATGGTAAGTGAAAGAAGTCAGAGAAAGAAAAATACCATATGATTTTGCTCATGCGTGGAATTTAAGAAACAAAACAAGCAAAGGGGAAAAAATGAGAGAGAGAGAGAGAGAGAAATTAGGAAACAGACTCAACTATACAGAACAAACTGATGGCTATCAGAGGGGAGGTAGGTGGGGGGCTGGGTGAACTAGGTGATGGGGATTAAGGAGTGCACTTATTGTGATGAGTGCAGAGTGATACGGAATTGCTGAATCCACTTGTTGAATCACTATACTGCACACCTGAAACTAATATAACACTCTATGTTAACTAATTGGAATTAAAATTAAAACTTAAAAAAATCTCTTCCATCCAGATATACTTGGAGAATGTCCTCAAATACCCTCTTTTTGTGTGTGTGTGGAAAAGACAGAAATGAAGCTAAATCAGAAAACCCAATCTCAGGTCTTCCATGAGGAGTGCAGCCATGGACCTATCTCCAAATCGGAGCTGGGGGATGGGAAGGTAAAGGGTCACATAATTGTCCAGCCACTTCCTTCCCCCCACAACCACATTTGGCCCAGAGCTTTGCCTTCCGATGCCTTTCATACCACCAGCTACCTGGGACCAGGAAAGGGGGTGGAGCCCTGAGAATTTGGGTCTGAGGTCATTGGCTTCCTCATCCATGTCCCCCAGTCTCTCCACCACATGATATGCCCAGACAAGTGGGCAATGCTCAACATTTGTGACTGGGCAAGATACAGGCTTCCAGGGGTCCATACTTGGGGTTCAGGCAGGACAGGACAGTGGGAAGATTGTTCTCAGAAGCAAAGTTTAGACAGAAGGAAGCTCTCCTCCCCACCCCTGCTAGACGGTGGCCCCATACCAGCACCCTGGAAGCCCCTGATCAGACTGCAGGGTCCTTGGGGCCTCATCGACTCTTTCTCAGGATCCTAGAAATGTGAGAAGCTGAGAACTGCACCATTGGCAGCCTTGGTGGCCCCAGTGTCACATGAAGCCAAAAGAGGTGTTGTGCCTCTCCCCAGGGACCAGGCATGGGAAGGCAGCCATGGCGGTGAGCTGGATAAAGACACTGTGCTGGGCTTGGTTGAGTGTGCTGGGAGAACCGGGTGGGGGCAGCAAGCCAGTGCCTGTGGAAGAACTCAGCCAGGCAGCTCAAATGTCCCCTTGATTGCCCTCTGTGCGGGTGCAGCCTGCTTAGCTCATCGTGTTCAGAGTCATTTGGGAGTGAAGAGTTAGGGCAAGTACTCCAGGTCTTCCCTAAGGACTAACTGTGTAACTGGCCTTTCATGGGAAGGGTGAGCAGGAATGCTGTTTAGTCTTGTTTCATGGTTGGGTTGCAAGTCATTTTTTTTATATGTGCTATAAATGTAGTTTTGTCTTTCTTTAATAATCAAACTTTATTTTGTGAGTCCCCATTCTTGCAGGTGATGGAAATTCTAGTCAGTCAGGGTTTTTGCACTTGCAAGGGTTGCGTCTGGTTCTGAGAAGCTTCTATAGTGTTAAGAGATAAGGTCCTCACTGTGGCCATAGTCTACTTGGCCTCTTCTGAGCGTATGTCTTAGCATGGGATCCCCCTGGAAGGAGACTCGAGATAAGGATGTGTGTGTAGGTGGTTTATTTGGGAGCTGACCCCAAGGAATGAATAACACAGGGAAGGATCTGAGCATGGTGTATTATTGAGTTGGTCACATCGTAGGCAATAGAGCTCAATCCCATCAGGGCACTTTGAGGGATATGAGGAAGGCTTCCCAGAATTACCCATCTGAACACTGACCATTTCGTAATTGCTCTCTCTCTACATTGGTGGAGGCTTGTCTTGAGGGTGTGCGCAAATGCAAGTCTCCCTTCCACTTCTAGGCTGCTCCTTGTTCACGCAGTTGGGCTGGGCTACGCTTCCGCCAGTCCCCACACGCCCCCTGCTGGCAGTGTTGGAGAAGCTCTGGCACACAAAATTAAGGAAGTACGGTGTGCACTTGGGCCAAAAAGCTTTCAGCCTGAAGTGGGTCAAAGCTGCAGTGAAACCAGAGGTGAGGCCCAGAGGATGTAAGACAGGTACACGGGGTGCCCTATTCAGCATACATGAGAAATTACTCTGTCCAGGCCCTGTCTCAGATCTTAGGTCTCTTGTGCCAAATCCCATGAAAGGCAGGAGAATGCTCTGTTCTGGACTCTTGAGGATTACGGAGGTTTTGTGCTTACTGGAGCTTTATGACGCTGCCTGGTGGTCAGGCTGGACATTCCAGGCTATGTTATTTCTTTTCTGCTGTCCTGAGGTGTCCTGGTTCTCACCGGAGGAAGCAGCTCAGGTCAACTTTCTCTTGGAACCCACCCCCTCCCGCCCCCCAATCGCTGGCATCTACTTTTCTCTCTACTTGGATCAGAACAGGAAGTAGGGAGGTTGTGACAGAGTGCCCTGGCTCTATCTCAGCTATCCCAAGGTCCGGGTGCTCCTGGTGCTTCTTTGTTCAAAATCAAAGGATCTTTTCCAAATGTCTAAGTTCTGAGGATAAAGAAACTCCCTTTTCTGATTGCTATTATTCCATGCCTTGACTTCCTTGTGGCTTAAATTTTAAGATTCAAAAATGAAGAATTGACCCCTGCCTTGGGCAAGCTTCCTCCTCGAAGCAGACTCTGAGACCAGGATTTTAAATGTAAGTACAGTTGACCCTCGAACAATGTAGGGGTTAGAGGATCCCCCCGCAACCACCTGCATTTGAAAATCTATGTATACCTTTTGACTCCCCCAAAACAAAATAAAACTCTACTGCTGTTGACCAGAAGCCTTCATGATAATGTAAAGTTGATTAACACATATTCTAGGTTATTAAGAAAATCACAAGGAAGAGAAAATACATTTGCAGTACTATACTGTATTTCTATAAAAAACCCCAAGCAAACCCACATGTAAGTGGACCCATGCCGTTCAAGGATCAGTTGTAGTTTATTTGGGAAGTGATTCCAGGAAGTACCATAGAGTAGTGGGGAAGTGAAATGGGAAGTCAACAACATGTGTTATCAAACCAGGAAGCACTGTAAGCAACTGGAGTTTACTCCCACTGGAGAACACTGGGGCCAAAGAGGAGGCAGCTGGGGAACACATCCACTAGCTGTATTCATTACTAGGTGAAAAGTTGTTACTTCCTCAACGCTTGGGGCTTCCCTGGTATTCGGCTCTCAGGTAAAGAAATACAGTTGTGGGACCAACAGTGGAAAAGGGAAGGCCTCAAGGATGGATACAGCACTTACAGCACATACTTTAACAACCTTGCTCTTTCCCATTCGTCCTTCTGTCCTTTCCCTCAAGCAGCTAACGGAAAATGACGTGCTAGTTGGAAAGGGGGAGTGGAAAGAGATACAACAAAGTTCTGTGGTAAAAATACTCAGCTAATATGTTAAAATGTTATCCCAGTAATCTTACTTATTGGGAAGACTAACATCTTCTATGGGCAGAAACACTGTGTTTTCATTTTCTGATCTTAGGGTCTTGAAAAACTACAGGGTGACCAAGTGTTCATAGTGCCTGCGGGAGCACAGCTCCGTCAGCCAGCACATGGGTTGGTGTGTTCTCGGTTAAAGGCAGGGTTACACATTAACTGTTCAGATTTATGAAGAGGGTTCAGCATTGTGGTTTGAAGGAGGCTCAGGTAAGTTGGGTCTTAGGGCAAGCCCTGGCTCAGGCTACTACTTGTTCTGTGAACTAGGGCAAGATACACAATCCCCCAAAGCCTCAGTTTCTTTTTCTCTAACATGAAAATATAAAGTACCTTCTCTGTAGAGTTGTTTTGAAGATCAAATGAGATAACACATTTGGATAATGCGTTGACACAGACGACATCAGGCCCACAGTGAATCTTCTAACAGTGTTGGATATAAGGGCCCATTTTCAGCTGATATGTATTAGTTGTTGATGGCCAGTGTCTCTTCAGATTATTGTTATTAATGGGAGTAGATGTATGTTTTTAACTGAATGTTTGTGTCTCCCAGAAATTCGTGTGTTGAAGTTCTAACCCCCGATG
The DNA here is from genome assembly GCF_017311325.1 of Ursus maritimus. Taxonomy (NCBI): domain Eukaryota; kingdom Metazoa; phylum Chordata; class Mammalia; order Carnivora; family Ursidae; genus Ursus; species Ursus maritimus. The sequence goes on along the minus strand of NW_024424341.1, from coordinate 5,249,479 downwards.
TGACAGTATTAGAGGTGGGATCTTTGGGAGGTGATTTATGTATTTAGGTCATGAGGTTAGAGCCCTCATGAATGGGATCTGTGCCCTTGTAGGAAGAGATGGGCGAGAGCTTGCTTCCTCTCTGTACTGTCTTTCTAACATGTAAGGATGCCATGAGAGGTCTATAGTTTGCAACCTGAGAAGTAGGATCTCGTCAGAACCTGATCAACCTGGCATCCTGAATTTTGGAGGCACAGCCTCCAGAACTGTGAGAAATAAACTTCTGCTGTCATAAGCCACCCAGTTTATGATATCTTGCATAGCAGCCCTAACAGACTAACAGGTAGTTCTGGCAGGAGATCTATCACTGAGGACCCGCTGGCACACACTCTTGGCCTTGCCTCCATTTGCCATTCCGGATTTGTGTTTGAGATAGCTGGACCTCTGGTCCTCAGTCTGCTGCTTGGCTCCACACAGAGGGATATTTCTGTCCCTTTCCCCGAGCACACAGCTGTGACTATGTTAGGTAGGAGTAGAGCTGGAGAGGAAGACTGTGTCTGATCCCACTTGGCTGACAGCTTTCGGAGAGCTGACACCTGCCTCTTCCGGGCTGGCTAGCCAACTCAACCTTATCACAGTTTCCACTGCTGAACTTACCTGCCCATGGGGGACATTACTTGCTTGAGAGACCTCTGAAGACAGGGGCTGAGCCTTACTCAACTCCGACACATAGAAAGATGAGTATCGAAATTTCTCCATGCTGATTGGTAATAGGCTGTTGTAGTGAACTAACGAAGCACCATACCCCTTCCCAGCTTCTTATCCAGGCTACACCTACTTCTTTATTAGAACCTCTCCCAAATATACCGTGAGGTAATGCTGGCCCATAAGAGGCCTCTGGATTCTGCCTGAGCCCCTTGGCTAGCATCCGTCCATTCTTGTAGGTCAGTGGGAGCCCATGCCTGATTGTTAAGTATTTTGAAAATCATTTCTGGGTATAAAGAAGTTACCCAGGAAATAATTGTTGAATTAAATGTTCAAAGGATAGAGTCAACAAGGGTGATATTTTAAGTTAAAACATACTCTCTTCTAGGCTCCACTGGGAGTATCTTCCCTCCTTTATCTCTGCAAGTCCAAATTTTACTCATTTTTTCATGACCCAGATCAAATAGCCAAAAATAAGACCTGGATGGGATCAACTATAATCCAGCTTCCTCATCTAAAAAATGAGGAAACTTATTCAGGAAATGACTCAAAGAGCTAGACATTCATAAGGCATTTCTGATCGTACCCCCTAGCTGTACAACCAGGGGTCCCTGGAAGTGCTCCCTGTCTCCAGTCTGAACCCTTGAAGTTCCCAGTTTATTGGGTGCTTCCTATAGTGTGGGCATGTCCTGAAGAGTTTACATGGATTATAGCATCCCCAAATGGTAGGTTCTTCCACTACCCCCATTTTATAGATAAAGAAACTGAGGCTTACAGAGTTTAAGTTACTTGCTAAACATATGTAGTGGATGGTTGGTAGAACTCTTAACTATGCTTCAGATTTTCTTTTTTTTTTTTTTAATATTTTATTTATTTATTCGACAGAGATAGAGACAGCCAGCGAGAGAGGGAACACAAGCAGGGGGAGTGGGAGAGGAAGAAGCAGGCTCATAGCGGAGGAGCCTGATGTGGGGCTCGATCCCATAACGCCGGGATCACGCCCTGAGCCGAAGGCAGACGCTTAACTGCTGTGCCACCCGGGCGCCCCAGATTTTCTTTTTTAGTTATAGTCTTCCTTGTGCCATAATTCCTCTAGACCTCGAGGGCTGGGTATCATTTTAGTATCACCTCTCTCCCCTGGCATAGTAATAGGTGGACACTTAGTAGGTGCTTAGCAAATATTTGTTGAGTGAAGGAATGGACACATGAATGTGAAGATGGGGTGTATTCACAGTTCATATTTACTTGGAAAGGTGGGGGGGGAAGAATAGGCAGATGTTATAGTTTTGGATATTGGCTAAAAAGCAATTCATGGGTGCTTACAGTGAAGCCAGAATGGCTGTCATTAGATAAGAGGGTATTTCTCCAGTCCTGGGGCTAAATACCATCTTTGCAAATTTGCATGGCTTTTCCCAAAACTTTCCTGAAAATTCTGCTTGGCAGCAAGTCTAAATGAACTTTCTCTTAGTTACTGGGATCTTTCACCCAGATTTGCCACGTAGTTCACCCAGAAAACTCCATCATCTTTATCTGCATCAGAAGGCAAAATTTCCCACCTGCTTATCCAGAGCTGTGGCTAAGGATCTAAGTAGAAGCTTGCAATTTTCTGCACAGTTACTATAGACTGCTTGTATGCCTTTTACAGAGTGGTGTGACAGTTTGAGGAGACATCGCACAGTTCCTTAGCAATGTCACCTCCACTGTGACCTGCCAAAGCTATTTATATGTGAATGAGAACATAATTCAACATCAACAGTAGCTTAATTTGAGTTCTCCTGGAGGGAAAAGGCCCCTGCAAAACACTACTTCTGGCAACTTTGCCTGTAGGCTTTGATTATATTTAAGTGGATACCCATTGTTGACAGGGTACATTGATGAGCCCACATCTGCAAGTTCAATCCACAGACATAAAACATCAGCAAACTATCATGAGGGAGGCCTTTGATTCTAGAAAATTGCCATATTCAGTAGGCAAATGTGCATTCTTTTTCAGTTGCAGGAGATCGTCTACATTTTAGCACAAGTGTTCTCAATTTACACAGGAAAGAGTAATTTAAAGGCTTCTTGTGTCAATAGCAACTTTATGAGCATAGAGAGCGCTTAAAGGAAAATACAGCCTGTGTACAATACCTGGGGTAATTCTGAACCTTGGTAGAAAACCTGAGTTTTTTTAAAAGCTAAATTAACTGATTGCAGGTGTTCTCTAAATATGAATAAGTAATACAGACTGTCCTTGCATTCAAAGTCATTAAATCTTTAAAAAAACAAAACAAAACAAAACCCAAATGTTGGCCATGGAATTGCTAATGGAGGTGGTATTACTTTGTCTTTCAGTATAAAATGCTGGCTTTTTTCCTTTCATCATTTGTCTGTCCTTCCTTCCATCCTCCCATCCATCCTGCCACCCACTCGCCTACCCATCTAACCCATTCACTTACTCACCCATTCATCCACCTATCTGTCCATCTGCCTGTCCCTCCATGTATATGTCTGTCCATCCATCCATCCATCCATCCATCCATCCATCCATCCATCCAAGCAACATGTGTTGCACTGGGGACTCCTCTCATCCAGACACTGTTCCAGATGGTGGGTTGATGAAGACAGACAAAACCCTATTCTCATGGAATTTCATTCTGGAGTATGAAGGTGTAGGGAAGGTGTGGGGCATGAAGGTATGCAGATTAGAAGCAAGCAAGGAAGTAAATAAATAAGCTAATTTCAGAGTGTGAAAAGGGCTATGAATAAAAACTAAACTTGTGTCTTCTGAGAAAGTGACTTGTGGGTGGGTGGCACTTTAAATGGAATGAGAGTATTTGGAGGAGATGACTTTCAGACACTATCTGAATGACAAGAATGATGCATTATTATTTATTTTTTTATTATGTTATGTTAGTCACCATACAGTACATCATTAGTTTTTGATGTAGTGTTCCATGATTCATTGTTCTTGTATAAACCCAGTGCTTCATGCAATATGTGCTCTCCTTAATACATTGCTGTTATGAACATATGGGTGCATAGGGTCTTCTTTTCACTACATCTGTATCTTTGGGGTAAGTACCCAGTAGTGCAATTGTGGGTCATAGGGTAGCTCTATTTTTAGAGCTATTTCTATTTCTAATTTCTATTTCTATTTCTAATTTTTGAGGAGCCTCCACACTATTTTCCAAAGTGGCTGTACCAACCTGCATTCCCACCAAAAGCATAAGAGGGTTCCCCTTTCTCCACAACCCCTCCAACATTTGTTGTTTCTTGCCTTGTCAGTTTTTGCCATTCTAACTGGTGTAAGGTGGTAGCTTAATGTGGTTTTGATTTGAATTTCCCTGATGGCTAATGATGTTGAACATTTTTTCTTGTGTCTACTAGCCATTTGTATGTCCTCTTTGGAAAAGTGTCTGTTCATTTTTTGCCCATTTTTGGTCTTGATTATTTGTTTTCTGGGTGTTAAGTTAGAGAAGTTCTTTATAGATCTTGGATACCAGCCCTTTATCTGTAGTGTCATTTGCAAATAACTTCTCCCATTCCGTGGGTTGCCTCTTAGTTTTGTTGACTGTTTCCTTTGCTGTGCAAAAGCTTTTTATCTTGATGAAGCCCCAAAAGTTCATTTTCGCTTTTGTTTCCATTGCCTTTGGAGACATGTCATGAAAGAAGTTGCTGTGGCCAATGTCGAAGAAGTTACAGCTTATGTTCTCCTCTATGATTTTGATGGATTCCTGTCTCACATCTAGGTCTTTAATCCATTTAGAGTTTATCTTTGTGTATGGTGTGAGAGAATGGTCGAGTTTCATTCTTCTGTATATAGCTGTCCAATTTTCCCAGAACCATTTATTGAAGAGACTGTCTTTTCTCCATTGGATGTTTTTTCCTACTTTGTTGAAGATTAGTTGACTGTAGAGTTGAGGATCCATTTCTGGGCTCTCTTCACTGTTCCATTGATCTATGTGTCTGTTTTTGTGCCAGTACCATGCTGTCTTGGTGATCAAGCTTTGTAAGATAGCTTGAAATCAGGCAACGTGATTCCCCCAGCTTTGTTTTTCTTTTTTCAACATTTCCTTGGCAATTTGGGGTCTTTTCTGGTTCCACACGAATTTTAGGATTGTTTCTTCCAGTACTTTGAAAAACGTCATTGGTATTTTGATTAGGATGGCATTGAAAGTGTAGATTGCTCTGGGTAACATAGACATTTTGACAATGTTCTTTCTTCTGAATCATGAGCATGGAATGTTTTTCCATTGTTTTGTGTCTTTTTCAATGTCTTTCATAAGTGTTTTGTAGTTTCTAGAGTATAGATCATTTACCTCTTTGGTTAGGTTTATTCCATGGTTTTTAATGCTATTGTAAATGGAATCGATTCCTAATTTCTCTTTCTACAGTTACATTGTTAGTGTATAGGAAAGCAGCTGATTTCTGTGCATTGATTTTGTACCTGCCACATTACTGAATTGCTGTCTGAGTTCTAGTAATTTGGGGGTAGAGTCTTTTGGGTTTTCCACATGAAGTGTCATGTCATCTGTGAAAAGAGAGCGTTTGACTTCTTCTTTGCCAATTTGAATACCTTCTATTTCTTTTTGTTGTGTGATTGCTGAGGCTAGGACTTCTACTACTACGTTGAACAATAATGGTGAGAGTGGCCATCCTTGTTGTGTTCCTGATCTTAAGGGAAAGGCTCTCAGCTTTTCCCCTTGAAAATAATATTCACTGTGGGCTTTTCATAGATGGTTTTGATGAATTTGAGGAATATTCCCTCTATCCCTACACTCTGGAGTGTTTTAACCGGGAAAGGATGCTGTATTTTGTCAAATGCTTTTTCTGCATCAATTGAGAGGATCATATGGTTCTTGTCTCTTCTCTTATTAATGTGTTCATTCACACTGATTGATTTGTGAATGTTTAATACCTTTGCGTCCTGGGAATGAATCCCACCTGGTCATGATGGATAATCCTTCTAATGTACTGTTGAATCCTATTAACTAAGATCTTGTTGAGAATTTTGGCATCTATATTCATCAGAGATATTGGTCTGTAATTCTACTTTTTGATGGGGTCTTTGCTTCATTTTGGGATCAAGGTAATGCTGACCTCATAGAATGAGTTTGGAAGTTTTCCTTCTGTTTCTATTTTTTGAAACAGCTTCAGGAGAATAGATATTATTTCTTCTTTGAATGTTTAGTAGAATTCCCCAGGGAATCCATCAGGCCCTGGACTCTTGTTTTTTTTTTTTTGGGGGGGGGGGTTGATCACTGCTTCAATCTCATTACTGGTTATTGGTCTATTCAGAATGTTTATGTCTTCCTGTTTCCGTCTTGGTAATTGATAGGTTTCCAGGAAGGCATCCATTTCTTCCAGGTTGCTTAATTAATTGGCATATCATTGGTAATAATACTTTCTAATAATTGTTTTTATTTCCTTGGTGTTAGTTGTGATCTCACCTCTTTCATTCATGATTTTATTAATTTGGGTCCTTTCTCTATTCTTTTGGATAAGTTTGGCGAGTGGTTTATTGATCTTATTAATTCTTTCCATGAACCAGCTTCTAGTTTTGTTGATCTGCTCTACTGTATTTCTGGTTTCTTATTCATTTTCAAAGAATTAAACTGAGAGAAATTCGTGACTCAATGAAACATTCCGTATCAGAATTATTGGGATCCCTGAGGGGGTGGTGAAAGAGAGAGATCTAGAAGGTATATTTGAGCAAACTGTAGCAGAGAACTTCCCTAATCTGGGGAAGGAAACAGGCATTCAAGTCCAAGAGGCAGAGAGAACTCTTCCCAAAGTCAGTGAGAACAGACCGACACCATGACATATAATAACATGATTTGCAAATCTTAGATCCACAGAAACAATCTTGAGAGTGGTGAGGGGGAAGAGATTTCTTCCGTACAGAGGGAGGAACATCAGAATAACCATCAGACCTTTCCATAGAGACCTGGCAAGACATTTTCAGGGTGCTAAATGAGAAGAACATGCAGCCAAGGGTACTGTATCCAGCAAGGCTGTCATTCAGAATGGATGGAGGGACCAGGAGCCTCCAAGACTGGCAGAAACTGAAAGAATATGTGACCACCAAGCCAGGCCTGCAAGAAATATTAAAGGGGGGGTTCTATAAAAGCAAAAAGACCCCAAGAATGTTATAGAACAGAAATTTACAGAGACAATCTATAGAAACAAGGACTTCACAGGCAACATGATGACATTAAAATCATATCTCTCAATAATCACTCTCAACGTGAACGGCCTAAATGCTCCCATAAATGCCATGGGTTGTAGATTGGATAAAAAGACATGACCCATCCATACGCTGTCTACAAGAGACTCATTTTTAACCTAAAGATACATCCAGACTGAAAGTGAAAGAATAGAGAACCATTTTTCAGGCCAACGGACCTCAAAAGAAAGCTGGGGTAGCAATTCTCATATCAGACAAATTAGATTTTAAGCCAAAGACTGTAGTTAGAGATACAGAAGGACATTATATCATTCTTAAATTGTCTATCCAACAAGAGGATCTAATAATTTAAATATCTATGCCCCCAACATGGAAGCAGCCAACTACATCAGCCAAAATAAAGAGACATATAGATAATACGTTAATAACAGGGAACTTCAACACTCCACTCTCAGCAATAGACAGATCATCTAAGCTGCAAATCAACAAAGAAACAGGAGCTTTGCATGACACACTGGACCAGATGAACCTCATAGATATGTACAGAATATTCCACCCTAAAGCAATAGAATACTCATTTGTCTTGAATGCACATGGAACTTTCTCCAGAATAGACCACATACTGGTTCACAAATCAGGTTTTGGTGGATACTAAAAGACTGAGATTATTCCCTGCATATTCTCAGACCAAAATGCTTTGAAACTGGAACTCCATCACAAGAAAAAATTTGGAAGGCATTAAAACACTTGGAAGCTAAAGACCATACTGCTTAAGAATGTTTGGATCAGGGGCGCCTGGGTGGCTCAGTTGTTAAGAGTCTGCCTTCACCTCAGGGCGTGATCCCAGGGTCCTGGGATAGAGCTCTGTATCAGGATCCCTGCTCTGCTGGGAGCCTGCTTCTTCCTCTCCCACTCCCCCTGCCTGTGTTCCCTCTCTCACTGGCTGTCTCTCTCTCTGTCAAATAAATAAATAAAATCTTAAAAAAAAAAAAAAAAAGAAGAAGAATGTTTGGGCCAACCAGGAAATTAAAGAAGAATTAAACAATTTATGGAAACAAATGAGAATGAAAACACATCGGTCCAAAACCTATGGGATACTGCAAAGGTAGTCTTAAGGGGGAAGTACATAGCCATCCAAGCCTCAATCAAAAGAATAGAAAAATCTAGAATACAGACTCTATCTTTACATTTAAACAACTGGAGAAAGAACAACAATGGAGGCCTAAGCCATGCATGACAAGATAATGAATTAAGATTAAAGAGGACATCAATGAATTAGAAACCAGAATGATGCATTATTAAAAGTTCTGAGAAAAATGCTTTCCAAGTAGAGGTCAAGCCAAGTGCAAAGGCCCTGAGTTGAAATTGTGCAGCTTCTTGAAAGAAATTTAGTGTTCTAAGAGTTAAAAATGTGGAGTTTAGTTATGTTTACCTGGGGGCGCCTGGGTGGCACAGCGGTTAAGCGTCTGCCTTCGGCTCAGGGCGTGGTCCCAGCGTTCTGGGATGGAGCCCCACATCAGGCTCCTCTGCTAGGAGCCTGCTTCTTCCTCTCCCACTCCCCCTGCTTGTGTTCCCTCTCTCGCTGGCTGTCTCTATCTCTGTCAAATAAATAAATAAAATCTTAAAAAAAAAAAAAGATATGTTTACCTGGGCAAAGAGGAGAATCAGGGTGATAGGAATGATTCTCATCTAAGCACTTTCACCCAGAATTTTACTCTTGGAAACAATTTTTTTTTCAGGCTTTGGCTATTTTTCTCATTTGGGCACTGGATGGCATTGTTGCACCATTTAATTTTGCTAGGTTTCTCTCCATACTTGTGTTGGAGAGTAGGAATGAAATTTTGTCTTTCTGAGACTGGGACTACCATTTCTTGCCATATTAGTTAGTTTTGCTACTGGGTAAATTCTTTTCCAATTCTTTTTCAAAAGGAAGGAGTACTTTCATTCCAAACCCAGAAGAGGGTTGTTATGGCAGGGTCCCTCCAGATTCTGTGATTCTGGAACCCCCAAGCCTCCCAAATTTTCTGTCTCAGTGTAGCTTTCAAGTGGCTCACCTCACCCCTGCAGCAAAGTAGGGTGCTCACATTGGTTTCTGGGGAATGGGAAAGTCTGGAAAACTCTTTTCTGGAAAAGTAGGCATGACAGCCACAGAATTAATAAGCATACCTAGCTTTTCCTCAATAAACCCTGAGAAATGGATGTTATGGGACTTGGAGAAGATTCCATTCACTTTCTGGATTAGATAATTATCAAGTCATCTTAATATTTTATTTAACATTATGCCACTATTGCCGTGGAAGGACTTGGGTTCTGCAGAGGGCACTGGTGATTGAAGGGGATCATAGGACTGCTAGTGCAAAGCCTATAAGCTGAGTCCCATTTTCAAATTTGGCTTTCCTTCTATGGAGACCGCTCTCTGTCTTGTGGCACTGACTGACCCCTCAGGTATCATCAACCTGTCCTCCAGTTTGGGCATGGTTCTTGTGTCCTTATAGCTCTAGAAACAGTACTCCTGGCACAATTTGCTGTGCTTTGAAAAGCAACTTACTTTCTACTCTGCCTTATCAAAGTTGGGTGTTACAAGACCCCATTAAGCTGTGAAGTCTGTGGGCCTGCATCAAGTAAGACCCTGCTAAGCCATTTACCAGTTGTGTGATCTTGGGCCCGTCAAACCACCTCTCTGAGCTTTTGCTTCTTGCCTTTGAGCAAAGGAAAATTCATCTTTCTCACAGGGAGGAGTATAAATAAAGGTGAAGGCACCATGTAATTGCCAATACTATGCTAATGAAAGTATAATTGCCATTATTCCAGGTACATTTTCCTATTGTATTTTATTATCTAATTCTTAAAAGGGGAGAATAGAAAGGAAAAATATGACCAGTAACAATAAACTAGGAATTCATTGTGCAAGTTTACAAGCCAGGAAACCTCCAGGGCAAGGGAGGAAAGGACACACCTGCCATGATGTGTTTTGACATTTGCAGGTATTGTAAAACCAAACCATTTGCTCCTTTATTTAAAAAAAAAATTTTTTTATTGCAATATAATTCACATGCCATGAAATTCACCATTTTAAAGTGTACAATTTAGTATGTTCACAGAGCTGTGTAACCATCACTGTTATCTAATTCCAGAACATTTTCATCACTCCAAGACAAAACCCCATACACTTGATGTTGTCCAGCAGGTCTTGGAAGTTCTGTTTATTTTTCTTTATTCCTTTTCCTTTCTGTTTCTCAGACTGGATAATTTCAGTTGATCTGTCTTCAAGTTTGCCGATTCTTCCTTCTGCCGGCTCAAATCTGTTGTTGAGCCCCTCTAGTGAATTTTCCCTTTTACTTATTGTGCTTTTCAACTCTATAATTTCTGCTTGGTTCCTTTTCATAATGTGTCTTTATCGATATTCTCTATTTGATAGCATACATATGTTTGATAGCATAATATATACATATATACATATATGTATACATATTAATTCTTTGACATGGTTTTCTCTAGGTTTTTGAATACATTTTAAATTGTTGACTTAAAATCTTTGCCTAATGAGTCCAATGTTTGAGTTTCCTTGAGGACAATTTCTATTGCTTAAGTTTTTTTTTTTTTTTCTCATTCATGGGCCATACTTTCTCATTTCTTGCATATCAAATATTTTATTGTTGTTGAAAATTAGATTTTTAAATAATATAATACAATGTGGCAACTCTGGAAACCAGATTCTTCCCTCACTTTAGGATTTACTGCTGTGGTTGTAGTTGTTCTTTGGTGACTTTTCTGAATTAATTCTATACAGTTTGTATTTTTTGTTATATGCTGCCACATAATGAAGTCTCTACTCAGCTTATTGGTAGCTAATTATTGGACAGACATTTCCTTAAATTTCTGGAACCAAAATGTCTAGCATTTACAGATGGTAGTGTTAGGGCACACCTTCAACACTCAGACAGGCAGCTTACAAGTCTGCTTCAGGGAACCACCAGACAGGTAATATACTGACAATTCTTTGGGAATGAGTTCTGTTCTGCTCTCTCCAGTACAGACAATTTTCAAGGCTCCGACTGAGCTGAAAAGGGGGTTGGGCACTAGGTAAGGTAAGTTAAAATGCTACAAAGCTCCCTGTTCTTATGGAGATTCAGCTGTTTTTCTCTTATAAATACTCCCTGGGTTGCTACAAGCTTTGGGTTAGTTTTTAGAGTTCTGAAAGAGTTGATTCTGACAATGTTTGCCAGTTTTTTCCATTGTTTTTATGGAGAAATGAGGTTTATACCTGTCAGAGGTCTATACTCTGTCATTTTCACTGATGTTCACCTACTCTCTTCCTTTTGATGTTTCTATGAACTTTATCTAACCATGTTGGGGACAAGTCTACATAGCACCAGAGATCCTATCAGTTTAGGCCAGTGAGAGTGATGGAACTCTGATTTTGGCTACAAGATGCAGCCACCTGTATCTTATTATCTCATAAATGTGCAGGGAAATCTCCAAAACAAAATTGACTTTTACCTTACCATCAATTTATAAGGGAGAAATATAACCCTAAATTAAACCTCAAGTAGCGGGTGCCCCAAAGTTATAATTGCCATAATTACCAATTAAAGGACAGACATGCCACTCCAGTCCAGTATTGTCATCAGTTCATTCACTCAGTAAATTTCTGTTGAACAGCTGGTATCAAACTCCATGCATGGGATGAGGAAGAGACAGAGCTAAGAAGATGTAGTCACTGCAGTAGTCTAGAGGGGGTGAAGGTGGAAACAGGGTGGACTGGGTTGCCAGAGGGGTCCAGTGCCTCAGATGCCTCAGAGGAAGGTGTGCACAGTATCCCTGAGGGACCCCATGAACAAGGTGGCATTTGCGCTGAATGGGTTTGGGCAAAACCATTTTTGGGTATTATATTCCTGACTCAGGGCTTTCATCCTTGCTCTTCCTTTTTCCTGGAGCATTCTTGCTTCATATATCTGGGTAATTTCTCTTCATTCAGGTCTCAACACAGAGAGGCCTTCCTGATGATCGAATCTAAAATAGCGTCTCCTTCCACATTACTTCCCCACACCGCCTTTTCATTATCTTCCTAGAACTTCCTAGAACTCAAGATAAGGTTATCTGAACATGCTGCGTTCACTTGCTTATTTATTGTACTCTCCTTGTTCCCTGTCCCTACCTCCACTTGAATATGAATCCCCAAGTCCAGCCACCTTGTCTGTCTTATTTACTCCTTTATCCCCAACGGTCAGACCAGTCCTAAACGTGGTTAGCACTCAATTAATATTTGTTGAGTGAATGAATAGACTGGTAGAAGAAACTTGTTAGGGATTGATTTCCCATTGCCTGGCTTTCTCTGTCTCAATTGTACCCATCTCCCACTCCCACTGCTGACTCTGGGCTTGACTTGGTTGACCGAGGGAACAGGGCAATTTGTCAGTCTCAAGAGCAGCAATATAGAGCAACGTGCTGCCTGTAGAGGAACCAAGGGGGTGTAGGGCCTTTTCTCTTTCCTGTGGCTGGAGGCAGACCTTAGAAGTCACTCTTTCTATAGTGTAGGTGGTCATTGACATCAGTGAGAAGACATCATTTCTTTATTATTCTTAAAAATCTAAATTAACAAAAAAATAGAAGAGCTGCCAAATTGAGAATGGATGAGGGAACAGAAGGCAAAAGGGGGACAAAGCAGAATCTGGCACCCCACACCCCCCCCCCATGGGCTATATGTGACATTCCTCAGGCACTCCTGGCTGCCCTAAAGTTAAGGAAGGGAAAAATGAATAGTTAACTTACAGAGACCACAATCCTGCAGGATCTGAATCTCCCTCAGTTTACAAATGTCTTAGCAATCTATAAGAACAAAGCATTTCTATCAATAACCTAGCTTCCAGAAGGAAATGTAGCTACAATTAAATGTCCTTATAATCTGCAGCCCATTGATAGATACTTGAAGCAGACAGAGTATAATATTCCTCCAGGAAGTTCCCAACTATCTTCATGTTAATGCCTTGCTAGAGGGAAAAACAGCCTTAACTTGACAATGGCAAGTCCTCCAGGATCCTGTGAGTCTTCTTTAACATCTGAAAATCCTTTTGAAAAATGCTTTTGAAACTTCCCTTTCCCTTACCTCCCCCAGCCCCATCCTATATCATCGGCCACCCCTCACACCCGGAAGCAGCAGCTCTTTCCGCCCACGGGTCCTGTCCCTGTGCTTTCATAAACCACCATTTTGCACCAAAGACGTCTCAAGAATTCTTTCTTGGTCATCAGCCCCAGACTCCACCCCACTGAATCTCACCTATATTCCAAAACTACATCAAGAATGACTGGACAAGAGGTGGCTCAGAAAGCATATGAGTAAAACGATACAAGTTGCGTGGGGAAGACATAACATTTTCTTACCTACTTGACTAAAAACAAGTGCCAGAGTGGACAAATAGCTCTTATACAGGGACCCAAAGGAGGAATGTCATCCTGTCACAAAAACAAAATTTCTCAAGGAGTCAATGAAAACTGGATATGCATTTATTTCTGTGTATATGTGTGTGTATGTAACTTTATGTGGTTGTGTGTGTGTTTGTGTGTGTTGTGTATGTAATGGCCGAAGTACTTCTCAGACCTCATAAGCATGGTTCTACATACCTCCCCCATATTTCACATGTCCTTTGTCATTACATGATACTTTTCTGCATGTTCTGGAATATGGTGCAAAACCACAGGGATGTACGTGGTGAGATGACAGACACCATAGAACTTCTAGATGAAGTCAGAGAGTGTGAGGTGACCTGGGAGGGGACTCCAGGGCTGGTGTGGGCTGCTGTGCATCTTAGTCTGAGAGATGAAACACACTTCGAGGAAGAGGGAAATGGCAGAGCAAGAGAGGTGGATATCATCTGGGAAAGGTCAGCTCTCAGGTGCCACCTCTCTGAGGTCTAGCATGTGGGAACAGTACATGGAGGAAGATGAGGACACTTAACAAAGCCAAGATATGGACCATGGCAGAGCTTTGGGTGATGGATGCTGCAATATGACCTGTGTGATAAGGTGTGGGGAGCACATTATTAAATGTGTAAGCAAAGGTGAAACCATAGATGAAATTTATCTTGAGTTCAGAAAAGCTCTCTCTTCTCTTCTCACAGCATTCTGATTCACAGGCAGTCTGCAGAGCCTAGGAAGTACAAACTATGAAATGAATTCAACTTGTTTTATCCAGAGAATGTGAAGAAAGAAATCGTTTTGGCATAAAGCTCATCACAGAGGACCAGTGTGCTACCTCCCCTTGACAGGGATGCGTGGAATCACGTTGGGCAGGACATCCCCAGGGTGGGAAGGTACCGCTACTGAGCTATACAACAGGGATAGTCAACGACAGCCATCTATGAACTTGTGGGGAAGAATTTCGCTTCCGGCTGCCCCAGCGAACATCACCTGGTGACTCTGAAGTCAGCACTCTAAAACCCCCACAGAGATCTATGTCCAGACGTTGTAAGTTTAAGGAGGATAATATTGGCTGCTCTGAGGTAATGGGAGTAATCACAATGAGTGTTATGAATAAACAGAGATAATGAGTTTTTCCAATTTTTTTTTACCATATTCAGGTTTTCAACTCCAACCTTCAAGTTTACATTTTTTCATTTTCCCCTCTAAGAAGTGTTGTCCAGTGGGAAGTTTCAGAGATACATGCCAAGAGTAAATTTCGTCTGCTTTGTCTGTCTGTTGTTCCCTGGTGCAGGCCGGATTTGAGGTGATTCTCAGAGCTCAACCTTAAGGACTGTGTTCCCTCAGGGCACATCCTGAGGAAGTCATGACCCCTTGCCCTGGTCTCAGGGGCTATCTATCTGGGTGCAGCCAATAGGGCAATGAGACAATGGTTTTTATGTTAAGAAATAACCACCACTGGGGATTTAGTGCCAAGAGGCCAGTGGGTTTGGGGCACACGGAAGACTCATGAACTTTGCTTTCGGAGAGAGTCAAGTCTGAGGCCTTAGGTGATGGGCACAGGCAGCCTAAGCAATCTTGTACAGGGAAAGGCACTTCTTTTTTTTTTTTTTTTAAGATTTTATTTATTTATTTGACAGAGAGAGAGACAGCCAGCAAGAGAGGGAACACAAGCAGGGGGAGTGGGAGAGGAAGAAGCAGGCTCATAGCGGAGTAGCCTGATGTGGGGCTCGATCCCATAACGCTGGGATCACGCCCTGAGCCGAAGGCAGACGCCTAACCGCTGTGCCACCCAGGTGCCCCAAGGCACTTCTAATTACAAAAGGGGCAATAAGGGAGTTGCCTCCTATCTGGGGAAGGCAGGGGCAAAGTCAGTGCCTTTTCCCATATGTGGGGTTACTGAATGTCAGTATCCTTATTTCCCCCTTTTCTGTATTCAAATGAATGAGGTGGAGTTTTCTCTAATCGGGGGTAGTGTGTGGTCAATACTGCTCTTTCTGCCACCCATGAGACCAGTAGGCCCCTAGTTGACCTTCTCTATTGAACCAGTTCTGCCCTTACCTGACCAGGGTGGGTCGAGGTGTCTGCTGGGCTGTTAAAACTACAGTCTTCAACTTGCGGTTCTTTGTGAGGGCAAAGTAGTGGTCCAAAAGTCTGATGTTACTGCTTAAAGCCAAGGGTGAAACTAGGTTGGGGCTAGGTCAGAATAAAAAGCAAAGGAGCTACTCCTAACACTCTGAGAGAAAAATAGATGACAATGACTCATTTTAAATTATAACCTAATCTAGTGATGCACTCGCACTGGAGTATTTGACAGTGCCTCCGTATTCTCGAATGCAGGCATCATTAAAGATGTGCCTGGAAGCAGCAACTGTGATGTTAGTGGAGAGGGTCCACACAGTTATATCGAGATGGAAATGGGTATCTATCCATATCTATATAGCCATATTGATACATACATATAGATACAGATATATATTCACATACGGACATAAATAGATGTCTATAGGTATCTTTTCCCTCCCTCCCTCTCTTCGTAGTCGTCAGTTGAAAAGTGAAAACTCATTTTAAGTTAGTTATTTAACTTCACGTACTCCAAGTACTTATAATCAGAATATTTTTTTATTTTTTTTAAAGATTTTTAAAATTTATTTGAGAGAGAGAGCATGAGCACAAGTAGGGGGAGGCAGAGGGAGAAGCGGACTCCCCACTGAGCAGGGAGCCTGACGCCAGGCTCGATCCCAGCACCCTGGGATCATGACCCGAGCCAAAGGCAGTTGCTCAACTGACTGAGCCACCCAGGCACCCCAATCAGAGCATTTTTTCAATGTCTGAATTTACTCAGAAAAAAAAAAAAAAGCCTATTTTTTCTTGTTCGTCTTTTCTTTACCCCTTAACATTCTGAAAGTTCAGGAAACTTCATAGGTCACACTGGAAATCACCCTGTCCTTGGCCTTGGTCTACGACTGACTGAAATTTCTGTACCCTTCCCAAGGCCAGGGTCTTTCATTTGTACACATCTGTAGATGGCCATTGTGTTTTGAGGCTCTGGAAGATCCATCAGGATCCACCAGTGTATCTGGTCCAGTTCTGTACTAAAGATTTGAACTTCTGAGACATCTTTTGTGAACTCACAGAGAGACAAAGGCTAATGGGTATGGATATGTACGTTATCCACTATGTATGTTTGGCACCCCAGGGGATAACAGGGCTTCCACGTGCCCAAAGCTGAGCTCTGGCATGACTTGAACCACAGCGGCCATGTTGTGAGGTCTGTAGTTACTTTTGCATTGAAGACCGTTGCCACTTCATTTGCAATTGTAATTATTTCCCTGAAAACCATGGACCTAGGCTTTTATTTTATGAAGGAATAAAACTAATTAGCCACAACAAATCCCGTCTATGCTTCGTTTGCTCAGGACTACATATTGTGTATTAGTTTGCCTCTTGGTAGGAGCCTCTCGGCTGTGTCATGACATTGCTGCAAGCCCCAGGGCCCCAGGGAAAGGGCCTCTGCATTCAAGGCCAAAGCCTGCTTCAAGCCCCGTATTAATCACAAACAGAGCTGTGCCCTGGCCGAAGCACTGTCAGATTTACACCTTGAAGCCAACAGCAGAGTTCTAGGTGCTGCATTTCAGAATGAACAACGGTACTTGAAGTACAGGACACCAGGGAACAATCTAAGGCATAGAGAAACAATTCAGGCCACGGTTAAACCCAAGAAACAAAGAGAATATATCTACCAGCTAGGGAGACTCGCCACAGAACTCATCTTCTGTGACCAGGCTTGCCTTTGGGCTTCATTTGAGGGCATTGGGAAGAAATCACCTCACACAAGTATAAACCCCTGAGTGCTTTTGCCTAGGGCGGTCCCTGGGGGCAAGAGAAATGCAAGAATTAAGGTGACTAATAAAATGGAATCTGCCATGTAAATTAAAAGCCGGAAGTGTACTTTAATTAGACCCGGTTACTGCTTTCACTCCATTTCCAAATACTAAAATTTCCCTTTCATTTCTTGAGTGAGTAATCCTGGCCCTGATTGATTGGAAACACCAGGTCCTTGATACACCCACATATTATCCCTGGAGGGGACTGCGCTTGGGTGACAAATGTTAACGGAATGTGCTGCATTATCTTTCTATGGCATAGCAAATAAAGAGGGGAAATCATTTACTCCTGGCTTTGGCAAGCAGCCTTAGGGGATCTCTGTGGCCCGGCTCTGACTCAAACTGAATGATGGCGGTTGCCTTGCTTTACTCTACCAGCAGACAGAACTGCTGCCCTCTCATGCCATGAGCTAAGTCAGAAACATCAAACTTTTATGGAATCCATTCCAGCTGAAACAACAGACTCCTTCATCATTGTAGCGAGAGGGTTGGGAATTATTTTTCCTCTGGAAAATTAATATCTTGAATGTGCCAAGTGGATAATTCAGGATATTCTTTTTTTTATGCCAAAATGGTTGAATTTTTACCCTGAGGAGAGGGAACATGGAGTGGAGAATTCTGTTGGTTTCCTGGGATGTTTAACAAATAAGTCTGTCTCAGCCTGTACTAAATGCTTCGCACTTTTGAGATGCTATGGGTCAGGCACAAGGTAATGCTGTTATCCTACTTTTTACTTCCAAAAAGTGTCTGTCCTTGGAGGTCATTCTCATAAAAACCAATTTCTTGGGTCCCTTCTTAAGCTTTTAAAAGACTATTTTCAAAGTTGACAAACAGAATTATTTGTTTCTTCATGTTAAAGTGAACCCCATAATTATTTTTATCTTATTCAAATAACCATTTAGTTAAAGTTGGGGTGAGGTGCATCTAGGTTGCTATGGTTACCAGGTCAGTTATGTGATGGCCCTCTGGGCTGGCTCCCAAAGTGACAGCTACTTGATTACTCCACTCAGTGCTGGGCAAATGGGTCCAAATGTTAGGTTGTAATCTCTCTCATGTTATCTGGAATGTGAAAACATATCTATAGTATTATACATATTTTATTTAATTCATTGATTCTTAACGGAAACTATAGATTCTTTTTTCGCCTTCATTGGGAGTAAATGTTTAAAAGGTCTTTTCGCTTCTGGCTTTCCACAGAATTACATGAATGCATCCAAGGACAAGGTATAACTACTCTGGCATTTCTGGGTGAGGTGAATCCCAGTGGACAAGGTTGCTTGCCAAAGAAGAGCCCAGCTGGAATCGGTGGTGTAATTGTACTGGCCTGATAAGGGAGTGGCCCCAGGGTCAACAGCATCTACTAAGCAGGATTTCTGGAAAACTGATGGTCAGTCTCTGGAGCGGGGGAAAAAAAAAAAGCTTGGTTAATTCTGACACCCTCATCTTCTCATGTCCCAAGATTAGATCTATTGTCAGTGCCCGCGGGATCTGCCCTCCCAGACAAGACTCTCTGGTGTTTGTATTGAGTATTTGTTATGTGGGACCTCCTGGTCTCCGAGTTCCTTCTTTCGCAAAGATCTCCTGCTTTCCTGTTGCAGAAGCACTTCTCCGTCCTTGCGGGCAGTCTTGATGGGGCTATCAGTCAAGGCGCCCTACCCTGCCCTGGTGGACAAGTGGGCACTGAGTATAAGCTCAGACGATCAGATTCTCTCTGCAGAGCCTGTAGACAGTCTCGGTGCTTGTCCTTTTCTGATGACGGATTTTCAGGTTTCAATTTTATGAGCTCCATCATGTCCTTCCAATAGACCTTTTTATTCTGCTTAAATTGGCCACTGTCGATTTCTACTCTTCACAAACTTGTAACCCTGATGGAATCACTTCTCTCATTTTGATGATGACTGGAACTTTTCTGTGTTGTAGCCCTTAAGTAATTTGGCTGATTTTAAAAGAAAAACTCCCTAGAACTTAAATATCCAAGGATGTCTTCTTTCAAGGTTTATAAATTATGGAATATTGTACGATCTCTAATTGGATCTTACAGCAGACACTCCAGGTGGTCTATCAATACTCTTGTAACTTGCCCATCTTCATTTACAGTTTGGTCTAGGCGCTTATTTTTCTCACATACTGATTTCATTAAGGAAGGAACTCTTTTGTCAATCTCATGGGATGAACTTCAATAGTCTAAGGCAATCACGCTGATTCCATTCCTTTTGCTAGTGTCGGGCTTCGGAAAGGGATGTATATATGGACAGGGAGGCATGGGATATATACATGGACGGTGAGGCATGAAGGAGTTATGGTGGCTCACAGACATCTATAAAAGCTTTCTCGACTCTTAAAAAGAGACATATGGAAGAAATAGGTCCTTTTCAGATTCTGTACATTGGAGGGTGACAAGTGATGCCTGAAGCAGAGGCTTGGGACCATGAAGGGAACCAGCTGAAGTCAAAGCCAACTGAGATGAGAATAGCAAAATATTAAGGTGGAAAGAATCTCGGTCTTTGATTATTCTGTTATGCATCTGAATTACCCATCTAGGAACTTCTGTACACCATTCTGCTTGCTACATAAGACAGTAAAAGATTCTTTAAACAATGTTGGGTTTTCTGGTATTCGTAGTCCAAAGCATTCTAACTAGCATACAACTCTTGTTCAGAATAGATTTTGTATCAAATTTGTGAAGTACATCATTGCCTACTGGCTGTTTTGGGGGCTCTTATCCATGAAGATAAATATGAATCTTTTGAAAGAGGATTTAATATTAGGTGATAGTCAAAATGTTCTCAAAGGTTATCCAAACTGCATAATACTGTGTTTGATTTAACAGAGGGATTAACTATGGAATAACATTTTGGTTTGATGATGTTGACAGCTTGCATGGAAGCTGTGTCAAGAGGTCCCAAAATGTCATGCACAAGGGTCACACAATTGGAACAAGTGCACAGGTCCTCAGTGTAACATTTTTGAAAGACAACATTCATTGACTAATTTGTTAAAAGCTAAACACATTAATAGACTTTGTATACACACCTTCTATCGTATGTCATATTCCTTAAATTTTGACAAAACTGAGTTATGCTGGAGTCTTTGGGACAATAACTTACACTTAGGTCAGCTGCCTATATTCATTATTTCAGGGAGAGTCATATGGCACAGAGGTGTGGCATGGCCAGAAATGTTGGGTCTCCATACACCAGCTTTAACACCTGCTGGCATACTAATTGAGAGCATTAGGTTTTGGAATTGAACAGTAGATGACACAGTACAGATTGAAACTTAGTCCGATTAGGTGACTTTGGGCAACCCCCAAAGCGTCATATCTGTCACCTTAAAAAAGAGAGAGAGAGAGATATAACAATAGACAGTAGTTGGGAGAACTCAATGGGAAATTCACAAAAACATCTAGAAAGGTGAATTTCTCCTGGGAATCAGTCAGAAAGCATCAGTCATCATTGCGCTTGACCCAGCTCCCTACAAAGCAGGGCTGCTGGGAAATATTTGTGCTTATAGAGAGAGCAAAGTGAACAGTTGTTAGAGACCATTTCATCTATTCTCACTGCCACTGACTTCCATTACCATATATATTTCTTTTAAAGAAGCCAAAGTCCATTGACTATTTCAGCAAGGGATACTTCTTATAGTTTCAGAGAATTAATCAATTAATTAATTTGGAATGTAAGCTAGAAGGTTTCATTTATTTTTTTAATTTAAATTTTGATTAGTTAACATATAGTGCAATATTGGTTTCTAGAGTTGAATTCAGTGACTTGTTACATACATACAAGTGCCCTCTTTAATACTCGTCACCCATTTAGCCCATCCCCCACCTCCCTCCCTCCATCAACCCTCTTTGTTCTCTATCGTTAAGAGTCTCTTATGGCTTGTTTCCCTCTCTCCTTTTTTTTCATTAACCCCTTTCCACACGTTCATCTATTTTCTTTCTTAAATTCCACATGAGTGAGATCATATGGTATTTGTCTTTCTCCGACTGACTTATTTCATGTAGCGTGATACCCTCTAGTTGCATCCACAACGTTGCAAGTGCAAGATTTCATTTTTGATGGCTGAGTAATATTCCATTGTATAGATATAGATTAGATATAGGTATAGACATACATACAGATAGATATTCGTAGTTTGGCTATTGTTGATAATGTTGGTATAAACATCAGGGTGCGTGTACCCCTTTGAATACGTATTTTTTTTATTCTTTGGGTAAGTATTTAGTAGTGCAATTGTTGCATCATAGGGTAATTATATTTTTAACTTTTTGAGGAACCTCCATACTGTTCTCCAGAGTGGTTGTACCAGTTTGCATTCCCACCAACAGTGCCAGAGGGTTCCCTTTTCTCTGCATCCTTACCAATACCTGTTGTTTCCTGTGTTGTTAATTTGAGCCATTCTGACAGCTGTGAGGTGGTATCTCAGTGTGGTTTTTTTTTTTTAAGGATTTTATTTATTTATCTGACAGAGATAGAGACAGCCAGCGAGAGAAGGAACACAAGCAGGCGGAGTGGGAGAGGGAGAAGCAGGCTCATAGCGGAGGAGCCTGACGTGGGGCTCGATCCCAGAACGCCGGGATCACGCCCTGAGCCGAAGGCAGACGCTTAACCGCTGTGCCACCCAGGCGCCCCTCATTGTGGTTTTGATTTGTGTTTCCCTCATGATGAATGATGCTGAGCATCTTTTCATGTGTCTGTTGGCCATCTGGATGTCTTCTTTGGAAAAATATCTATTCATGTCTTCTGTCCATTTCTTAACTGGATCATTTGTTTTTTGGGTGTTGATTTTGATGAATTCTTACAGATTTTATTTTATTTTTATTTTTATTTTTTTTAAAGATTTTATTTATTTATTTGACAGAGAGAAAGACAGCCAGCGAGAGAGGGAACACAAGCAGGGGGAGTGGGAGAGGAAGAAGTAGGCTCCTAGCAGAGGAGCCTGATGTGGGGCTCGATCCCATAACGCCAGGATCACGCCCTGAGCCGAAGGCAGACGCTTAACTGCTGTGCCACCCGGGCGCCCCTATTACAGATTTTAGAAATTAACCCTTTATATCAGATATGTCATTCACAAATGACATTCTATAGGCTGCCTTTAGTTTTGTGGATTGTTTTCTTTGTTGTGCAAAGCTTTTTATCATTTTTCCATTTGTTTCCCTTGCTTCCAGTGATGTGTCTAGTAAGAAGTTGCTATGGCCAAAGTCAAAGAGGTTGCTGCCTGTGTTCTTCTCTAGGATTTTGATGGATTCCTGTCTCACATTTAAGTCTTTCACCCATTTTGAAGTTATTTGGTGTATGGTATAAGAGAATGGTCCAGTTTCATTCTTCTGCATGTGGCTGTCAGTTTTCCCAGCGCCATTTGTTCAAGAGACTTTTTCCATTGGATATTCTTTCCTTTTTGTCAAAAACTAGTTGACCATATAGTTGTGGGTCCATTTCTGGGTTTTCTATTCTGTTCCATTGATCTATGTGTCTATTTTTGTGCCAGTACCATAGTGTTTTAATGACTATAGCATTGTAACTTAGCTCCAAATCCTAAATTGTGATGTCTCCAGCTTTGCTTTTCTTTTTCAGGATTGCTTTGGCTATCCAGCGTCTTTTCTGATTCCATTCAAATTTTAGGATTGTTGGTTCTAGCTCTGTGAAAAATGCTCATGGTGTTATGATAGGGATTGCATTAAATGTGTAGATTGCTTTGGGTAGTATAAATATTTTAACAATATTTGTTCTTCCAATCCATGAGCATGGAATGTCTTTCCATTTCCTTGCGTCCTCTTCAATTTCTTTCATAGTTTTCAGAGTACAGATCTTTTGTCTTTGGTTAGGTTTACTCCTAGGTATCTTATTGTTTTAGATGCAATTGCAAATGGGTTCAATTCCTTGATTTCTTTTTCTGCTGCTTCATTATTTGTGTATAGCAATGCAACAGGTTTCTGCACATTAGTTTTATATCCTGTGACTCTGTTGAATTCTTGTATTAGTTCTAGCAATGTTTTGGTGGAGTCTTTGGGATTTCTACATAGAGTGTCATGTCATTTGCAAATAGTGAACGTTTAACCTCTTCCTTGCTGATTTGGATGCCTTTTTTTTTTTCTTTTCATTGTTTGGTTGTTGAGGCTAAGACTTCCTGTACTATGTTAAACAGTAATGGTGAGAGTGGACATCCTTGTCTTGTTCCTGACTGTAGGTAAAAGGCTCCCAGTTTTTCCCCATTGAGGATGCTATTAGCTGTGAGTCTTTCATATATGGCTTTATGATGTTGAGATATGTTCCATCTATCCCTATTTTGTTGAGGGCTTTTATCAGAACGGATGCTATATTTTCTCAAATGCTATTCCTGCATCTACTGAGAGTGTCATATTGTTCTCATCCTTTCCTTCATTAATGTGGTGTATCACATTGATTGATTTGTGTATACTGAACCATTCCTGCAGGCCAAGAATAAATCCCACTAGATCATGGTGAATAGTTCTTTTAATGCGGTGGATAATTCTTTAATTCCTGTTGAATTCAAGTTACCAATATTTTATGGAGAATTTTTGCATCCATGTTCATTAGGGATATTGGCTGTAATTCTCTTTTTTACTGGGGTCTTTGTCTGGTATTGGAATCAAAGTGATGCTGGCCTCATAGGATGAGTTTGGAAGTTTTCCTTCCATTTCTTTATTTTTGGAAGAGTTGGAGAATAGTTATTAACTCTTCTTTTTTAAAAATTTTTATTTATTTATTTGACAGAGAGAGACAGCCAGCGAGAGAGGGAACACAAGCAGGGGGAGTGGGAGAGGAAGAAGCAGGCTCCCAGCAGAGGAGCCTGATGTGGGGCTCGATCCCAGAACTCCGGGATCACGCCCTGAGCCGAAGGCAGACACTTAACGACTGAGCCACCCAGGCGCCCCAGTATTAACTCTTCTTTAAATGTCTGGTAGAATTCCCCTGGGAAGCCACCTGGCCCAGGACTTTTGTTTGTTGGGAGATTTTTGATTACTGATTTAATTTCTTTTCTGGTTATGGGTCTATTCCAATTTTCTGTTTCTTCTTGTTTTAGTTCTGGTGGGTTGTAAGTTTCTAGAAATTTGCCCATTTCTTCCAGCTTGCTCAGTTTGTTGGCATACAATTTTTCTTAGTATTCTCTTACAATTGTTTGTATTTTGGTGGTGTTGGTTGCACTCTCCTCTTTCATTCGTAATTCTATCTATTTAGGTCCTTTCTTTTCTCTTTCTGATAAGTCTGGCTATGGGTTTGTCAATGTATTAATTCTTTCAAGGGACCAGCTCTTAATTTAATTAATCCATTCTGTTTTGCTGTTGTTATTGTTTGTTTGTTTCAGAGATTTAAATGTAAATTGCTATAATGTCCTCTTTGAGGTCATAGGTGCCTCAGAATCTGAGAACTACAATATCAGGATCGCCTATAAATTCCTCCTCCCTCCGACTCCCTGAAACCTTCTGAATCATAATTTCAGGGAGTGGGACCTGGGAATGTACATCTGTCAAACTCCCCTGGTTATTCTTACATTTTGTAAGGTGCATGGATCACCAGATTAAGTGCCCTTATATTTAGAAGATGCAGGCAAACAACAACAATTAGCATTAGTTGTACATTTACTGGATTCCAGGCCTTGCCTTAAGCACTTTCAATGTATTACCTTGGAGAAGTTCTATTGCCGTTTCTGTGGAATACTACAGTCATCCCACGTAGGACTTATTTTTATTTTACTTTTGTACAGTAAACTGTATAACTAGGATGCAGAGACTCAGAGAGGCCTGTGGGAAAGAAACATGCCTCCAGAGCTAGGCAGTCCTACATTGGTTTCTGTACTAACTAGGTCACAAAGTCCTTAGTGTTCCCATGAACATTAAAATGTCCCAGACTAACAGGACTTTTGGAGGACAGAGGGGAATAGGAGGGAAAATTTCTGCGTCTTAGGTCTTGTACCAGAAAGTGTTTGCTCTTAATTTATGCAGACAGAATCATATGAGGTTAACAGCACAGACTGACTGGGTTCAAATCCAGGGTCTGCCAGTTACTAGCTGAATGACCATGAGTGGGTGACTTAACCTATTTGGTTCTCCATATGTAGAATAAGGTTAATGACAGTACCTACTTCATAGAGTTGTTATGAGAATTAAATGATTTAATCCTTATAAAATGCTAAGAGCAGTGTTTGGTATACAATATGTATGTCAAATGAATAAAATAAGTTCCACAAACTCTAAGCCTCAATAACTCCAGCTATGGATGGAGAATATGATTTAGGAATGTGGTTGGTTTCCCTTGAGACCTCACATTGATGGGGCAGCTCCTACCTTGACCCTGGTCAGTGCAATGTTCATTGGGCATCCAAGGCATCTCTTCTACCACAGAGGCCATGACCTCCCTTCCTAATGTTCCAGGAAGGCATGAACACACAGAGGAAAGGTCAGGAGTTACAGGTGCACTTTCTTTCTTTTTTTTAATTTAATTTTTTAATGTGAATATAGTTGACGCACAGTGATATATCAGTTTCAGGTGTAAAACAGTGATTCAACAAGTTTATATGCTATGCTGTGCTGTGCTCACTACAAGGGTAGCCACCATCTGCCAGTACGCTTTCTTGGTGGCGCTGGCCATAATCTACATCTTCATAAGACACATGAGAGAACGGACCGTGATGTATGAGGCTGATATCCAGGAAACCTCAAAGCTGGAAGGCTCAGAAAGGTGAATGAAGAATATCATATCAAAGCTGTCAGAAATGGCTTCACGTTCTCTGCATTCCTGACTCTGTAGCATTTGGCAAGCTCCTGACGCAGCGTGGAGGGTAGACATCATCAATTGCTCACAGACGGTGTGCTGGGCCCTGAAGAGGCAGGGAGAGTTTGGGTGAGGACTTTATTCTTGTATTTAAAAATTGCTGAAATCCTCAACAGGGCAAAGAAACCAACTGCGTGTGCTCAAATATACAACTTGGGTCTTAAGTGGGGGCTAAGGATGGGGGTGGGTTCAGGGTGAGAACACCTGCCAGGGTTCCTATAGGAGGCATTTTGCTATTTCTAAATGCATTCTCTAGACCTGTTTTGGATGAATCAGAGGGAAGAGAGCTTGGCCTCTGTTGGATTTTGTCTTGGGATTGTTTTGTTAACTGTTTTAGAGTGATTGGACATTTTAGTTGTATCTTATATCTCTTTTCTGATTAAAGTTCAAATATCCATTGAGACTTAAAGCTTATTTATAGTTATATAAAGGATTTTGAATCATTCAAAATTCTTTGTTTCTTTGCTATAAATCCACTAAGGATTAGGAATTTAAGTTTATTCATGTATACATGCATTCATGTATTCATTCATGTATTCATTTATTCATTCCTATAGACACACATTTAACCCATCATTATTTGTAATTTCATGCAAAATATTGTCCAATCCTCTGTTCTGTCTTGTCTGGGTGCTATGGAGACACATTGTGGATGTGATCCTTGCCCTCAAGGAGTTGGGATAGTGAGAGAACCAGGATGTGTGACTAATCAACATACGGAATTGGATATGATGAATGCTATTAATGGACAGATAATGACTTTATAGCTGGCTCCTTATCCTTCTGGTCTCACTTTCAAAGAGAGCTTTCCTGAGCGCCCCATCTAAATTCACCACCCCCTTCCTGTTACTGTTACCCTACCTTATTTCTTGTTATCCTGTTTAGTTTGCTTCAGAGCTCTTACCAATATGTGAAATAATTTTTTTGTTTATTGTCCATTTCCCTCAGTTAGCATTTAAAATCCGTGAGAGCAGGATTTCTGTCCATGTTGATGCAAATGTTGGGTAATCATCCTTTCTGATGTCTGAGTAATATCTTCTTTATCCATTCATCTGTTGAAGGACATCTCAGCTCCTTCCACAGTTTGGGTATTGTGGACATTGCTACTATGAACATTGGGGTTCAGGTGTCCCTTCTTTTCACGACATCCATGTCTTTGGGGTAAATACCAGTAGTGTAATTGCTGGGTCATAGGGCAGCTCTATTTTTAACATTTTGAGGAACCTCCATACTGTTTTCCAAAGTGGCTGTACCAGCTTGCATTCCCACCAACAGTATAAGAAGAGGGTTCCCCCAGAGGCGGTTGGGTGGCTCAGTCGTTAAGCGTCTGCCTTCGGCTCAGGGCTTGATCCCAGTATCCTGGGATGGAGCCCCGCATCGGGCTCCCTACTCCGCTGGGAGTCTGCTTCTTCCTCTCCCACTCCTCCTGCTTGTGTTCCCTCTCTTACTGGCTGTCTCTGTCTCTCTCTGTCAAATAAATAAATAAAATCTTTCAAAAAAAAAAGAAGAAGAAGAAGAAGAAGAAGAAGAAGAAGAAGAAGAAGAGGGTTCCCCTTCCTCCACATCCTCTCCAACATTTGTAGTTTTCTGCCTTGTTAATTTTTGCCATTCTAACTGGTGTAAGGTGGTATCTCCTTGCGGTTTTGGTTTGTATTTCCCTGATGCCAAGTGATGTTGAACATTTTTTCATGTGTCTGTTAGCCAATTGTACATCTTCCTTGGAAAAATGTCTGTTCATGTCTTCTGCCCATTTCTTGACTGGATTATTTATTTATTTTTGGTGTCTGAGAAGTTCTTTATAGGTCTTGGATACCAGCCCTTTACCTATAATGTCATTTGCAAATATCTTCTCCTATTCTGTGGGTTGCCTATTAGTTTAGTTGACTGTTTCTTTGCTGTGCAGAAGCTTTTATCTTGATGAAGTCCCAATAGTTCATTTTTGCTTTTGTTTCCCTTGCTTTTGAAGATATGTCTTGGAAGACATTGCTGTGGCCAATGTCAAAGAGGTTGCTGCCTCTGTTCTCCTCTAGGATTTTGATGGATTCCTTTCTCACATTGAGGTCTGCCAACCATTTTGAGTTTATTTTTGTGAATGCTGTAAGAGAATGGTCCATTTTCATGCTTCTGCATGTGGCTGCTCAATTTTACAAGCACCATTTATTGAAGAGACTGTCTTTTTTCCATTGGCTATTCTTTCCTGATTTGTTGAAGATTAGTTGACCACAAAATTGAGGGTTCAATTCTGGGGTCTCTATTCTGTTCCATTGATCTATGTGTCTGTTTTTGGCTAATACCATGCTGTCTTGATGATCACAGCTTTCTAGTATAGCTTGAAGTCAGGCATTGTGATGCCCCCAAGCTTTGGTTTTCTTTTTCAACATTTCCCTGGCTATTCAGGGTCTTTTCTGGTTCCATACAAATTTTATGATTGTTTGTTCCAGGTCTATGAAAAAATTCAATAGTATTTTGATCGGGATGTCATTGGAAATCTAGATTGCTCTGGGCAGCATAGACATTTTAACAATGTTTATTCTTCCAATCTGTGAGCAAGAAATGTTTTTCCATTTCTTTGTGTCTTCCTCAATTTCTTTCTTAAGTGTTCTATAGTTTTCTGAGTACATACCCTTTGCCCCTTGGTTAGGTTTATTCCTAGGTATCTTATGGTTTTGGGTGCAATTGTAAATGGGATTGATTCCTTAATTTCTCTTTGTTCTGTCTCATTGGTAGTGTATAGGAATGCAACTGATTTCTGAGCATTGATTTTATATCCGGCCATGCTGCTGAATTCCTGTATGAGTTCCAGCAATTTTGGTGTGGAATCTTTTGGGTTTTCCACATAAAGTATCATATCATCTTCAAAGAGTGAGAGTTTAATTTTTTCCTTGCTGTGATTTGTATGCCTTTTATTTCTTTTTGTTGCCTGGTTGCTGAGGCTGACACTTCCAGTACTAAGTTGAACAACAGTGGTGAGAGTGGGCATCCTGCCCTTTTCCTGACCTTAGGGGAAAAGCTCTCAGTTTTTCCCCACTGAGAATGATGTTCACTGTGGGCTTTTTGTAGATGGCTTTTATGATATTGAGATATGTTCCCTCTATCCCTAAACTGTGAAGGGTTTTAATCAAGAAAAGATGCTATATTGTGTCAAATGTTTTGTCTGAATCAATTGAGAGGATCATGCGGTTCTTGTCCTTTCTTTCATTAATGTAGTGTATACATTGATTGATTTGCAGATGTTGAACCACCATTGCAGCCCAGGAATAAGTCCTACTTGGTTGTGATGAATAATCCTATTAATGTACTGTTGGATCTTATTGGCTAGGATTTTGTGAGTATTTTGGCATCCATGTTCATCAGGGATATGGGTCTGTAATTCCCTTTTCTGATGTGGTCTCTGGTTTTGGGATCAGGGTAATGCTGGCCTCACAGAATGAGTTTGGAAGTTTTCCTTCTGTTTCTATCTTTTGAAACAGCTTCAGGAGAATAGGTATTATTTCTTCTTTGAATGTTTGGTAGGGTTCCCCTGGGAATCCATCAGGCCCTGGACTCTTGTTTTTTTGGGAGGATTTTGATCACTGCTTCAATTTCCTATCTGGTTATTGATCTACTCAGATTGTCAGTTTCTTCCTGTTTCAGTCTTGGTAATTGATATGTTTCCAGGAAAGCACTCATTTCTTCCACGTTACTTAATTTGTTGGCATGTAGTTGTTGATAATAATTTCTAATAATTGTTTCTATTTCCTTGATGTTAGTCATGATCTCTCCCCTTTCATTCATAATTTTATTAATTTGGGTCCTTTGTCTTTTCTTTTGGATAAGTCTGGCCAGTTGTTTATCAATCTTATTCTTTCAAAGAACCAGCTTCTAGTTTCATTGATCTGCTCTACTGTATTTCTGGTTTCTAATTCATTGATCTCTGCTCTAATCTTAATTATTTCTCTTCTCCTGTTTGGCTTAGGCTTTATTTATTGTTCTTTCTCCAGTTCTTTAAGGCGCAGAGTTAGTTTGCGTATGTGGGATTTTTCTATTTTTTTAAATGAGGCTCGGATGGCTATGTATTTCCCCTTAGGACCACTTTTGCAGTATTCTGTAAGTTTTGGACCAATGTGTTTTCTTTCTCCTTGGTTTTCATAAATTGTTTAAGTTCTTCTTTAATTTCCTCGTTGACCCAAACATTCTTAAGCAGGATGGTCTTTAGCTTCCAAGTGTTGGAATTCCTTCCAATTTTTTTCTTGTGATTGAGTTCCAGTTTTAAAGCATTGTGGTCTGAGAATATGCAGGGAATAATCTCAGTCTTTTAGTATCCATTGAGACCTGATTTGTGACCCAGTATGCAGTCTATTCTGGAGAAATTTCCATGTGCGTTTGAGAAGAATGAGTATTCTGTTGTTTTAGAGTGGAATGTTCTGTATACATCTATGAGGTCCATCTGGTCCAGTGTGTCATTCAAAGCTCTTGTTTCTTTGTTAATCTTCTGCTTAGATGATCTGTCTGTTGCTGAGAGTGGAGTGTTAAGGTCTTCTATTAAAGTATTATTATCAATATGTTTCTTTATTTTGGTTAACAGTTGACTTATGTAGTTGGCTGCTCCCATGTTGGGGGCATAGATGTTTATAATTGTTAGATCTTCTTGTTGGATAGACAATTTAAGAATGAAATAGTGTCCTTCTGTATCTCTTACTACAGACTTTAGCTTAAAATCTAGTTTTATGAGAATTGCTACCTGAGCTTTCTTTTGAGGTCAGTTGACATGGAAAATGGTTCTCCATCCCCTCACTTTCAGTCTGGAGGTGACTTTAGGCCTAAAATGAGTCTCTTGTAGACACATATGGATAGGTCATGTCTTTTTATCTAATCTTTGACCCTGTGCCATTTCATGGGAGCATTTAGGCCATTCATGTTGAGAGTGATTATTGAAAGATATAATTTTGTAGCCATCATGTTGCCTGTGAAGTCTTTGTTTCTAAAGATTGTTTCTGTAAATTTCCAGTCTACATCACTCTTGGGGTCTTTTATAGAACCTTCTTTTATAGAACCCCCTTAATACTTCTTGCAGGGCTGTCTTGGTTGTCACATATTCTTTCAGTTTCTGCTGGTCTTGGAAACTCCTTGTCTCTCCATCCATTCTGAATGACA
Organism: Ursus maritimus; assembly: GCF_017311325.1. Taxonomy (NCBI): domain Eukaryota; kingdom Metazoa; phylum Chordata; class Mammalia; order Carnivora; family Ursidae; genus Ursus; species Ursus maritimus. Next base: position 5,218,391 of record NW_024424341.1, on the reverse strand, counting down.
GCCTTGCTGGGTAAAGTATCCCCTGGCTGTATGTTCTTCTAATGTAGTACCCTGAATATGTCTTGCCAGCCCTTTCTGGCTTGCCAGGTCTCTGTGGACAGGTCTGACAGTATTCTGATGTTCCTCCCTCTTATTTTATTCAGCCTTCGGACTAAACGTCCCTTCCTAAGAGAAGCCTTCCCTGGCCATCTAATATAAATTGCCCTCCTCCCTCATAAACCTCTCTTTCTCAGACCACCTTGATTTTATATCTCTATAGCATTTACTGCTCTCTGCAGTTATATTGACTTTTAAAATTGATCTTTTGCATATTTTTGTTTCCAACTGGAATGTGAGTTCCGTGAGGGCTGAGGCCTTGCTGTTTTGTTCCTTGCCTATTTTCCAGTGCCTGACCCATTCTTGACACATAGATGTTCAATAAGTATCTGCTGAATGAGTAACTGAATGGATGGCTGTCATAGTCCCTGAAATCAAGACTCTCGTGGTCTTAATACATGGTAGGCCCCTTACAGGATCTAGATCCCCTCAGAGGGATGGAGAGCGTACTGTGGCCACCTGAAGAAGGCATAGTGACCTGTGAGCTGCCCAAAGATCGCAGTGAGGGCAACTGCATTGCCCCTGGTGCACGTGGCTCTGAGAGGTGGATGGGAATTAGAATTTGTGTGACCAGGACCCTAGGGATCTCTGAAAGTAGTGCCAGGAGCTATGGGGTGAAAAGCCAGTTTGTAAAGGAATAGGGAAGAGGGAGTGTGAACGGAGCAGGTGTAACCTCGAGAGGAAGGCATGATGCAGAAGGAGTGGTGGAGGTGCCTGAGGGAGGAAGCTTGTTTGTGGGCTGTGGAAAAGGGAAGGGGGCAGAGCAGAGACTGAAGGGGCAAAGAGCGGAGACTGAGGCAAGTGAGGCCTGGTAGAGGAGAGGATGGGATCAGGGTCTCAGAGTCTCAGGGTAGAGTTTGTCCTGAGCCAGAAAAAGAGACATCTTTTCCTAGGAAATGGAAAGAAAGGAGAAGTTGGGTAGAGAAAGAGGAAGTTTATGTGGGAGAGAGAGGAGAGAAGGTGACCCCAGATTCCTTGGAATCAAAGGGGACAGAGATGGGGGTTCTGAGGTCCTTCAGAAGGAAGCTATTCTTTTTTAGCAGGTTCACCCGGAGAACTGGGAGGGCATGGGAGTTTCAGCTCTCCCTCGGGAGTGAGGAGGCTGGGTCTTTCTCCTCTTTCACCTAGAACGCCAACTGCAGTTATTATCACCACTGGAAATTAAACTGCTCAGTGGGACCTCTTTGCGGAGTGTCTACAGGGGAGCGGAGGCAGACTGAGTTGCATTTCAAACAAAGCCTACTGGCAGGGCTGACATAGCCCCTCTACCGGCTGGCAGGGCAGGGTGGAGAGCAGCTGCATTTTCTCCAGTCCCTCAAGAAGGCCTGCTGGGCCCAGCTATCAAATCTCCACTTATAATGTGAATATCATGCCCAAAGTGCTTTTGGTAGACTCTTGGGTGGACAAAGGGACACACAAGCTGCCTGCAATGATCCCATGCATCCCTGCCTCTTATCACCAGAGTCCTGGAGGAAAATCACTGACCTTCCTTTCTCCCAGCCTCCAGGATCCTGGATCTTTGTTGCCCAAGTGGTCTCCTGTGGGTTTTTGGTCAATGCAGAGACAAGTTTTTTGGTTTTTTTTTTTTTTCCAACCTGAGAAAGTTTCAGGGACAATTTGGGCCGTCTGGGCCATTTTTTCCAGGCTGGAAAGGCCTCAGAATAGCTGCTGGGCAGATGAGGGAAGTGCATAATAAGGGTGTCCTAGGTGTTGGTCTTCAGGACTTCTGACACAGGCAGGGCTCTCTTTCACATGAAGGGTGGTGGGGGGGGGAGGTGGGCTCCGGGCTCACAGGGCCCGAGGTGCAACATAGCTCAGGGGAGCAGTGGTTTGTCTGGTTCCCTGGGCTGTACCATTAGCTACACGTGGCCACTGAGTACATGAATACGGCTAGTCTGATTGAGATGTGCTGTAAGCCTAAAACACACACCGAATTTCAAACACAGGAAAGTGTCAAAATATCTCACCAACATTTTTTATATTGACTACATGTTTAAATTATAATATTTTGGTTGTTTTGAGTTAAATAAAATATACTATTACAATTAATTTCCCCTGTTTTTTTTAATGTTTTTACTGTGGTTACTAGAAGATTAAAAATTATACATGTGGATACACAAATCTTTGACAAAGTGGGAAAGCATATCCAATGGAAAAAAGACAATCTCTTCAACAAATGGTGTTGGGAAAACTGGACAGCAGCATGCAGAAGAATGAAACTGAACAACTTTCTTACAACGTACACAAAAATCAACTCAAAATGGATGAAAGACCTAAATGTGAGACCTGAAACTATAAAAATCCTAAAGGAGAACATGGGCAACAGGCTTTTTGACCTCAGCCATAGCAACTTCTTACTAGACATGTTGCAGGAGGCAAGGGAAACAAAAGCAGAAATGAACTACTGGGAATTCATCAAGATAAAAAGCTTCTGCACAGTGAAGAAAAACAATCAACAAAACAAAAAGACAGCCTACAGAATGGGAGAAGATATTTGCGAATGACATAGCAGATAAAGGGCTAGTATCCAAAAATCTATAAAGAACTTATCAAAATCAATACCGCCAAACCAAATAATCTAGTTAAGAAATGGGCGGAAGACACGAATAGACATTTTTCCAAAGAAGACATGCAGATGGCCAACAGACACATGAAAAGATGCTCAGCATCATTCATCACGAAGGAAACACAAATCAAAACCACAATGAGATACCACCTCACACCTGTCAGAATGGCTAAAATCAACAACACAAGAAACAGGAAGTGTTGGCGAGGATGCAGAGAAAAGGAAATGTTCTTGCACCGTTGGTGGGAACGCAAACTCGTGCAGCCACTCTGGAGAACAGTATGGAGGTTCCTCAAAAAGTTAAAATTAGAACTATCCAACAATCTAGCAATTGCATCACTAGGCACTTACCCAAAGGATACAAAAATACACATTCAAAGGGGCACATACACCCCAATGTTTATAGCAGCATTATCAACAATAGCCAAACTATGGAGAGAGCCCAAATGTCCACTGACTGATACATGATTAAATAAGATGTGGTATATATACAATGGAATATTAGTCATCAGAAAGAAAGAAATCTTGCCATTTGCAATGAAGTAGTTGGAGTTAGAGTTTATTATGTTAAGTGAAATAAGTCAGTAGAGAAAGACAGATACCATATGATTTCACTCAGATGTGGAATTTAAGAAAGAAAACAAATGAATATATGGGAAGGGGGAAAAAGAGAGAGGGAAACCAACTCAAAGAGATTCTTAACCATAAAGAACAAACAGAGGTTTGATGGAGGGAGGAGGGTTGGGGTTGGGCTAGAAGGGTGATGGATATCAAGGAGGGCACTTGTTACGATGAGCACTGGGTGTTGTATGTAAGTGATGAGTCACTGAATTCTATTCCTGAAATCAATATCGCACTCTATGTTAACTAAATAGAAAATTTTAAAATATTTTATTTATGTATTTATTTGAGAGAGAGAGAGAAGATGAGAAGAGGGAGGAGCAGAGGGGGAGGGAGAAGAAGGGGGAAGAATCTCAAACCAACTCTGTAGCCTGACCCGGGGCTCAATCTATGAACCTGAGATCACGACCTTAGCCAAACAAGAGTCAGATGCTTAACCGACTGAGCCACCCAATTCTTTACCCCTCCCTCTCTCTCCCCCTCTGCTCCTCCCCCTTCTCTCTCTCTCCCAAACAAATAAATAAAAATTTTTTTAAAAAAAACCTAACTGAGCCACCCAGGTGCCCCTTCGGGAATTAGAATTTAAATAAAAATTTGAAGAAAAAAAAGAGGAAAACCAAAAACCAAAGCAAAACAAAGTACATATGTGGCTCACATTATATTTCTATCCAATAGTTCTGCTTTAGGGAGAATGACATCCATGGAGCCATTGGTTGGGGCGCCCTGGATGCAGCTGAAAAAGCAAGACCCTCCCTCAGCCTCTGTTGCCTGCAAGTTCTGTGTATGGCAACACATGGGTTGGGGTGGGTTGTGTTGCTCACACCTCTGGGAAGGGGGAGTCATGGAGGACTGGGCAGGGGTCCTGAAGGTGCTAGGGACAAAGAGCTGCCCATTCCTTGGAGTTTTCCCAGCAGACACTGTAGCTGTAGGCCCCCTTCCAACCCCAGGAAGCCCGAAGCTGGGAGTGGTACTTGGTATTCTGCATGGATGTCGTGACTGACACAGCAATTATAGGTTTTTGCATTGTTTATGCCTCTCCAAAAGCAGAGCTGAGTGCTTTGAACCAGCGGCTGGAAGGCACTCTGCTAGCTTTCATTACAATTTATAATTGTATTTACCCTTTCAGGTCTCCCGGACTGTTGGTGCTTTTTGCGGCTTTAACACTATTCAGTTTTCTCATAATTAAATCTACTGATTGAATGAAAAAAAAAACAACAACAAAAGAAAAACCTAATCATTTTTCTAAACAGTGATCCAACATGGCTTGGGTTCATTAACATAAAAGCACCCAACTTTCTGTCTCTACCTTTTTTTCTGCTCTGATCTAGGGCTTTGCGCGGTCTTGGTGCCTGCCCGGAATCCAACATCCTCGGCTAGCCTGGCCTCCCACTCAGGGACAGGGCCTCCTGCCCTGCCCCTAGCCGTCTTTCTGCAGGCCTTTGCTCGTGCCTGGGTGGAAACACTTTCTTCTACATGCTCACAGCCCACAAATGTTCCTCCTCCTCTGGGTGCCTTTGTGTGTGTGTGTGTGTGTGTGTGTGTGTGTGTGTGTGTTCGTGGATGACACAAATGTATGTGCATGCCTAGATTAAATAGTTCCTTCCTGGATCTTCTGATTGCAAAATCAATGGGACTGGAGCATTCCTCTCACTCTTTCTGCCTCAGAGCCCCTGCTTTGCTGGTATCTCCGCATGAGTACAGCTGGCTCATCAGATAACCCTGTGACAGGCTGGGTCCTCTGACTGTGGCCAGGCTTGCTCGGTGCTAGGGGGCCAGACAGATGGAGCTCACTTAGGAAGCTTTCCTCAGGGAAAAAAACTCCTATGGGGCGTTCACCCTTCCCTTCAGCCTGAAATGTCCTTTTGTTTTACCATGATTAAGTCTAACACTGTAGTGCAAATTCCTTTAAGAGAATGAATCAGTGTCTTAAATGTATACCATGGAGCAAATGACCCATTGGAACCTCCCCTGAGTAGGCCTTGGACAGTAGCAGAAATTTAATAATAATAATAATAATAATAGCAAACACTTCTATAACTCTAGGTTCCAAGTGCAAAGTGTGTAAATATGTTAACACATGAAATACCAACTCGGAGGTAATTAAAGCCCGGACAGATAAGTCACAAGGCCAAGATTCTAACTTGCATGTGCCCTTCACCTCTAATGACGCAGGACGTAAAAGCACGTGGTAGCGGGACCTGGGGCTTGGTGCAGGTATCAGTGCTGTGGGGTTTCAAACCAAGCTCTGCAGACCCTTCCATGTTGCTGGAGGCCAGCTTCTGTGGGCAGGGTGGAGGGGTAGGGTGCAAGAAGGGATGGCACAGCTCTCATTTTCTGGCAGTATTTAGGTCAGAAGTAATGATCGTATTTTTTTCCTTTCAATTGGCAAATGTTGGGCACTTAGGAAACCGTCCTAGAAAGCCATGTGTTAAAATCACACATTTTAATCCACCTCTTTTAACAGATTACATGGTTGTGATAATTAGACTGCTGGGAGCAGAAGTACAGTGTTTAATTAATGTGATTTTTTAAAAGAGAAATTTAATTGTTAAGAAAAATACAATAAGAAATTGAAACGTAAAATTAGCATAAATTAGCATTACTCCCCTCCCCAAGCAGCTTGCCCTGCTTCATCTTTTTCTCTGGGGGAGTGTAAATACTGTCAGGCTAGGTAGGAAAGTGGAGTCCTGTGCGGCTTGCTAGCAGGTGGAATTCTGCAGTCTACAGGTTGTGGGGGTGGGGCGGAGACCCTGCAAGGACAGACCTCCACCCCTAGTCCCCAAATGGGAAAGGATATGAACCGTAGTGCAAGTTCTCAGCTGCTAAGGGTACTTCATGTGTTCTACCGTCATGAGAAGCAAAACAACAGAACACACTAAATTCCAAAGGGCATTGCTGCTCTCGCTTGCCTTAAGACATCAACACCTCTTACCCCAGTTTTCCTCCTATCGTTATTCCTGCCCCTTTCTAGTAAGATCTCCAGAATAATGTATATAAAACAACCACAATAAGAACAATTAAATAATCTCTTCAAACTTTCAAGGGGCTTCCCACTGCCCTTAGGAATGCAGTTCTTTAATGGAACTTCTAAGGAGCTTTATGACTTGGCTTTTGAGCACCTCTCCCGCCTCATCCCCCAGCATCACTCACACCACGGACACTAGACTCCAGCATAATCTGGTTGCTCAACCTAAAACCAGGTGATTTTTAATTTTTTTGTTTACTTTTCCTTTTCTCTCACTAAATTCTGTTGGTATTCCTGGTTCTACCTATGGAGTATATTTCAAATCCCTCCATTTCTTCTTTTCCATGACCACCGTGTTCACACCATTGTCATTTCTCACCTGGGGCACTAGGATAACATCCTAATGGATCTTCCTACAATTCTTTCTCCACAAGCAGGGAGAGCAAATTGTCTACAGGCTAAAATGGGTCATATTACTCCCCATCTAAAACCTCCCAAATGCTCCCCAGGCACTTGGACTGAAACTCTTACCTTGGACCCCCAAGATCAGGCTATCCACCTCACCTCAAGCCACTCTCTCTTTTGCCCCCACATCCTATAGACAATGGCCTTCTTCCTCATCTTCAGTGTGGTCTGCCTCTGTTCTTCAAAGAGACCAAGCCCTCTCTGCCTTCAGCTTTGCCCTGCTGTTGCCTCTTTCCAGCATGTTCTTCCCCTAGCTCTGAAAGCACCGTTGGTTTCCATTCTCCAGGCTTTACCTCAAATGTTGCCCGACCACTGTCTTCATACGCACTCCCACAACCTCCTGTCCGTATTCTCTCTCTCATCTTGCCGTACTCACTACAATCTGTAATTGGTCTTTTTATTTTTGAATTCCTTGTTATTTTCCATGAACTCTGTGAAGGCATCTGGCCTGTTTGCTACCATACACTTGGTGTATAGTTTGTTGAAGGAATGAAGGAATGTGGGGTTCTTCATTTTCCCCACGATCCCTGCTCTTTCTTCCTGACAGAACTCTGTGCCTGCTGCCAAACTCTTCCTCCCCTTTAAGTGTTGGCCTAAGCACCATTCCCTTGAGCAGCCTTCCCTGAGTCCTTCAGCCTAAGTGAGATGTCCTTTCCACGTGTCCCCACACCATCTGTGTGTCCCCTGTCATTTTGCTTCTCTACTTCATCTCCTTGCCTGCTTGATTCTCTGCCTGTAAGGTCAGTGAAGGCAGGGAACCTGGCTGGCTTCCACGGCACTGTCCCCCCACATCTGCACAATGGCTGGCGCACACCATGATCCCATGAATCTAGACCATTGAGCACGTGGTCCCTGGTAGGTAATATTGTTCTTTGGTGATCCTTAAGGTTTTATTCCACATGCCCTTTGATTTTCATAATTGAGACCATTAACTCTTGTCTTTTAAAGAGACTTTTTCCTCAGAAGGCCTACTTCAGCAATGCAGTAATTTTTTCTTCTTTCTCCATTCTTGATTCCTGAGCCTTGGTCCCAGGAAGTCTGGTGGGTACCAGGATGAATCGTAGTGATTAGCTTTGGTACTGAAAAAGAACCATCCTGATGCAGGTAGGGATGTATCTTTTTTTTTTTTTTTTTTTTTTTTGTGAGGGAAAGAGAGTGAGCGTGAACGCGGCAGAGGGAGAGGGAGAGAGAATCCTAAGCAGGCTCAATGCCCTGCATGGAGTGCCATGCAGGGCTCATCCCACAAACTTCAAATAGTGACCTGAGCAGAAACCATGGGTTGGCTGCTCAACCAACTGAGCCACCCAGGAACCCCTGAATCCTTATGTGTGTCTAAATTCACCCAGTGTCTTGCTGTGTGATGTGAGGAGTGTAATTCCCTCAGTCTCTTTGCGCTTGCCTGAAGGATGGTTCTTTAGTGGTGTTCTTTTTTGTTCAGGAGAAAGGGGTAGCTCTCACCTAGAAGAGTGAAGAGGAGACTTTCCACACCTTTTGTATGTATCGTTTCTGAGGAGTTTTACGATCATTTGGTGACGTCAGAGTTATCAAGAGTTTACGGCTTTATGGTTATATGCATTTATTTTTGCAGACTATGGTCTCTTTAGAGTAGTACCTCTTCCCCATTATTCTCATTCCTTGTGATCCAGAAGTAGCTTAATCTATCTCTTGGCTACAAGGCATTTGACTCACATCTGGCCAATCAGAGTACCATATCTGGTCATGTGATTGAAGGAAAGACAATCAGAGCATTCCCACGATTTTTGTTGGAATCTCTAGGTAAGACACTTTTTTTTTTTTAACTAAAATTAGTTTTGTGAGAATGGTGTTAAGTCCATAGCTATTGGTTGTCATTTTTGCTATCATGTGGGTGAACTTGCTTTGGAAGAATCCATTACTGAGGAAAAACGATATAAGAAATGGAGAGAGAATAGTCCTTTTGACATTGTTTGAGCTCCTAGAGTTATGTCTAAAGTTTGTATTTTCTTAATTATCATTATTTTAATGAGAAGAGTTTGAATTGAATTTTTGTCATTTTCAACCATAAGAATGCTGATTAATACAATGGAAGTCATATTAAAAGGAAAGGGAAGAACAAAGAATCATAATTATAGGAGTAGAAATTTGCTAACACATGAAAAGCAAAATATATCATTTAGTAAACATTATTGGATAATTTACGAAAAGACTATTTAAAAGTGTGATCACACTGCCTGACTTCAAGCTATATTACAAAGCTGTGATCATTAAGACAGCATGGTTTTGGCACAAAAAGAGACACATAGATCAATGGAACAGAATAGAGAGCCCAGAAATGGACCCTCAACTCTATGGTCAACTAATCTTCAACAAAGCAGGAAAAAAATATCCAATGGAAAAAAGACAGTCTCTTCAATAAGCGGTGCTGGGAAAATTGGACAGCCACATGCAGAAGAATGAAAATGGACCATTCTCTTACATCATACACAGAGATCAACTCAAAATAGGTAAAAGACCTCAATGTGAGACAGGAATCCATCAAAATCTTACAGGAGAACACAGACAGCAACCTCTTTGACCTTGGACAAAGCAACTTTTTGCATGACATCTCTAAAGGCAAGGGAAACAAAAGCAAAAATGAACTGTTGGGACTTCATAAGATAAAAAGCTTCTACACAGTGAAGGAAACAATCAACAAACTAAAAGTCAACCCATGGAATGGGAGAAGATATTTGCAAATGACACTACAGATAAAGTGTTGGTATCCAAGATCTATAAAGAACTTCTCAAACTCAACACCCCAAAAATAAATAATCCAGTCAAGAAATGGGCAGAAGACATGAACAGACATTTTCCAAAGAAGACATACAAATGGCCAAGCGACACATGGAAAAATGCCTCACATCACTTGGCATCAGGGAAATACAAATCAAAACCACAAGGAGATACCACCTTACACCAGTTAGAATGGAAAACATTAACAAGAGAGTAAACAACAGGTGTTGGTGAGGATGTGGAGAAAGAGGAACCCATTTACACTGTTGGTGGGAATGCAAACTGGTACAGCTACTCTGGAGAACAGTATAGAAGTTCCTCCAGATGTTAAAAATAGAGTTATCCTAGGACCCAGCAATTGCACTACTAGGTATATACCCCAACAATACAGATGTAATGAAAAGAAGGGGCACCTGCACCCCAATGTTCATAGCAGCAATGCCCACAATAGCCAAACTATGGAAGAAGCTGAGATGTCCTTCAGTAGATGAATGGATAAAGAAGATGTGGTTCATATATACAATGGAATATTACTCAGCCATCAGAAAGGATGAATACCTACCATTTACATCGACATGGATGGAACTGGAAGATATTATGCTAAGTGAAATAAGTGAATCAGAGAAACACAATTATCATATGGTTTCACTCATATGTGGAACATAAGGAATAGTGCAGAGGACCATACGGGAAGGGGGGGAAAACTGAATGGGAAGAAATCATTGAGTGATACAAACCATATGAAACTCTTGACTCTGGGAAAGAAACTGAGGGTTGCAGAAAGGGAGGGGGGTCGGGGAATGGGGTAACTGGGTGATGAGTATTGAAGAGGGCACATGATATGATGAGCACTGGGTGTTTTACTCAACTAATGAATCATTGAACATTATATCAAAAACTAATGATGATACCTTGACTAATCAAATTTAAATAAAAAAATAAAAAGAGAAAAGACAGACTAGAAGATAACTAAAAAAAAACAACTGTGATTAGGGTGTAGGGTAATGGGGGCAGCTGCAGGGGGGAGATCTTATTACCTCTAGATCCTAAGGGAGAAGAGGAGGGAACAATTACTGGAAACTTGGAGGAGTTCTCTAGAGTAGCCCTCCTTGTGATCAGTGGTGCCTCTACCGACGAATGCCCAGCCTGAGTGAAGGAGCCATGTGATTTACACCCAGATCTCAGTCTCCTTCATTGCTGTGTTGCTGGTAAGCAGAGGGTGTAGGAACCTGCAGTCATTCATCAGAAAAGCACAGGTGGAAGCATGAGAGACTATGGACTCTGAGAAACAATCTGAGGGCTTCAGAGGGGAGGGGCGTGGGGGAATGGGATAGGCTGGTGATGGGTAGTAAGGAGGGCACGTATTGCATGGTGCACTGGGTGTTTATGCAACTAATGAATCATGGAACTTTACATCAAAAACCAGGGATGTACTGTATGGCGACTAGCATAATATAATAAAAAATCATTAAAAAAAAAAAAAAGAGTCAGATACTCAACCAACTGAGGCACTCAGGCACCCTGAGGTCTTTCTCCTCTTGAAATGAACCTCAAATGTGAGTATGTAGATAGAATTCTTTGACTTAGAGGTATTCGGCTTCTATAGAGTATGAGTCTCCAAACTCTGAGTTTTGAGTTGCTTTCTGAAATGAGATGCTTGACCTGAGAGAGGGAGAGAATGGGGCTAATTTTCCCTTAGAACTTAAATTTAAAAGTTCAGAAGAACTTACTTCCCATAATACTTGCTTAAAAATTTACTATAAGCAATAGATACAATAACTGAATTTCTGTAAATATTGTCCCTCAGTGAATGCGGACTTTTTTATTTCAGTAATCTCTACACCCAATGTGGGGCTCAAATTTACCACCTGAGATCAAGAGTTGCATGTTCTACCGGCTGAGCCAGCCAGGTACCCCAGGGCTTTTTTATTTCAATCTGACAGATTTTTTTGAGATAGAATGGCTGATGGGACCCAAAAGATTAAAAACTTCTAAGAAAACTTTGTCTACCAGTGGCATAGAAGGACTAGGAAAGAGGTGGGAAGTTGGGGCTTTAAGCTACAGGTAGAAAAAGCTGTTAGAAGCTAACTTCTGTGAACTCTGAAACCAGTATCTTAGACCCAGCAAGAAGGGCCTTGCCCTTGCATGTCACAAGTATACACCCCAAAAGCACTTATTAAATAACATATTAAATAACATTGAAATTCAGGGCACATTGTTGGCATAGTGTGACCCATAAACTTAAACACCCAGTCCTGGAAATAACACCAACTAGACCCCAGGGAAATACTTTTCCATGTCTCTTGACCTATGTTCACTACGCAAAAGGCAACTGAATACAAGTGCCATAAAGGCTCATGGTTTACATTGCTGTTGACATAGAAGAAAGACCTTTGGAATGTGGGGAGGATCTGAATAGCAGAAACTGATAAGAGAAGAGACAAAATAACTGTCAAATTCTTCCTCTTACTGTGAATGCAATAGCTTTGGGCCTCACGAGGTATCTTTTCCTGGTGCCAAGTATCCATTTTCTTCTCTCGGGACACCAGAGATACTCACAAATTAGCGTGAAAATTCAAACAGTTGAACATGATGGCTGAGGAACATTTTGCAATACTGAACCCTTTTATATTATTCTTAAATTTATGTCGGGGCACCTGGGTGGCTCAGTCAGTAGAGCATCCAACTCTGGATCTCAGCTCTGGATCTCAGGGTTGTGAGCATATGTGGAACATAAGGAATAGTGCAGAGGACCATACGGGAAGGGGGGGAAAACTGAATGGGAAGAAATCATTGAGTGATACAAACCATATGAAACTCTTGACTCTGGGAAAGAAACTGAGGGTTGCAGAAAGGGAGGGGGGTCGGGGAATGGGGTAACTGGGTGATGAGTATTGAAGAGGGCACATGATATGATGAGCACTGGGTGTTTTACTCAACTAATGAATCATTGAACATTATATCAAAAACTAATGATGATACCTTGACTAATCAAATTTAAATAAAAAAATAAAAAGAGAAAAGACAGACTAGAAGATAACTAAAAAAAAACAACTGTGATTAGGGTGTAGGGTAATGGGGGCAGCTGCAGGGGGGAGATCTTATTACCTCTAGATCCTAAGGGAGAAGAGGAGGGAACAATTACTGGAAACTTGGAGGAGTTCTCTAGAGTAGCCCTCCTTGTGATCAGTGGTGCCTCTACCGACGAATGCCCAGCCTGAGTGAAGGAGCCATGTGATTTACACCCAGATCTCAGTCTCCTTCATTGCTGTGTTGCTGGTAAGCAGAGGGTGTAGGAACCTGCAGTCATTCATCAGAAAAGCACAGGTGGAAGCATGAGAGACTATGGACTCTGAGAAACAATCTGAGGGCTTCAGAGGGGAGGGGCGTGGGGGAATGGGATAGGCTGGTGATGGGTAGTAAGGAGGGCACGTATTGCATGGTGCACTGGGTGTTATACGCAACTAATGAATCATCGAGCCTTACATCGGAAACCAGGGATGTACTGTATGGTGACTAACAATATAATAAAAAAACATTAAAAAAAAAAAAAAAAAAAGAAAAGCACAGGTGAAGAGGATGGCGAATGAGGAGGAGCCATTAGAAAACATCTAGCCCCAATGGAAACCTGTAGAAAAGCCAGTGGAACACCTGGCCCTGAGTGTGAAGCACAGTCCACCAAAAGAAGATGGAAATGGTGAAGGAAAATCATTTAAAAAAAAAATGTGGAGCTGGTTGATGAGCAGTTAGCATTGCAACATTTGTGGATATTTTGTTGGTTTGTCTGATTGAGTAAAAAAAAAAAATCTATCATACAAATATTTATTTAGAAGTACGTTCCTTTTTTGTAAAATTTTGCAAGGTGAGAAACATGTTAATCATAGTTTTACCACTGAAAAGAAAGCTATATGAATTTACTTTTTTTAAAACCTGTTAAGTATGTACGCTGAGATTTGCAGTCCAAACTATGGAGAATAAATAATGATAATGGTAATGTTTAACATTGGCTAAAGGCTTCTACAGAAGTGTTGCACGGTCTTTTTTATTCAACCCTCACACAACATGAAGAGGTAGGTATTTCTATTTTTCTCTAGTTTGCAAGTGAACAATATCACTGGAATTATAGAGCTTGACCAACGTCTGTGGTGGAGATATATGACCTGGAGCCTGAGCTGGTGGCTTCTCTTTAATTCCTTTTGGTTCCATGGCCAGAGGGATAGGCTGGCCTATCTTCAGTGTTTTACAGAAACCAGTAGTGAATCATTCTGCTCTGACGTGGCCAAGTGCTTGAGAAAGCTGCTAATGGTGGGCTCCAGGGAAGGAGATCACTTTAAAATCCATAAAGTATAATTATATCAAGATCATGGCCCATTTTGCGATGCCATCTCGTGACACCGTGCCTAACTGTCATTCCAGGAGAAAGGCCCTCTGTAGTGATCTGTGGGAGGCTGTCCCTCTCCATTATCTTCAATAACGTGAATCTGTACTATAGAGCACTTAAGTTAATAGAACCTTACGACACTGAGTCTTTCAATGAAATAAAAATGATTATAAATTAAGTGGAAGTGCCCGCACGCTCACGGGCATACATATACACACCCAGCCGGCTGGCTTGTTATATCTGTTGTTAGAATCTATCCAAGTGTCCCGGGAAGAGTGAATACGGAGAAATTAAATGTGTTGACATGCAACGAGATGAATAGTGAGCACGATACCAGTTCTTCTTCCTCCCAACCCCAGCCCGCAGTCCTCCTCTCCCTCCCGCTCACACCCAGACATGCTGCTGAAACATTTTCCTCCTGAAAGTTAACTGAGAGCTGGCTTAGCAGCAACATTACCCAGAGAATTAAGCGGGAAGCTGGAAGGTGGAGGTAAGCACCTTTGAGGGAGGGTTTTGTTGTATTCTCCTGTCAGATGTTCTGGTTTACATTTAAATGTCTGGGTACTGTGAGTGGTTTTGCCGTTCGTTGCTGAAGACACTAAAACGTTGACGAGCATTCCAGGAGAACATGGGATGGCATGAGAAAAGCTTTTAACCAGCAACAGGGGGCTTTGGAGTCCCGCCGCATCTCTGCTCCACAAGCTTGTGACCTGGGCCAGCCGCCTACTGTCAGACCTCGATTTTCTGGTCTGTGAAATGGAGATGATTGTAGCTGCCCTGCTTTCCCACCACATGGGGCTGCACTTGGAATGGAATGAGTAATGACAGAGAAAATAATTTGAAAAGAGAGTGGAATACAAGCTACTATTCTTACTACTCGGCCCTTATTTCAGAGAGTTCTTTGAGAAAAAGTGTTGCCAGTCATTGAGGTGGGGGCAGTGAGTAAATAAGGCCTGTAGTCTTAGCTGCCTCTGGGATGGTCCTGGCTGAGCTATAAATCCCTCTACACATCAGGCTTTTTAAAATTGTATTTTAATTCCAGTTAGCACACAGTGTTACATTAGTTTCCTATGTACAATACGGTGATTCAACAGTTCTGTACCTGACTCAGCGCTCACGGTGATAAGTGTGCTCTTAATCCCCTTCACCTGTTTCACCTATTCTCCACCACCTGCCCCGTACTGACCATCAATTTGTTTTCTGTAGTTAAGAGTTCTATTTTTAAAAAAGATTTTATTTATTTATTTGACAGAAAGAGAGAGAGAAAGCCAGAGAGCAAAAGCAGAGAGATTGGCAGAGGGAGAGGGAGAAGCAAGCTCCCCGCTGAGCAGGGAGCCCAATGTGGGGCTTGATCCCAGGACTCTGGGATCATGACCTGAGCCGAAGGCAGATGCTTAACCATCTGAGCCACCCAGGTGCCCCAGGAGCCTTGTTGTGTTGCTGTTGTTGTTTCTTTCCTTTTTGTTTGTCTTTTTTTCTTGGTTCATTTGTTTTGTTTCTTAAATTTCATGTATGAGTGAAGTCATGATAATGACGTAAGGGGTAGCGTTCATTGGTGTAATTGCTATACACAGGCTTAAAGAATATAAACGATCATCAAATCACTTGGTCTTGTTCTATTATAGTTTCTAGACTTCATGTCATGCTTTTCCCAACCCCGAGATTATAAAACATTAAAAATATAGTTTCTCCTATTACTTATATGGTTTTTGTGCATTTAGCTTATTAAGCCATCTAGGATTCAGTTTTGTTTATGGTATCAGGCTCGTGATCTAAATTTAACTTTTCCCAGTGGATGGCAAATTATTGTACGTATTAAGTCTTTTTCCTACCAGTTTGAGATGTCATCTTTCTTACATTCTAAATTCCCCCAGAGATTTCTTTCTGAACTGCTAATTCTATCCCATTGATCTCTTTCATTGACTTCAGTGTCAATACCACACAGTAAGAATGATCATAACTGTAATACATTAGATAAGTTCTGTGTCACTATTATTTTTCCCCCTCTGGAATGCTGACATAGTTTCTTTTCCAGAGGAACCATGACATTTTCTCTTTTTCATGGAGCATACATCTCAGCATGCCATGAACTGTTATTGTCCGTAAAGTTGGCTTGGGTCTTGCTGTCTGTAAGCTCATCGTAAGATGTAGCCCACTCATACATCTCCACAAATGAATAAATAGGGTTCAACAGTGCTTGTTGAATGGAAAATGCTCTTTGTAGCAGAAGGCAGCTCCCATCTCCTGTAAAGAGGAAGTTGTGTTTCTGGTCAAGTTAGCTGCCATGTGCTGGATTTTTACCGATCCTTGGTTTTGGCATCCAGATCTTTTCAGGGTATCACACTGCCTGCTTGACATCATCTCTCAGGCTGTGTTTAGGACCTAGACTGAGGTCCTGCCAATGCTGTTCACAATTGTGGGGCCCTGAGCAAATCCTTGCATCTCGCCGCACACCCTGGTTTTCACATCTATCTCCAGTCTTGGCCTCTGTGTAATAGCCAGTGTTGGGTTGGTCACAGGTGTTTTCAACTTCCATTCAGTGAACTTTTTAGTTAAGAGGTGTTTAAAGCTGAAGACTGAGTCTGAACTTTCTTTTCTTAGTTTCTTAAAACAACAACAAACCACCATACCACCACCACAGTACATAACTCTATGTCTTGTCCTGACCACTCCTAATGTGATTATTTTTGACAGCAAATCTTTTGTGGTAAACTTCCAGGCTGTGAGACAGTGGTGTAGGCTTCATCCAGCTGCACAGGGTATGGATATTTCCAACTGGAAATGGGGATTCCCTTGGCCACTTGATTTCAAGTGTTGGTGCGATATGTCCTAAAAAGAGTAAAGCCTCTTTACATCACGTCAATTACATATTTCTCTGTATAGTTTCCTTTACCAGGAAGACCCTAATGTCAAGGTGACTACAGATCATTGGGCAGACATTGTGGATCTAAATTCTAGTTCTTGAATTATAGTTAGGCAGCAGAAGAAATTTTAAAATACATGCAAACATATGAAAATGAAAACACAATAGTCAAAAACCTTTGGAATGCAGCAAAAGTGGTCCTAAGAGGGAAGTATATGACAAAAAAGGCCTGTCTCAAGAAGCATGAAAAACCTCAAATAAAAAACCTATCCTTACACCTAAAGGTGTTACAACAAATGAAATGTAAGAGCCGAAGGAGAGAAGAAATAAAGCTAAGAGCAGAAATAAAGAATACAGAGTTCAAAAAGAATAGCTCAATGCAACCAGGAGAAAATTCTTTGAAAAAACTAAATAAATTGACAAATATCCATCTCATGAATGAATATCATGTCACCCCCTTCTGGTTTGCCAAGTTTCCTTTGATAAACCTCAAGCCAGACTTATCAAAAAAAGAGAAATGACTCAAGAAAATGAAATCACAAATGGGAGAGGAGAAATAACAACCGACACCACAGAAATACAATTATAAGAGAATATTATGAAAAACTAAATGCCAGCAAATTGGACAATCTGGAAGAAAAGGAAAGATTCCTAGAGGCATATAAATTATCGAAACTAAAACAGGAAGAACTAGAAAACGGAACAGACTGATAACTAGCAAAGAATTTGAACCAGCAATAAAAAATCTTCCCACAAACAAAACTCCAGAGTCAGATGACTTCACGGGTGAATTTTACCAAAATTTAATGAAGAGCTAATACCTATTCTTCTTAAGCTATTCCGAGAAATAGAAAATGAAGAATCATGCACCACAGTCAAGTGGGATTTCTTTCTGGATTGCAAGGTGGTTCAATATTTGTGTATCAATCAATGTGATACACCACATTAATAAAAAAAGGATCAGAATCTTATGATCATTTCAATAGATGCAGAAAAAGCATTTGACAAAGTACAACATATTCATGATAAAAACCCTGAACAAGGCAGGGTTAGAGGGCACATACCTCAACATAATAGAAGCCATCTATGAAAAACCCACAGCTAATATTATCATACTCAGTTGGGAAGAACTAAGAGCTTTTCCTCTATGGTCAGGAACAAGATGGGGATGTCCACTCTCACCACTATTATTTAGTATAGTACTGGAAGTCCTAGCCAGTCTCAGACAACAAAAACAAATAAAAGGCATCCGAATGAGCAAGGAAAAAAAATAAAACTTTCATTATTTGCAGATGACACGATACTCTATACAGAAAACCCAAAGACTCCACCAGAAAACTGTTAGAACTGATAAATGAATTCAGTAAAGTCACAGGATAGAAAATCAATGTACAGAAAACTGTTGCATTTCTAGGACTAATACTGAATCAGAAAGAGAAATCAAGGAATCAATCCCATTTACAATTGCACCAAAAACAATAGGATACCTAGGAATAAACCTAACCAAAGAAGTGAAAGACCTGTCTTCTGAAAACTATAAATTGTTGATGAACGAAATTAAAGATGACACAAAAAAATGGAAAGACATTCCATACTCATAGATGGGAAAAACAAATATTGTTAAAATGTCCATACTCTCAAAAGCAATCTACACATTTAATGCAATCCCTATCAAAATACCACCAGCATTTTTTACAGAGCTAGAACAAACAATCCTAAAATTTGTATGGAACTTCAAAAGACTTGGAATGGTCAAAGCAACCTTGAAATAGAAAAACAAAGCTGGAGGCATCACAATTCTGGACTTCAAATTATATTACAAAACTATAGTAATCAAAGCAGTATGGTACTGGCATGAAAATATACACATAGATCAATGGAACAGAATAGAAACCCATACAGATGTAGTGAAAAGAAAGACCATGTGCACCCCAGTTTTCATAGCAGCATCGTCCACAATAGCTAAATCGTGGAAGGAGGCATCTTGGCTCCTTGGCAGATGACTGGATAAAGAAGATGTGGTCCATATATACAATGGAATATTACTCAGCCATCAGAAAGGATGATTACCCAACATTTGCATCAACATGGATGGAACTGGAGGGGATTATTATAAGCGAAATAAGTCAAGCAGAGAAAGACAATTATCATATGGTTTCCCTTATTTGTGGAACATAAGGAATAGCACGGAGGACATTAGGAAAAGGAAGAGAAAAATGAAGAAGGGGAAATCAGAGGGGAAGATGAACCATGAGAGACTACGAACTCTGGGAAGCAAACTGAGGGTTTTAGAGGGGAGGCGGGTGAGGGGATGGGTTAGCCTGGTGATGGGTATTAAGGAGGGCATGTACTGCATGGAGCACTGGGTGTTATATGCAAACAATGAATCATGGAACACTACATCAAAAACTAATGATGTACTCTATGGTGACTAACAGAACAATAAAAAAAATTTTTTTAAAGACTTTTTGCACCAAAGGGGGGGCGGGGAAAGGAAAATCTAGAAGTGAACCCACAACTGTATGGCCAATTAATCTTCAACAAAGCAGGAAAGAATATCCAATGGGGAAATAAGTGTCTCTTCAACAAATGGTGTTGGGAAAACTGGACAGCAACATGGAAGGAAGGAAACTGCACCACTTTCTTACACCATACATGAAAATAAATTCAAAATGGAAGAAAGACCTAAATGTGAGCTCCGAAACCACACAAATCAAGAGAACATAGGCAACAATGTCTTTGACATCTGCCATAACAACTTTCTAGGTATGTCTCCTGAGGCAAGGGAAACAAAGGGAATAATAAACCATTGGGAGTTTATCAAAATAAATAATAATAATAATAATAAACTTCTGCATAGTGAAGGACACAGTCAACACAATGAAAAGGTAACCTACAGAATGGGAGAATATTTGCAAATGATATATTGGATAAAGGGTTAGTATCCAAAATATAAAATCTATAAAACTCAGTACCTCCTCAAAATGAATAATCCGGTTAAGAAATGGTCAGAAAACTGAATAGGTATTTTTCCAAAGAAGACATCCAGATGGCCAACAGACACATGAAAAGATGCTCAACATGACTCATCATCAGGGAAATACAAATCAAAACTACAAAGCGACATCACCTTACAACTGTCAGAATAGCTAAAATCAACAACACAAGAAAGAAAAGGTGTTGGCTAGGATGTGGAGAAAGCAGAGCCCTTGTGCACTGTTGTGAATGCAAACTAGTGGCGCCAGTCTGGAAAACAATATGGAGGTTCCTGAAACAGTTAAAAATAGAACTGTTCTGTGATCCAGCAATTGAACTACTAGGTATTTACCTAAAGGATACAAAAATACTAATTCAAAGGGATACATGCCCCCTGATGTTGATAGCAGCGTTATCTACAATAGCCAAATTATGGAAACAGCCCAAGTGTCCAGTGATAGAAGAATGGATAAAAATCATATCTATAAAATGGAATATTACTCAGCCATAAAAATAATGAAATCTTGCCATTTGCAACATGGATGGAGCTAGAGAGTATAACACTAAATGAAATAAGTCGGTCAGGGAAAGACAAATATCATATAATTTCAGTCATATGTGGAATTTAAGAAACAGAACAAATGAGAAAAGGGATAAAAAATATAGAGAGGCGAACCAAGAAACAGAATCGGAACTATAGAGAACAAGCTGAGAGGGAAGGTGGGTGGGAGAACGGGGTTAATAGGTGAAGGGGATTAAGGAGGGCACCTGTTTGATCAGCACTGGGTGTTGTACGGAAGTGTGGAATCACTATATTGTGCACCTGAAACTAATATTACACTGTATGTTAACTGCCAATAATTTAAATAAAAACTTAAAACTAGTGCATAAAATATGGAACAGATGACTGCATCATTGAATATGCAGACATTAACACAAGACTGTAAGAAAGATGAAAGATCAAGGAAACATTATACTACCAAAGGAACACAATTTGTCCAGTGACTAACCTGAAAGAAATGATTGTCTATGCATTACTGGACAACTACTTCAAAATTATTATTTTAAGGAGGTTCGGTGAGCTACAAGAAGACACAGATAGGAACATCAACAAAATCAGCAAAACATACATAAACAAAATGAGAAGTTCGACAGAAAGTAATTGTTAAAAAGAACCATGGAAATTCTGGAGAAGAATACAATGGATGGAATGAAAAATGCAGTAGAAAACATCAACGTCAGGCTTGATTACGTGGGAGAAAGAATCTGTAATCTCAAAGAGAGGTTATTTGAAATTATCCAAGCAGAAGAGAAAAAAGAAAAAAAAAGAGTGAAAAGACTGAAGAAAGTGTGTGAATTACAGGACAATCTTAAGTAAAACAATTTTTTGCCCAATGGGAGTCCCTGAAGGATAAGAAAGAAAGGAGCAGAAAATTTATTTATAGAAATAGTGACTGAGGAGGAGGGGAAAGATGGCGGAGGAGTAGGGGACCCCTTTTTCAGCTGGTCCCCCGAATCAAGCTGGATATGTACCAGACCATCCTGAACACCCAGGAAATCAGCCTGAGACGCAGGAAGATACATCTGGATCTCTACAGATGAACATCTCCGGTGCTGAGTATTGAGGTACGAAGCGGGAGCCAGGAATCAGCGCACAGATGTCGGAAGATACACGGGAGGGGGAGGGAGCTCCGCTGGGAAGCAGAAGCCACCTGCAATGGGGAGTAGGTCGGGCTTGTGGACCAGTAGCCGTGGCAAATCAGACTGAAACGGGGAGTTTGGGAGTGCAGGCGACCAGACTGAAAACTGGGAGCTGGGAGTCCAGGCGGGATCAGACTGAAACCGGGAGATGGGGAGTGGGAGTGCGAACCAGACTGAAACTGGGAGCTCCGGAGCACTCACTCCAACCAGACTGAAAACTGGAGCTCTGGAGCGGACGTGACCAGACTGAAACCGGGAGCTCAGAGTCCAGGCATGATCGGACTGAAACCGGGAGATGGGGAGCGGGAGCGCGAACCACACTGAAACCGGGAGCTCGGGAGAGCGTGGGAACCAGGGGCGGCTCGTGTGTTAGAAGCACAAAGGACAGAGACCTGCGGGCCCTGGGAGCTAGGACTGGGAGAGTGGCTGTGGGGTGCACAACCCAGGACACTGCGGGTTTTTAGCAGCACCAACAGAAACGGAGTCAGTGTGGCCTGGAGAGCTCAGTGGAGAGTGGACTGCAATCTCTCTGTTCTGAGACAGAGGCTAGGATTCGGCCACTGCTGCTCTGACTCTCAGAAGAGGCACAGAAAACCACCAGGGAAAGCCAACAGAGAACAAAAGCCTGGAAATACCCCCCCCATCCCCCCTCGCAGGGGACGGGGCCAGTCTACCCAAACAGGGTTGCCTGAGTATCAGCGCGGCAGGCCCCTCCCCCAGAAGGCAGGCTGAAAAATCAAGAAGCCCACATCCTTAAGGTCCCTATAAAACAGGTGCATCTTGCTTGGGTGCTGGTCAATAATTTGGACTCTGTACATCCCTGCAACCTCTCCTCATCAGAGTGACAAGCAGGAGGAACCCCCAGCAAAGGAAAGAAACAGACTGTGGCTTCTGCTACAGAACTAATGGATATGGATATAACCAAGTTGTCAGAAATGGAGTTCAGAGTAACCATCATCAAGATGATGTATAGGCTTGAGAATAATAATAAATAAATAAATAAATAAATAAATAAATAAACAAACAAACAGAGGGGAAAAGGAACCATGAGAGACTATGGACTCCGGGAAACAAACTGAGGGTTTTAGAGGGGAGAGGGGTGGGGAGATGGGCTAGCCCGGTGAAGGGTATTAAGGAGGGCACAAATTGCATGGAGCACTGGGTGTTATATGCAAACAATGAATCATGGAACACTACATCAAAAACTAAAGGTGTACTGTATGGTGACTACCATAACATAATTTTGAAAAATAAATAAAAATAATAAAATAAAAAAAATAAAGTAAAAAAGAAAAGGAAAGAAAAAAAAGAAATAGTGACTGAAAACTTTCCAAATCTGGAAGTGAAATGGACATCCAAGTACATAAACTCATAGGTCCCTATGCAGATTCAATAAAGACTACACTGAGACACATTAAAATAAAGCTGCCAAAAATAAAACAAAGAGATTTTGAATGCATCAAGAAAGAAAAACATGTTATATAAGGGGACCCGCATGAGGCTCTCAACAGAATTCACAGCAGAAATCTTTCAGGCCAGAAGATTGCGGGATGATACATTTAAAGTGCTGAAAGAAAAAAGCCCTGCATACCAAGAATACTAAATCAGCAAAATTATCCTTTATAAATGGTAAGACAAAGACTTTCCTAGATAACAGCTGAAGAAGTTTATCACAATGGGACCTGACTAATAAGAAGTACTAAGAGTTCTTCAAGCTGATATAACAGGACACTAGTTAGTACCATGAAAATACAAAACTCGCCGTTAGAGGTAAGTATATAGCAAATTCAGAATACTCTAATACTGTAACGGTGGTATATAAGTCACTTAACTCTAGTATAAAATTTACAAGACAAGTATTTTAAAAACTATACAACTATAATGATTTGTTAATATAAAAAGTTGTAAATTGTGACATCAAAAGCATAAAATTTGGGGGGATGGGAAATAAAGGGTAAAGTTTTTGTATGCAATTGAAGTTAAATTCTTAACAGCTTGCAGTAGCTTTTTATAACTATAGTATGTTTTACATAAGCCTCGTGGTAACCACAGAGCAAAAACCTATAGCAGATACACAAAAGAGAGAGAGAAAGGTATCAAAGCATACCACTATGGAAAATCATCAAGTCATAAAGATAGCAGGAGAGGAAAAAAGGAGCAAAGAAACTACAAAGCAACCAGAAAACAAGATGGCAACAAAAAGTCTTTATCGAGCAATAATTACTTTAAATGTAAAATTAAATTCTCCAATCAAATGGAAGAAAAAATAAAATAAGATAAAAACAGAGAGATAAGCAAACCATAAGAGACTCTTAATTATAGGAAAGAAACTAAGGGTTGCTAGAGGGGAGGTGGGGGAATGGGCTAGATGGGTGATGGGCATTAAGGAGCGCGATTGATGTAATGAGCACTGGGTGTTATACGCAACTGGTGAATCACTAAATTCTACCCCTGAAAGTAGTAATACACTATATGTTAACTAAATTGAATTTAAATAAAAAAATTTTTCAAGGGGCACCTGGGTGGCACAGCGGTTAAGCGTCTGCCTTCGGCTCAGGGCGTGATCCCGGCGTTATGGGATCGAGCCCCACTTCAGGCTCCTCCACCATGAGCCTGCTTCTTCCTCTCCCACTCCCCCTGCTTGTTTTCCCTCTCTCGCTGGCTGTCCCTATCTCTGTCAAATAAATAAATAAAATCTTTAAAAAAAATTTTTTTTAAATTCTCCAATCAAAAGACATATAGTGGTTGAATGGATCAAAAACCAAGACCCAACTATGTGATGCCTGTAAGAGTCACTTTAGTTTTAACAATACACATAGCCTGAAAGTGAAGGGATGGAAAAGACATTCTATGCAAATGAAAACCAAAAGTAAGCAGGGGTTGGGACAGCTGGGTGGCTCTCTCGTTGAGCATCTGCCTTTGGCTCAGGTGTCCTGGGGTTGAGTCCTGCATCAGGCTCCTTGCTCAGCAGGAGCCTGCTTCTCCCTCTCCCTCTGCCTGCTGCTCACTCTGCTTGTGCTCGCTCGCTCTCTGACAAATAAAAAAATAAAATCTTTTTTTTTTTTTAAAGATTTTATTTATTTATGTGACAGAGAGACAGCCAGCGAGAGAGGGAACACAGCAGGGGGAGTGGGAGAGGAAGAAGCAGGCTCATAGCAGAGGAGCCCGATGTGGGACTCAATCCCGGTACACCGGGATCACGCCCTGAGCTGAAGGCAGACGCTTTAACGACTGCGCTACCCAGGCGCCCCCCAAAAATAAAATCTTTAAAAAAAAAAAAAGAAAAAGAGAGCAGGGGTCATTATATTACATCAGCTAAAATAAAGTATAAGTTAAAACGTGTAACAAGAGACAAAGAAAGTCACATACAAAGCCCTTAAAGAAATTAAGTCATCCAGAAAATAGAATGGTTATACTATACATGCAGCCAACGTCAGAGCACCTAAATAAATTAGGCAAATATTTAAAAATCTGAAGGCAGAAATAGTAATGCAATAACAAGAGGGAACTGCTTTCAACAACGGTTAGATCGTCCCGATTGAAAATCAATAAGGAAATATTGAACTTGAACGACAATTTAGACCAAACGGACCTGACAGACACACAGAACACTCTATCCAACAGCAGCACAATACACGTTCTCCCCAAGAGCACGTGGAACCTCCTCTAGGATTTCACGATAGGTCACGAAACAGATTTAAGAAGATTGAAATCGTATGAAGCATGTTTTCACCACAATGGCCTGAAACTAGAAGTCAATAACGGGAGGAAAGCTGGAAAATTCACAAATACATGCAAATTAAACAACGCAGTCCTGAACAATCAAAGAAGAAATCAAAAGGAAAATAAAGTATCTCAGAACAAACAAAAATGAAAATGAGACAATGCCTACGGGATGCTGCGATCACAGTTCTATGAGGCGATTCTATGGCTATAAATGCCTACGTTAAAAAAATTTTTGGATAAACAACCTAGTTTTATACCACAAGGAACTAGGATAAGAAGAGCGAACTAAGCCCCAAGTTAGAAGGAAGGGAATAACAAAAATCAGAGGAAAATTGAATGAAATAGAGACTAGAAAGAAAATAGAAACAACCAGAAAGACAATAGATCGACAAATCTAAGAGCTAGTGTTCTTAAACGATAAAATCTATAATCCTTTAACTAGACTATCTGTGATATTGTGATTCATTATAAGAAATATATATTTGATCTTTGTCCCCATCTCTGACAGAGAGCTTCTAAAACTCTTGGAATTTCCTAAATGATGAGAGCTATCTAGGTGTCTTGCTATTCATGACAAACCCCTTTCAACCACACCTGAGTATATGTTAATCAAGTGACTTTAGGAAAGCACCTAAGTATGGGGGCTGGTTGTCAGAAGAAACATCCATGTGATTGGAGGGTTAGAACTTTCTGTGCCGTCCCTGACCTCCAGGGAGTGGAGAGTGGCTAGAGATTGAGTTCAATTACTAACGATTAATGATTTAATCAATCTTGCCTGTGTAATGAAACCTCCATAAAAATCCAAAAGGATGGGGTTTGGAGCTTCCAGATTCGTAAGCCAGAATGTATCCAGCAGTTGCCATGATGGGCCCCAAACTCCACGGCGACAGAAGATCTTTATTCAGGACTTTGCCCAATGTCTCTCTTCATCTGGCTGTTGATTTGTCTCCTTTAATATTCTTTGTAATAAATCCATAATCTAGTAAATAAAATGTTTTCTGGGTTCTGTTAGTCATTCTAGCAAATTAATCAAGTCCACAGAGGGGGGCATTGGAACCGCCAATCTGTAGCTGGTCAGTCAGAAGCACAGGTGACAACCTGGATTTGTGATTGGTATCTGATACTGGAGGTGGGGCAGTCTTATAGGACTGAGCCCTTAACCTGTAGGAATGGTATTCTTTCTATCTATCTATCTATCTATCTATCTATCTATCTATCATCTATCTATCTATCTATCATCTACCTATCATCTATCATCTCCCATTTTCTTTATCCATTCATCTGGTAATGGACACTTAGGTTGTTTCCATGTCTTGGCTATTGTAAATAATTCCACATACACATCCTAATTTTAAACTACATTATAAAGCTATAGTGATCGAAATGTTGTACTACTGGAAAAAAAAAAAACAAGAAAAAAAACCCCATATAGACCAATGAAAGAAAATAGGTAGTCCAGAAATGAACCCATATCTATATGGTCAACTAATGATTGACAGTTGTGCCAAGAACATACAATGGAAAAAGATAGTCATTTCAATAAATAGTGTTGGGATAATGGAGTTGCAAAAGAATGGAGTTGAACCCCATCTTACACTACGTGTAAAAGTTAATTCAAAATACATTAGTTTCATAACCTGAAACCATAAAACTAGAAGAAAACATAAGGAAAAACTAATTGATATTGGTATTGGCAATTATTTTTTAGATATAACACAAAAATCACTGGCAACAAAAACAACACAAACAAAAAACAAGTGGGGTTACATCAAACTAAAGCACTTTTGTACAGTAAAGGAAACAAGTCACAAAATAGAAAGGCAACCTGTGGAATAGAAGGAAATATTTTAAAATCACATAGATTAAGGGTAATAGCCACTCTATAAAAGGAACTCATACAATTCAATAGCAAAAAATCCAATTTAAAAATAGGCAAGGAATCTGAATAGACATTTTTCCAAGAAAGACATACAAATGTCCAACAGCTATATGAAAACGTGCTCGACATCACTCATCATCAGGGAAACATAAATCAAAACACAGTGAGATATCAACTCACACCTGTTAGGATGCCTTTTATCAAAAAGATAAGAATAATACAGTGTCCCTCTACATCTCTTGTGGCTTTGGGTTTAAAATCTATTTTGTCTTATATGAGGATTTCTACCCCAGCTTTCTTTTGAGGTTCATTAGCGTGGTAAATGGTTCTCCATCCACTCACTTTCAATCTGGAGGTGTCTTTAGGTTCAAAATGAGTCTCTTGTAGACAGCATATGGATGAGTCCTGCTTTTTTATCCAATCTGAAACACTCTGTCTTTTGATGGGAGCATTCAGCCCCAGTTACATTTAGAGTAACTATTGAAATGTGAATTTAGTGCCATTGTATTGCCTGTAAAGTCCCTGTTTCTATAGATTTTCTGTTTCTTTCTGGTGTATGTGACTCCTGGGGTCTCTCTTCTCTTACAGAATCCCAGAAGATGGGACCTGCTGTTTGGCTAAAGTCCATCAGTGTCATCCTCTGGGGGCTGGGGGACAGGTTAAACCCTTTTGGTTGACATGGAGTGAAAGTGAGGGAGGAGTGGTTACCCAAAGGATCACTGAGACTATTTTATCAGAAGAGGGATGGAAGGGTGATGGGCAGCCAGAACGACTTATGTCAATTACAGGGATGGGGAAAATGAGTTCACTGTTCTTCTCAACAGGCTGCTGATCAGGTCTCTGGGACTTGATCGAGACACAAAACTTTTTTTGGAGGATGGGTCTACCTTTCTGCCCTCAAATTGTTGGCCAAGTTTTGTCTTTCTAATTTTGACAGTGAATAGATTAAATTGATGTATTACATGACTTTTCATTGTATTTTTCAGTTTCCATATATGTTGTCCTATTTGTTCCTCCTCACAAACCTTTGGAGTGGGAAAGGCTGAGATGATCATTCCCATTTTGTTGATGACAAAGCCCAGGCTCAGAAAGTTAGTGGCGGGATGATCGTTATCTGCTCAGTCATTCATACGTATTACACCATTATCCTATAAACATATTCTGAGGGCCAGTCATCGCAGTAGGGACAGTTGACAAAACACTACTTTATGCTCTGAACAGGCTACATTTAGCTTATTCGGTTCTGGGCTCCAGGACTTAAAAATGTCATCGGTTATCAGGAAGATATTTTGAGAAGCATGAGCAGGATAGAGAAGGAGATGCAGTGCTACGCCTTCCAAGGAATAGCTAAAGGTAGTGAAGGAAGTTTCTAGAATGGAGAAGTGAAGCCCATAAGGTGATAAGACTCTGTCTTCTCATATCTGAAGGGTTTACATGTGGAAGGGGAAGCCATTCTGAGTTCAGTGTAAAGTGGTTCTCAGTGCAGAAAAAAGCAGAAACTCCTGGTAATGAAATTTGTCCACCAAAGAACAGTCTATCTTTTTGGTATTATTCAAGCAAAAGTTAAATGATAACGGACGAGAAATGTTAGCGTTTGACAGAAGACTAGACTGGATTCAATTAAAGTATCTTATGGTACCTTTCACACTTAAGTATTCCAAGGACACTGCGCTCAAGCAACTAACCACCTGGGGAGGTGCACAGGTGCACAGAAGACACCAATATGGAAAAAAAAAAAAGTAGAATGTGGTCAGGTAATAGAGAGGTGGCTGCAGGAATCTGTCTGCCTGGGTTTGAATCCTGGCTTCATCATCTGCCTGCTTCACTTTACGGGGCCTTACTTTCTTCATTTGTAAAGTGGGGCTGGAGTGATAGCAACCAGCATTCACAGGCATTCAGCAAAGGTCTTGGCACACAGGGCTGGGGATTAATATTGTTATGAGAAAGAGAGAAACATACACTAGGTGGGGCTTGGGGTTTCTGTCCCCAGGTAGTCTGGCTGGGAATGGAGAGTGGGGAAGAAGCAGGAAAGACTTCAGGCAGCAGAGCTCTAGAAACATGTTGCAAAGGACAGGCTCCTCTCATGGTCTACTTATTGCTTCCAATTCTGAGGCTAGCTTGGGTTTCTTTGTGGACTTCTCATCCCAAACAAATTCTCATAAACCCGAGTTAATGGGAACAGTATTAGGAGGGCCTCTTGGGCTTTGACTGTTTAGTGGGGCAAAGTGCTGAGATGTGTGAATATAGCATATCCAGCTCTCAGGGTACACTTTCCTGAAGGGATCCAGGAAAGAATGGGAAAAGGCAGGCCAACTACTGCAGGACGCAGATGGAGCCCAGATAGATGCCCTGCCCCAGTGGCATCCTTCTGCCCCATGCACCAGCCAGTGAGCTTGTCTGGCCCCAGGATGCGAGCGCTGAGATGACGACTCTTATTGAAATTTAATTTAAGATTCTCCCCTGGTATCAGTTTTCCCTCCTACTTATTTACTCGTGCTTTGCAACTTGTTTCTTACCACTTCAGAAAACATTAATAAACATGGTCTTAATTTTCGTTCTTCAAAGCTGAATTCTTTCAGCTCAGACAGCAGTAGCACTCTTACGTGTCTTTCCCTCTGGGCTCTGGAAGTGTTTTCCTGGAGCTGGGGTCTGTTCTGAGTGAACAGATCCGGGTGGGCTTTGACATCACAGTAAAAAAAATATAGATAGATGATAGATAGATAGATAGATAGATAGATAGATAGATAGATAGATAGATAGATAATAGCATTAACTAACACTCAGCATGTTGCCAAGCATGGTTCTAAGCACTTTAGATAGAAGAATCTATTTCATTCTCTTAACAATTTTATGAGGTAGCTAGTATTATGAGGAAACGGAGGCACAGAGTGATGAAGCAACTTGTCCAAGGTCATCAGTGAGTCCTGGAGCTGGCATTTGAACCTAGTCCTTCATTCACGTCATTCCCATATAGCAGAGGCTGTCAGTGTCGCAGCAGTACCCTTGCATGCTGACTCAACTTGAGGACTTCCTACTGCAAGGTCTTTACCTAAGGGCTTTGTCGGCCACCAACATGCTTGGGTCATGTACAGACTGACCAGAAGTGTTGTGGAGTTTTGCCCCTGGAATGTCCATATATTAATTACAGAAAGTGGTAGGTCAATAGCCTGGTGCTTTTATCCATTGGGCTGGAGAGTGCTAAGGCATGGTCTCTACATCATCTTTCAGAGGTAGCCAACAAGACTGAGCACCAGTTGCTAACAGTAATAATCTGCTCACTAACGTCATTTGTCCCTTTCCCTTCCTTCATTTCCTTACTTCCCTATAGGTATCTTCTGAGATGTCCTCCCAGATAAACTCCTGGCTCCCAAGTCCTTGTCTCAGTCTGTTCCTGTCTAAAATATAGACTCTGCCAATCTTTTCTCTCTCTGCTTTGACTATTTTTCACTATGTCATGTTTCAGTTTCCTAACTCTTTTTGAATCCTTAGCAGGTGATTTGAGAATTCCTTGTGGTAAATTACAAAACTGGCCACAAATTATGCACCTTTTTGTTGGCCATATAACTTACTTTGGCCAGCGGATATTAACAAAAATGGCACAGGCTGAGACTGGAGAAGCACTTGGGCATTACATCTTCTTCCCTTGCTGTTGTTAGAATCCCAAGGCCACCATGGGAATGAGCCTGAGCCAGCTTGCTGGAGAAAAAGGGACCATGTAAAGGAGAACTGAAGTCCCTGGTCTCCAGTCTGTCAACAATGAGATTGAAGCCAGCCTAGACCATCAACAGATCAGAGAGGCCCAGGGAAATCAGCCAGCCTTATGCAGGCCAGAAGAACTACCCAGTCAGCCACAGAATCATGAGAAATGATAAACAGTTGTTGCTTATTTAAAGCCAATAAATTTTGAGATAGTTTATTATACATCAAAAACTAGCTGATATATTTGACTGATGTCATTGGGAAGTGTTGAGTTGCGCCTGTCTGTTGCCTTAGTTCTATGGCCTGACAAGCTCTGTGATCTATCTGCATAGGTGGGTAGGATGAAGGAAAGGAATTTATAATCAAGCTCTGACATACGTCCTTCACAGCATTTTCTTTGAGACATAACATGCCAGCATGATGTATGTTATACCTTATTAATTCTTTCTAATATGGTTTTTGTAGTTCAGTTCCCAGAGACAGCTAGTTGATTTTCATGTCTG
This sequence comes from Ursus maritimus, assembly GCF_017311325.1. Lineage (NCBI taxonomy): Eukaryota > Metazoa > Chordata > Mammalia > Carnivora > Ursidae > Ursus > Ursus maritimus. The sequence continues at coordinate 5,187,199 of NW_024424341.1, read as the reverse complement.
AAATAATGGTTTGGGGTTCTGAATCCCACTCCAACATTGCTGTGAGAAGCAGAGAATTGGGTATCCTATGCCACAAAGTTACAAGTCTCATCCTCTTGGAACATCCATGGGTCACAGTCTCTCCAGTCTCCATTCCTACAGCATCTGGAAAAATCCAATGGATTTCATATTTGTAAATTCAAGCACTGCTTGAAATACATGCTTTGAGAGGAGGGCTTCATTTCTGATAGTGCCAGAAATGTGGGTTTATTTTCATTGTCAGCCAGTGTAATTTAAATCATTAGGACTTTGAGATTCATGACCTAAGTCCCTCTGGCAACATATCAGCCTTCCAGATTTTGACAAAGTGTTTATAGAAGGTGTTAGGAATCAGTAGGATTTGTGTGCCCCATGGTAGAGTGAGGAGGGAAAAAACAATGAAAAGGGACTAGGAGACAGAGAGGGGGAAGGAGCAGTATCAGGAGGTCTCTTCCATTTGGAAGCTTGTATCAGATTGGAAAACAAGAATTCTCCCTCCAGAGTCCCTCTTACATTTCTTTGGTTTTTGATCCTACAGAGACCATATATGCAGAAGAGGCAGATTTTCAGTATCTCCATCCTCCAGGGCATTTCTCTCTCCCTCTGTTGCATTATCTTCATCTTGCACCTGGGAAGACCCACATTCAACCTCTGGAAGATGTGTTGAAACTAATTGCTAAATAGTGAAATTGTAATGGTGATGAACCACGTGACGCACTTGGGGACAAACTATAGGACATCGAAGCTGAGAGTGAAAAAAGGGACTTGGTTTAAGGTAAGCCAGACTGATGAAAAACTGAGCTAGAAATCATTTTTTCTCTCTCTCAACTTTTCCTGGTACCCTCTGGCCGGACTTTGGACCAGGGGTTATGTGTCGGTGAATGTGCCTTCCGTGCTGAGTCAGTGCCTACTTTGTCGTTTCTGCTCCAGTAGAAATGTGCTTCCCCTAGAAAAGTGACATAGTGATTAAGAAGGACAATTATAGCTTCATTCCACATTTTAAGCACAGGTCCTTTCCCAAATTTATTGACTCATGCAACTTTGTCAGGCTTTCCATTTACCAGTAGAAAGAGAGATGGGAAACAAACGTATGTCACTTGTCCTTTTTTCTTTACAGGACAAGTGTAATGACAAATGGTAATTGACACTGGATGATGGATGTGGAAGACAGTCGGAAGTGGAGGGCTCAGGGTCACCCGAAGTGGTAGCCGCCACTTTGTTCAGCAATTGTACTTAAGAAAGAACAAGGACTCAGTGTTGCCAAATACTTAAAAAATTTTTTTTTAATTAAAATGTGAAGTTAATCACCATACTGTACATCATAAGTTTTTGATGTAGTGTTCCATGCTTCATTGTTTGCGTATAACACCCAGTGCTCCATGCAATATGTGCCCTCCTTAGTACCCCTCACTGGGCTAACCCATTCCCCCACCTTCTCCCCTCCAAAATCCTCAATATCTTTCTCAGAGTCCATAGCTTCTCATGGCTCATCTCCCCCCTCTGATTCCCTCCCTTCATTTTTCCCTTCCTTCTCTTGATGTCCTCTAGGCTATTCCCTATGTTCCACAAATAAGTGAAACCATATGATAATTGTCTTTCTCTGCTTGACTTATTTCACTTAGCATAATCTCCTCCAGTGCCGTCCATGTTGATGCAGATGTTGGGTAGCCAAATACTTTTTTTAAAAAGAGAAAACAGTGCTCCATGCAATATGTGCCCTCCTTAATACTCATCACTGGGCTATTGCTTGTGCAGGGAAGACTCGGTATGCAATCCTCAGAGTATTTCCTGTATTTGGATAGTGAGTTGTTTCATTGAGGTTCTCTTTGATTTTATTTCATCCGAAGACAACCAGGGAGAGCAAAGAAGCTGGCTGGGTCTCAAGCCAAGTAAAATGGTGTGTGGGCCTGTCAATATGATGATGGCTCTATATTCAGAGGGAGAAGTAATTGTCCTTTTTCTTTTCTTTGGGTGATCTATAGCTGAGACGAGTTGCTCCCAGAGAGGAAACGTGCTTCCTAAACAGGCTTGTTTGGCTAACAGTCATGAAAGGGATGGATTGAGTTAAGTCTGTAGAGGCTTTTCCACTAATGTCTAAGCTATTCTGGAGACAGAGTGAATGCTCTCATGTCAGGCACTGATGTGAGAATATTTCCAGGAATTCTGGGTTCCATTCTGTGCATAGCTGGAAAGAGTGGGATATAGTGACCAAGTTCAGGTGGGAAATGGAGTCATGTCTGTACCCATTGTGCTTGCTTCTACCATGTCTGAGTTCTGGATCCACTCACCACTTTAGGGACCCAGAAGTGGAGAGTTTCAATTGGATCCCAAAGGGAACAATCTAACTCCATTTGTAAATTACCACCAACTCTAAAACTATCATTGGGAACTTGTCACTGAGTGTGAAGGTTCACATAGCCCTTCTGTTGACGTGAAAGGGACTAACATTTTCACTTTCTTTATAACCGTTTACCAATTCACACCATCAATACCCAGTTTGATATCTCGTTTCTCATTATCATTTCTTATTACTAATTTCCTTTGTAGATTTAAGCCTGGCTCTGATGTGCTGCTCGGTTCATTCTGGCACAACAGTAGCCAATCTATGTTAGGCAATGGGATTTGATTCATTCTTCCAGGATTTTGAATCCTCTTCATATTTGGGCTATTTGTATTGAGTAATTAACATGCAAACACCGATATTCTTAACGTTGCACTGTTGGTGAGACAGATCCAAACTTATAGTCTATCCATCACTACCGTGAACAGCATGAAGTGCATTAAAGACAGATTCTCTTTAACAGGTACTGTCTGCCTGAATAATTATTGTGGATTTGTTTTAACATGCATTCTAGAAGAGCCACACATTTTTACTCTGAAGAGCCGTTCTATATACCTCTTGGTTGATTGGTTTTAGATTAGCCATTTAATGAAAATAAAATGTATTTGGAGAGCTCCGATGCTGCTGTGAGTTTATCAAGATCTCCGCAGACATAAAAATGAAATCATCTGGTGGGTTCCTCTCCCTTAATGGGAAAGTCATGCTACAGGCAACTCCTTAGGATAATGAAAGGAGCCCAGTGGAAAATGTAAACATGCAATTAGGGAGGCCTAGCTGTTTGGTGTGTTTAATCTACTACGTAATTGTCCCAACTAATTAATTTTATGCTAAAATGTTTGAAATCTAGATAATTCAGGCCTGATTTGATTACCCATCTCTTAAAAAAGAAAATACCTCATCTCAAATGTCCATTCTTTGTCAAGCAGATTGCTCCTGGGCACTGGGATATTTCAGTGTTTGGCCTCAGACTAGATAGAAGTGAGAGGAAGACCTGCCATACGAGCAAAATGATCATGAAAATATCTTTGCAGATCATTCCTTTTCAGTCTAGAATTCATACAGTGAAGCCTCTTGGTGGTCAGAAGAGTTTTATGAATCTCAATTATGTAAGAAAGAAAGGTAAGCTCTCTTCTCTAACTTTTCCCCTCTGCCTTCTGAAAGAATGATTTCTCTAAGGTGGCTGGAGAGGTTGGCCCCTCTGCCTGTCTCAGGCCCAATCCTTGGAGAGATGCTCTTTATATGTGAGGTTGGTTTTATCTGAAAATTGGTGGTCCCTGAGTGTTGGGCATTAAATGTTGGGCATTCCACATCTTAAATTCCTGACAAACCGATGGTTGAAAGTCTTCCACTTGCAGTTTATTTCTTTGAATTTATTGACTGCTTCTATGCTGGATTTCATATAGGCTGCCAATGCTCCTGCGAGGGCTTTTCCTCTTATTTCTAGGACTTGTTTTGATATTGCATTTGATTGAATTCTGGAAGTTGCTTGGGTGATTTCCAGGCTGGTCTGGAGTTAGGAGTTTGGAATGAAAAATCACCAAGAAGACAGTACATATCCTCCATGGGAAAACCAAACCAGAGGGGCCTGATTTATTCAAGTCTGTGTTTCACCTTTGTCATAATTGTTCTAATGACACTGTAACAAGAAGCAGATGGCCCTACTTATAGGAACCCTCCAGAAACCATATGGTGTGAACATCTGAGACAAGCAGGGCCTGATAGCAGGGGAAACACTGACAGAGAGAAGGGCCGTAGACTCAAAGCTCTGTGGTTTATGCTGAGCCACACACCCATCTGGGGGGTCATTTTGGCCAGAAATGACGACTGCAGCCCCTAGTCAGTGAAGTATCTCTAAAAACATGCCTCTTGGGCTGGAAACAGAGATCTTCCTCTTGGTCTTATTCCTATGGTCTTCTGCATCGTACTGAAGATGTGATGTGGCATGCCTACCAGAAGTGGCCCAAGTATGTCAGATATAAGGCAAGCATATTTGAATTATTTGTAACGAGGAAAAATGATTTAAAAAATAAACAGCAATATGCATTAAATATGTGTGATAAAATTATTCATATAGCAATATTTAAGCTTTGACGTAAATAATACTGAATAAATATTGAACTAAATTGCTAAACGCTGAATTCCTCTGGGTTAACTCTCAGGCGTGTTTCTTTGTTATCTTCTTTTCTCCTCTTTTACTAGTTTATACTGTTCATTCTTATGGTTTTTGATACCTCTGGTCACCACTGATGCCCCCACATTGCCAGGTTGGAGGCCTCTTCTGAGCAACGAAACACACATCTGTCTACTTGCCATTTCCGTCTGGAGACATCTGAAAGTCAACAGGTGCACAATGAAGACTTTGACTTCCCCCCAGACTTGTTTCCCCACATTTCCCATTTCAGTTAATGTCACCACCATCCACTTCATTGTTTAAGCCATTAAATTGTCCTTATTTTCTCTCTTTTCATCTCCCGTCATAGCCCAGTCATTATCAATCCCAAATATATCTTGAACTTGTCCTTTTCCCACCAAGTTCAATGCCACCATGCTTATCAAAACCACTACCACTGCTTTTCTGATACACAGTCATAACCTACCAAAACTCTCTGTTCTGCCTATTCCCAGGCCTTTTCCCACATAATAGTCACCGTTATTTCTTATAAAAATAAATTAGATGACATCTCTTCCCTGCTTGAAACCTTCCAGTATGTCCTGTTGCACTTGGAAGAAAAACCCTTCTGTGTAATGGCTTAGAGGACCCTGTGACCTGGCTCCTGCCTCCTTCTGTGATCTAACCTCATACCATATCCTCATATTCATCCCACTCCTCCATGTCCTCTCTGCTCCCCATTGTCGCCCAGCAAGGCCTAGAGACTAGCATATTGCCTAGTTATCTTGGCTTAAATGTCAGTTCCTCCCAGGCTGCCTTGTCCTATTTAGTCCCCTTGTCCCTGTTATTCTCCGTCTCTGCAAACTGTCCTTCGTTGATGGCTTGCACCACAATTTGAAAGCACATATTTGCTTGAATCCTGGTATACTTTGTCTTTACCACTGGACTGTAAACTCCGTGAGAGCAGAAGCCATGTCTTTCTTTTAATTTCATCTTTGAGTAAATGAAGTGCTTACATAGTTTGGTATCATAACTTTAACTTTTTATTTTGGACTCTTAAAAACCTGCTAAAATCAGTTCCTCCAGGAAAACATTCTCAATTGCAAGTTATCCCACCACCGGGTTACCTTTACAGACTTCTTGTCAATCTGGCCACTAACTCATGGAAACCCTGGGGTAAAGGAACACTCACTGTCAGAAAATGGTTAAGACTCATTTCTGGGTAATAATTGATGTTTACGGGTCCCGAGTGTGTGCTAGGCATTGTGTAACTCTCACAACAAGTTGATGAGGGGCTGTAGTCATCTGAGTCCCAGCAAGAAACCAATGGTAATGCAAAGGGAATTCAAGTAAGTGGCTATTTACAGAGACTTGAGTGAAGTTAAGAGACTAAGAGGTTATGTGAGGACCTCTGAGGTATTTACAGTGGAAGAGAGCTGTCATCACCCTGTAGGGGTTGTGTGATGCTCTGCCCATATCCCTTGTTCAGACCTGGAGGACTCATTCCCCTGGCTGGTGGCACTGCCACTAACTGACAGGAATTAGCAGCCAGTCCCCTGGTAGGGTGGCTGGGAATTGCCTTGACCAAAGAGAGCCATTTGCATCCAATATCTGCTCTGCGTGAGAAGGATAGGGGTTTGGTCCCCTCCTGACAACGTTGAAGGTTCATCCCAACTTCAGAGATGTCCATAGAGTCAGTGGAAATCTTTGACTGCAAACTCCCTCTGCCCAATCTTGATGCATTTCTTTCCCCATAGGGGTTGGTTCTAAGAGTCTTTTCCATTAAGCTCCCTGAATATGAAGCCCCACTTCAGAATCTGCTTCCTAGAGAACACAATTGACATCATCCTCTTAGCCTGAAGATGCAAGGTCAGAGAATGGTGTACCAAAATTCAGTGAATGCTGTCGCTGTTCTAAGAGGGGCTGCGTGATAAAAGCTGTGGTCACAGATAAAAAACAGAACAAAACAAAAATAGAACTCAGTGACTGCCCACTTTGCACCTTCAGGGAGTGGAAGGAGGAAAAAATACCCTGACCTCTTTTCTTCTTACTCGCCACCTTCCCGCTGCTGTGTTGCATCAACCAAATACAACTAGAAGCTGGAGTTTGAGGAGCCTGAGTGAGGCATTTCTGGAAGATCAGCTTCCTGGGACAGAAAGCTAGGCAGAGACGGGTGGAGGGTCAACCTGGAGGGGCAAAGGCAGGAGAACCAGCATAGGTGGGTACTACTCTTATTCCTTGTTTACAGATAAGGAAATAGATAAAGAGATATGATATGACCTGAATAAGGACATGCCACTTCTAAGGGGCAGAGTTCGAATATGGACCTCAAGGTCTACGCTCTTTTATTTTAAAAGATTTTATTTATTTATTTGAGAGGAAGAGAGAGCACAAATGGTGCGGAGGGACAGAGGGAGAGGGAGAAGCAGACTCCCCACTGAGCAGGGAGCCCAATGTGGGGCTTGATCCCAGGACCCTAAGGTCATGACCTGAGCTGAAGGCAGATGCTTAACCAACTGAGCCACCCAGGCACCCCAAGATCTATGCTCTTAATCCCATCTCTATAAAATCTGCTTTGATTTCCAGCACTTCTTTCCCTTCTAGGGCTTAGTAGTTCTTTACACAACAAAATTGACCTTTCTACTTCTTTTGCAATCCTCTCATTCCAACACACAAACTCAACTTAGCCAGTTTCTATGAGACCTGAGAATCAGGAAGAAAAATTAGAAATTGAAGAAGTAATGTCATCAAAACCTGCTAAGCCTATGTCCATGTCCACAGCTCTAGATGAATTCTGTTTAGTTGACCAACAGCATCGATTTCCAGAATAAAATATCAAACAGCCATTTGAACTGTGAAATCCTAATTATGTGAAATGTCTGTTGTGAAACTCCAGCATGCTGTCTTCTTCTAGGCAGTAATGCTTCTAGTCATAAAGGGCATGTAACTCAAAGTGAAGATACAATTAGTCTTAACAAAGGTATCCTAAGTCATGGATCTGTTTGTTGATCTCCCCATTGTGCTGACTCGGCCTAGAGCTTGTCTCAATCAGCACCTCCTTCCAGAAGACAGCTTTCCTTATGTGGGGCATCTGCAGAAATAATCTAGCCTAATTGGAGCCTTACTCTTGGTCTCCAGAGGGCAGGGATCTCCACGGAGCCTGACTATGACAAGAAGAGCAGGGGTTTCTCCAACAGGATTTTGGAAAAGGAATCATGGTGGATGCTGGTATGTTAGTTGTAATTTTTTTTCTGGGGGAGATGAAATCATGGTCCTTTCAAGGGTCGCTATGGAATACCTGAATAAGAGAAAATCCTGGTAGGGAGACCATGCAGTGGGATAAGATCAGGGATTACTTTTTAGATTCTCCTTTCCTCTGTTCCTAGAACTCATAGGGAGTATTTTTACCTTTGGATTCTTGAAATTGATTTTTCTTTTGCTTCAGGCGATCTCAGTACTAATGTAGCTAATTGATTCTCCTCATTCAAGTCTGCTCAATTGTCCCTTCCTCAAAGAGGCCCTCTCTGACCATTCTATATAAAGTGTCTCTTGGACATTCTCAATGCTACTTCCCAGTTTTGTTTATTCACATGTACCTTATGAAATTATCACATTTATTTTATATCTCTCCACTGAAAATATTTGCTTCGAAAAGCCAGAGGCTGTTTTGTTTACTGTATGTTGAGTATAGTAGGTGCTCAATAAATGTTTCTTGAGGGAATGAATGAATGAATGAATGAAGGAGTAAATGAATCATCTGCAGGAGCCATACCCGTCATCATAGAGGCAACCTGTCAGATGGGTCTGTTTTCCATCCTAGCAGACTGATTTTGAAACTCTAGCTCAGACTCTCTCTTCCAGAAAGGCCTTGGAGATGAGGGAAGATTTAAATGAAATCAACAGAATGCAACTCAGTGGTGGATAAAAAGAGAATTTTACTGCTTTCCTCTACTTCAACTGAAAATAATTCCTGAGGCAAAATTTTCGAGCCCATTACTTTGGCTATTTTATAAGTCATCAGAGGGTCTGTGGTCGATCTTGGTTGTCAGGAGACTAAACAAATGCAACTCCCTAATTAGCTTCTGTGTGGAATCAGAGCTGAGAGCAATTCACTGTGCGTGCTGGACGGTGGTGCTAAGAGAAGGGGTAATTGGCCGGAATTGGAAAGGGATAAATTTAGTTTAGGTATTTGGAAAAAACTTGCTTTGTCAGATAAATCAGGCAGCGAAATGATCTGATTAATGAACATGAAATAATCGTTTGATGCTTTGAAAAGAGGGTAGAAATGCTGAAGGGAAAATGAATGAGAAATTGAGGGAGAAGATAAGACAAAAAAAATTTTACCATTCTGCGTTGTTTCTATCGTCAACTTTGGACCACCTTTTCAAAGGGGAGTTGAGGCTCACAAATTGATAAGTTTAAAAGGGTGTAAAATCTCACTTAAAGCTGGCATTAAGAGGCTCGTGGGTGGCTCATCCGTTAAGCATCTGCCTTCAGCTCAGGTCATGATCCCAGGGTTCTGGGATCGAGCTCCACTTCGGGCTCCCTGCTGGGCAGGAAGCCTGCTTCCCCTCTCACACTCCTTTTGCTTGTGTTCCCTCTCTCACTGTCTCTCTCTCTCAAATAAATAAATAAAATCTTTTTTAAAAATAAAATAAAATATTTAAAAATAAAATAAAATAAATAAAACTGACATTAAAATACATATTATGCTTTAATTTTTTTAAATTAAGGTATAATGCATTTGGTAAAGTCTAAACTGCACCAGTCTTAAACATACAGTTTGATTAATTTTTATTTCTGAAAGCATCACCCAAAGAAAGACAAAACCTTTCCAGGACCATGGAAGCTTCCTTTTTTACTTCTTTCCTGTTCACCTCCCGAGATAATCACTGTCCTGAATCTTATCCCCAGAGAGAAGTTTTGTCAGTTTTTGAACTTCACATAAATGGAATGTACAGTATGTATTTACGTGTCTGGCTTATTTTGTTTAGCTTAATGTATGAGATTTATCCATGGTGCTACTTGTTAGTGGCATATCCTTTTTTTTCTTTCATTCATTTATTGCTTTTTAAAAACTAATATCAGAGGTAGAATTTAGTGACCCAGTGCTCATCACATCATGTGCCCTCCTTAATGCTCTTGACCCGGTTACCTCACCCCCTCACCCCCCTCCCCTTCTGCAACCATCAGTTTGTTTCCCATGGTCAAGGGTCTCTCATGATTTGTCTTCCTCTCTGATTTCTTGCCATTCAGTTTTCCCTCCCTTCCACTATGGTCCTCCCTGCTATTTCTTATGTTCCACAAATGAGTGAAACCATATGATAATTGTCTTTCTCTGCTTGACTTATTTCACTTAGCATAATCTCCTCCAGTTCCATCCATGTCGATGAAAATGGTGGGTATTCATCCTTTCCGACGGCTGAGTAATATTCCATTGTATATATAAACCACGTCTTCTTTATCCATTCATCTGTTGAAGGACACCTCGGCTCCTTCCACAGTTTGCCTATTGTGGACATTGCTGCTATGAACATTGGGGTGCAGGTGCCCCTTTGTTTCAGTACATCTGTATCTTTGGGGTAAATGCCCAGTAGTATAATTGCTGGGTGGTAGGGGAGCTCTATTAGATGTTAAATTTAATCAATTTTTTCCTGCATTTATTGATATGATCATGATTTTTATCCTTCATTTTGTTGACGTCTTGCCTCGTGTTGATTGATTTGCAAATATTGAGCCATCTTTGCAGCTCCAGAATAAATCCCACGTGATCATGGTGTATGATCTTTTCAATGCATTATTGAATTTTGTTTGCTAATGTTTTCCCCGATTTTTGCATCTAGGTTCATAGGTATATTGGCTTGCAATTTTTTTCAGGTTTCTTTTCTTTTCTTTTCCTTTCTTTTTTCTTTTCTTTTCTTTTTCCTTCCTTCCTTTCCCCTCTCCTTCCCTCCTCCTTCCCCCTCCATCCTTCCTTCCTTCCTTTCTTTCTTCCTTCCTTCCTTCCTTCCTTCCTTCCTTCCTTCCTTCCTTCCTTCCTTCCTTCCTTCCATGCCTTTGTCTGCTTTTGGTATCAGGGTAATGCCAGTCTCATAAAATGAAAACTTGGAAGCATTTCTTTCTCTTCAATTTTTTGAAATACTTTAAGAAGAACAGGTACTAATTCTCCATTGAATTTTTGGTAGAATTCACTTGTGAAGCCATCTGGTCCTGGGATTTTGTTTTGGGGGAGTTTTAAAATTACCGATTCAATTTTATTACTTGTAATTAGTATATTCATATTTTCTATTTCTTCCTGATTTAGTAGTGGAACGTTGTGTGTTTCTAGGAATGTATCATTTTGTTTTGGGTTTGCCAATAATTGTTTGTAGTAGTTTCTTATGATCCTTTGTATTTCTGTGATCAGTTGTAAGGGTTTTTTTAATCCAATTTTGTTTATTTCGACCCTCTTTCTTATTCTTTTTTTTTTTTCTTGATGAGTCTGGCTAAAGGTTTATCAATTTTGTTTATCTTTTCAAAGAACTAGTGCTTATTTTCATAGATCTCTATTTTTTGTTTAGTTTCTATTTCATTTATTTTGATTCTGATTTTTATTATTTCCTTCTTCTACTAATTTGGTCTTTGTTCCTCTTTTTCTAGTTTCTTTGGGTGTAAAGTTAGATTTTTTACTTGAGATTTTTCTTGTTTCTTAAAGTAGGCTTGTATCGCTAGGAAATTTCCTCTTGGAACTGCTCTGTTGCATCTTGCAGATTTTGGAAAGTTGTATTTTCTTCTTCCTTTCTTATGGTATTTTTTTATTTCCTCTTTGATTTCTTCATTGATCCCCCAATCGTTTAGTAGCATGTTGTTTAGTTTCCACATATTCGTGTTTAAGTTTTCTTTTTGTAATGGATTTCTAATTTCATATCATTGTCATCAGAAAAGATGCTTATTATGATTTGAATCTTCTTGAATTTGAGACTTGTTTTATGGCCGAATATATGATCTCTTATAAAGAATATCCTGTGTGTAGGGGCGCCTGGGTGGCACAGCGGTTAAGCGTCTGCCTTCGGCTCAGGGCGTGATCCTGGCGTTATGGGATCGAGCCCCACATCAGGCTCCTCCGCTATGAGCCTGCTTCTTCCTCTTCCACTCCCCCTGCTTGTGTTCCCTCTCTCGCTGGCTGTCTCTATCTCTGTCAAATAAATAAATAAAATCTTAAAAAAAAAAAAAAGAATATCCTGTGTGTATTCTGCAGTCATTATATAAAATGTTCTCTCTATGAATATGCATATGATCATCTGGTCTAATGTGTTAAGGCTAATGTTTCCTTATTGATCTTCTGTCCCGATCATTTATCCACTGTCGTAAGCGGGGTACTAAAGTCCCCTACTAAACGTGCATTACTGGAATTTTTTCCCTTTATGTCTGTTAACATTTGCTTTATATATGTAGGTCCTCCTGTACTAGACGCATCAATATTTATGGATGTGATATCCTTTGTTTGGATTGACCCCTTTATCATTATGTACAGCCCTTTGTCTTGTCTTATAGTCTTTGTTTTAAAATCTCTTTCGTTTCATATGAATATTAATACCTTTGTTTTATTTTCATTTTCATGAAATATCTTTTTCCACCCCTTCCCTTTCAGTCTCCCTGTGTGTCTATAGATTTGAAGTGAGTCCCTTGCAGGTAGCATACAGAAGGGTCTTGGTGGTGGTGGTTTTAATTAATGGATTCAGCCACCCTATGTCTTTGATTGGAGCATTTAGTCTATTTACATTTAAAGTAATTCTTGATGGGTATGTACTCTTGCTATTTTGTAATTTTTCTTTTTCTTTTCTTTTTTTTTTTTTTGTAGTTCCTTTCTCCTTCTCTTGGTCTCTTCCTTTGTGGTTTGATGGTTTTCTTTAGTTTTATGTTTGGGTACCTTTCTTTGTATTTTTTGTGAATCTAGGTTTTTGTTTTTTGGTTACCATGAGGTTCATACATATCAACCTATGAATATATCGCAGTCTATTTTAAGCTCATAGCTGCTTAAGTTCTAACATGCTCTAAAAGTACATTTTTATTCCCCCTCCCACGATGTTATGTTTTTGACACCATATTTTATATTATTTTGTGTATATTTAAACTACTTATTGCAGTTTTAGTTGATTTTAGTATTTTTGTCTTTAACCTTCACAGTAATTTTTTAACTGCCTGATTTTCTGCCTTTGCCAAATATTTGCTTTTACCAGTGAGGTTTTCTTTTTCATGTGTTTTCTTATTTCTTGGTATATCTTTTGCTTTCCTGCTTAAAGAAGATCATTTACCATTTCTTGTGAAGTTGATTTAGTGGTGATGAACAATTTTAGTTTTTGCTTTTCTAAGAAACTCTACCCCTCCATTAATTAGGAATGATAACCTTGTCAGATAAAGTATTCTTGGGTGTAAGTCTTTCCCTTTCAACACTTTGTTTTTTTTTTTTTAATTTAATTTAATTTAATTTTTTTCTACTTAAGTTTATTAACTTAATTAAACATACATTTTTATGATTGCATATGTAACATGTATTGATATTAATCCCTTGCTGTTCTAGGAACTTTTTTTTTCTTTTACACTGGTTTTCTTTTTTTCTTTTTTTTAATTATTAATTTTTATTATTTTTTGATGTAAAGTTCAATGATTCATTAGTTGCGTATAACACCCAGTGCACCATGCAATACGTGCCCTCCTTACTACCCATCACCGGTCTATCCCATTCCCCTACCCCCGTCCCCTCTGAAGCCCTCAGTTTGTTTCTCATAGTCCATAGTCTCTCATGTTTCATTCCCCCTTCTGATTACCCCCCCTTTCTTTATCCCTTTCTTCCCCTACTGATCATCCTAGTTCTTATGTTCCCTTTCAACATTTTAAATATATTCTGTCACTGCTTTTCAACCTGAAAAGTTTCTGCAGAAAAAAAATCAGCTGATAGTTTTTTTGGGGGGGTTCCTCTTGTATGTACCTAATTGTTTTTCTCTTGCTGCCTTTAAAATTCTCTCTTTATCTTTAATTTTTGCTATTTGAATTTAACATATCAGGGTATGGATCTCCCCAGTTTCACCTTGTTTGGGACTCTCTTTGATTCCTAGATCTGGATATCTGTTTCCTTCCCCAGGTTAGAGAAGTTTTAGCCATTATTTCTCTAAGTTTTCTGCCCCTTCCTCTTAAAGGATCCCTATAATATGGATGCTAATATGACTGATGTTGTCCTAGGGCTCCCTTAAACTATCCCAATTTTTTAATATTCTCTTGTTTGTTTATTTGTTTGTTTTGACTGGCTGATTTCCACTGTCCTTTCAGATTACTGATTTATTCTTTTGTATTATTTAATCAGCTGCTGATTCCCTCTAGTGCGTTTTTCATTTCAGTTATTATATTCTTCAGCTCTGATTGGTTCTTTCTTCTGTTTTCTAACTCTGTTGAAGTTCTCACTGTGTTCCTCCATTCTTATCTGAAGTTCAGTGAGTATCTTTATGGTCATTACTTTGAATTCTTTATCAGGTAAATTCCTTACCTCTGTTTCATTAGGGTTCCCCCCCCCGCCCCGCCCACCTTGGGTTTTATCTTGTTTCATTTGGAACATATTCCTTTGTCTCATCATTTTGTTTGACTTTCTGTGTGTTTCTTTTTTCTTTCTATGAATTAGGCAGAACACTTAACCTTTCTTGGGCTTGAAGGAGTGGCCTTAAGTATGAGTGTCCCCTATGTAGACTGTGTGTGGCTGTTGGCTTTGGCAGGCTGGCTGGGGCTGGAGCGGGCGCAGGCCCAGCAGTTGCCAGTCTGTGCCATGCTGGAATTGCCTTGGCTGGAGCTGGAGTGGGCATGGGACAGGGAAGTCCTGAGATGCACCACGCTGGGGTTGTCTTGGCGGAACAACTGGAGCTGGTGTGGGTCAGGGACCCGTGGTACACTGAGGTGGCCCTAGAAACCTGGCTAGAGTACCTGGACCTTTCTCTTTTCCACACTATCACAATGGAGGGGGAATGTAAAAAATGGTGCTCACAGATACCTCAACCCTGGAGAGCCTTCCGGGCAGTTTCCCACCCTTTTGGCAGATACTTTCAGATTAGTAAATATACGTCCTTCACTTGCGATCTCGCTGCCCTTTAAAATACTGCTTGTTTGTTTCTGTTTTTTGGTGTGACTGAGGGCACACAAGTCTTCACATGAACCCCTCTGTGATATCCCTCCCTACTGAATGTCACTGTGTTGGGGGAGGGTTCCAGCCTTTACCATATCTCTGTCTTTCCTACCCTTCTCTATGTGGTCCTTCTATCGTTTGTTGAATAGTAGCTGTTTAATTGGCTCTCAGTTTTCCTTCAGGAAGAACTGGTTTATATATAGGTATAGATTGAGTGCATTCATGGGAGGAGGGGAATCCGGGGTCTTCCTACACCACCATGTTGGACTGCCTTCTGGACATCTTATTTTTAACGTGCACTCCCAGCGATGGTGACGTGTCGTGAGGGCTGATATCTGTATAGACTCAGCAGTTCTGACTTTTGAAGGAAACTTGTTTTCACTCTCTTATCTGTCAAACATGGGGTGACTGAGTTGGCCTCTGAGTGCATTGGCTAGACGGTTTGGTGTCTGAAGGCTTAGCCAACAACTTATAAAGTCTACTTTCACATATGGTGTAACTGTGCAATTCTTTCTGTAGTGAATGCTTTTATTTCCAGAAAAGCAAGACAGATAACATTTCTATTTAAATTCATAGAACGTTTCCTGCTCATGACTTTGGCTTTTGGAATTTCTTGTTTAATTTTCAGTGATGAGGTTGGGGTTAAAAGCATAGTTTTCTTTAAAACCTAGTTTTCAACTTTGTAAGTTCATTAAGACTCATAATGACCTGTTTTTCCAAGGATCAGTAATGATGTGGTGTTTGTATTTCATAAAAAGCCCATATTAGAGGTGAAAACATATGCTGCTCTGCTTTCTGGTATTTCATGTAGAGGGTATTTTATGGACTAGTCAGGGAGATGAGTAAAATGTCCTTATCCATATTCAAATTTGCCAGGAAAATCCATTGGCAGAATGGTTTCCAGTAATTTAAAGTAATTTAACATACTGTAAGCAAAAGCCCCCTTTCCCATTTGTTTTTTTAAGTGAGAGAAATATCACCCAAAGATTGCATTAATGTGATTGTTAAAAAGCTTCCATATATCTCCATAAAGACCCAGGGCAACTGAGGGATTTTGCCCTTGGTCCAGGGAATGCATTTGACTTTAAGTTGTTTTATAAAGGTCAGCAAGATGGTTAGATGGGTTGCAAGGATCTGAAACCTGTCCTTTCCAAGCTCTCTTAATTCCAGGCTGAGAAGCAGAGAAGTGGCCAATACTAGCAAAGGATGACTGGAGATGCTTCTGGTGACAGCTGAAGAGTTGGTTCTTTAGTGGAAGAGAAAACTCTGGAATCAGATAGTCTGGGTTTGGATCCTGGTACAACACATACTGAGTATGTGCCCTCGTGAAAACTAGCTAACGTGCTGTCTATCTACTTCCTTATCTGCAAAGTGTGCATGATGATAATATGGTATCAGTTTCTGGTACGTATTACACAACAGTACCAGGACTGTTGTGTGCATTCTATGCAAAAGTACATCACGCTGTTTATCCAGTAACAGCTGTCACTTTTCTTACTATGTCTGGAGCTGTGGGCCCTCTTGCCACTTCCCAGTGAACCTCACAAGTGTTCAACTATGATGCTTTTACGATGTACAAGTAAGTTGTCAATTTATTCGATTTCTGTCTACTCTTGGGTGGTTTTTATAATAAGACAGGCAGGTTTATTTAGTGTAGAAATAATAATAATAATAATAATAATAATAATAATAATAAAGCTCCTGGAGTGGGACGGTTGGGGTGGGCATTTCATGAGGTGTCAGAGATGATGTATGTGATTTGTTTTGTTTTTTTTTTAAGATTTTATTTATTTATTCGACAGAGATAGAGACAGCCAGCGAGAGAGGGAACACAAGCAGGGGGAGTGGGAGAGGAAGAAGCAGGCTCACAGCGGAGGAGCCTGATGTGGGGCTCGATCCCATAACGCCGGGATCACGCCCTGAGCCGAAGGCAGACGCCCAACCGCTGCACCACCCAGGCGCCCCGATGTATGTGATTTGGATAGATGGATTAGAGTGGGAGCTTGATAGACAAAAGCCTCTTTAGCCAAACAACTCATCCCACCAGCTATCCTGGGGACACGGTATTTCACCATTAAGATGTGCAGATTAGCTGAGAACATTGCAGAGGCAGGAAGCAGTCATCCTGATGAGCCAAGCACCACCTAGCAGGGTCCTGGGAGAATGTGTTGGTGGGTGTGTTTTGTGGGGGAAGAAACACAGAGACACAGGTGTTGCTGAGCTCAAGGAAGCCGGTGAAATGGATAGAGCAGTGGGGGCCATGCTATGACACGGTCACGATTGTAGCTCCACGGCCCACATACTCGACTTGCAGCAGGTGCCCGGGAAGCATCTGACTGCAAGGTAGGGCTCCTCCACTCATCGTTTCGGCAACTCCTCAGGTCTCCAGGACTCCTTTACCTGTACTCCTGACATTTCTTTGTCCTAAATATCCTTTAAGTCTCAGTTTAGCCAAAGCCTTGCCAACCTTATAAAATAATTAGAATCTGAATGCCTTGAACCTGGATATGCATTGCATTGACCTCCATTCCTGTTCTCTGGCACAGCCAGGCTTCACTTTTTCCCCCATCCTGCTCAACCCTGTAAGCACTTAAATTTTGTCCCTTGAAAAGACATGATTTCCTTCAGGGCATCTTCTCTGTTGCCCCCAAGAGTCAAGCATTTCTCTGTAATTCTATGTATGTATGTATGTATGTGTGTATGTATGTATGTATTTGAGGACAGGGAGGGGCAGAGGAGAGGGAGAGAGAGAATCTTTTTTTTTTCCTAAAAGATTTTATTTATTTATTTGACAGGGAGGGAGAGAGGGCACAAGCAGGCGGAGGGGCAGGCAGAGGGAGAAGGAGAAGCAGGCTCCCTGCGGAGCAGAAAGTCTGATGCAGAGCTCAATCCCAGGACCCTGAGATCATGACCTGAGCCAAAGGCAGATGCTTAACCAACTGAGCCACCCAGGCGCCCCAGGAGAGAGAATCTTAAGCGGGTCTTACACCCTGTATAGAACACAATGCGAGGCTTGAACTCGGGATCCTGAGATCATGACCTGAGCTGAAATCAACAAGAGTTGGATGCTTAACCGACTGAGCCACCCAGACACCTTAAACTTTTCTCTGTATTTCTATAGCCCTCTGCATTTCCCCACCACATTGCTTCCCACTTAATATTTGTTTTATTTGGAATTAGGAATAGATTCAGAGATGTCGTAAAAATAGTACAGACGCGTATTCGTCACTCAGCTTCCCCCAATGGTAGTATTTTATATAACTGTAGAACATTCTCGAAACTGGGACATTGACATTATCATATAATTAACTATTCGACTGTAGATCTTAGGTTTCACCAGTTCTTCCATACACTAATTTTGTGTATGTTTTTGTGCATAGTTCTTTAACATTTTATCACATGTATAGTGATAAAGATTCTCTCCTTCACCACATCCTAGTCAGGTTTCTCTGAGTTCTTTTCAACTAGGCCCCTTCTGTGGACAGACATGTCCTTGAGAGCCCAGTTTTAACAATAATCTTGCTCAATTAGTTTGGTCCGAATCCCCCACCCTCCAAATCTTATCACCCTTGATACCTGACCAAATTCCTTATCTCCACCACCCCGCAGATGACGTCTGATCATCCTGGCCTGACTTCAGTAAGAATTTCCCCTTACCCATGATACTTCCTCTTAGAAATTTTCTATCCACGGACCCTCCCCACTCCCTGATCCTGCTGCTCCTTGGCTAGAAAATCCCACTTTTTCTTGTTACATTTGGACTTGAATCCAATCTCTCTCCCCTATGGCAAAACGTTATTTTAGTAGTTTCTGTATCTATCACAATAGTCCCCCTGAGTAAAATCTGCCTTACCATTTAAACAAGCATCAAGAACAAATAATTTTTTTCTTTAACAATAGAGATTATTACAAGCCACCACAATTAAGATGAAGAACTTTCCCTTCCCACCAGGAACTCTCTCACCACACTTAATTTCCTGTTTCCCAGTCTGATTCCTCCCACAGATTATCAGCTCCCTCAGGGCAGGGTTTTGTTCACCCAGGAATCTCTTATGAAACAGAATAAGTGCTGAGAAAATACGCGTTGAATGATGGGTTAATGAATCCAGAGTCTTTTCTTTCTAGAATGACTGCCCTATACCGTGGGGGCCTCAGGAGCATCAAAACATGGTTTCCTGGCCCCTGGTGTCTGCTAAGCTCCCGGGCAAGGAGACCAGCCGAGGCTAGAGAGATTCTACACTTTCAAACCTGGAAATTCCAGGGGCAAACATTGGGCCTGAAGTCCATGATTTAGGACAAGCCATATTCTGGTCCTCATGTTTGGTTCTAAGAAAACCATTTTGGGTAACTTTTATGGCAGAGTTTCCTGTACTCCAGCTTGGGGCCCAATAGGGATTCTTGAGGTTCTCAATGGCTTGAGTAAGCTATTGCTGCGTCATATTTCCTGACTTAACTCAAAACTTGGCACTTGCCACTTAGCACTGAAGGAAGTTGGTGATAAAAAGACACTAGCGGGATAGCTGTTCAAGTAAGTGTAGATGGTCCTTTTTAAAGAACTATCTGTGTTCACCATTTTCCCAGCACAATTAGAGTGGAGAAGCTCCGTTTTGTCTGCCACCATCTCCACCCACATTATCAAGGTATCTTTGCATTTTATTCCCCCTGGGTACATAGAATAAAGAAATGGACCCAAGAGGAACATTTTCTTAAGCCTTTTGTTTTGCTCTTGTTTATTATTCTTTCCCTGCTTTTATTTGCTTGCAAAATTGTATAGTTGTTTGGAGAAACTTTATGAGCACGGATCTTGTAGGCGAGATTAATTTTGTCCCATAATCGAATCTATTCCTGGGACAAAAAATTTAGCTTAAGTTTAAGTGTCTGATGAATAAAATTAATTGCATCTTCTAAATAAAATACATTCTGTCCAATACATATAGATGTCCTGTCAACAAGACAAATGGACTCAGTAGTATAAATATCTGTGTGGATGAAATGCAGAATAACGTAATTACTTTGCCAACAAAATGCTAACTTGCTTTAATCATTCTGTTCACAACATAATGTAAAGTGATTTACTGGGTAAAATGAATCCACTTACAAATTGTTTTATGGTCATAATGCAGCCCTTTGGTGGAATGTGAATTGATGATAATAATTTTATGGGCAAATGATTTTTCAATTAAAATGTCTTTTCACAGACAAAATGGGAGTCTTACAAATGGCTCCCGATAACCACATGCCAAGTAGCAGGAAGAAAGGGCTGTCACCTACATTAACCAAAGCCTCAAATGAAAAGGCCTGAAAGCTCAAAAGGTGGTTTACTTTCATCTAATTTGTAATTTCCTTCCCTCCCATTTGAGAACTATTTGCTTCCTGCTTTTACTGACCCAATAACAAAAATTAGATCCAGCAATAAGCCCACCAATCATTGGCTGCCATGGTTCTTTCCTGGACCTTAACTGACGATGCCACATTGTTCATTAATAAGCACTTAGAACCAGGGCCGTTCTTTCTGCTACCTAACATGGACCCCATTATCTGCAGTGTAATAATTATTGCACCCATGCAAATGGAATAAATCATTATAATATAGTGGTTTTTAATTTGAAGGCTGTGATGGAGAAAAATATTTCTGTTGGACTAATTGTCATATTTTCTTTTTAGTAAAATGCAATGCCCTTCAATTGCTGACCAGATGGAAATTCGATTGCCTTTTCAGGCTTAGGTTCTTGAAAATGGCCCCTCCCACAAAGAGAAGAGCTCTGTCCTCCAGCAACCCTGTTTGTCTTCTCCATGGCAGGCAACAGGGGTGATGGGCCCTGGATGTTCATGTGCCCTTGTTCGATGGAGAGAGGTGGGAGGCAGTTCCCCTTCGTGCCTCCCTAGTTTGGCCACCGGTTGCACAATGCTGTCTACTTCCCTCCTCGAGCAACACAGCTTCCTTTCTGTCCTTGTTGAGAGTCTCACATTCTTTGAGATATCCTTTTCTGGAGGTCGAACCCACAGGAAATGAAGCAAATGTGTTTTAAGGCTATGCAGAGGAAAGGGCCCATCAGAGATGCTGGACAGTTCTGTGGAGCCAGAGAAGAATCAGCAGTGAGAGCAGAAGCTGCTAGGAGAACAGATCTGGTATGGAATCTGGCTCTGCTGCTCCTTGGCTGGGTTATCTTGAATAGATCACTCTGCCATCCTGAGCGTTCCTTTCTGTATCTATGAAATAAGGATAAAGTGCTACTTACTTTTAATTGCAGACATGTGTAAATGAGATAATGCACAAAAGTGCTTACACATAGTACCTAGTAAGCAACAGCTATTCTTGCCACTGTAGTCACAACCACACAGCTTGGCCCTGGGGATCATAAAGTGAGGCAATAAGAAAAAATATATAATGTCCAGCCCTCCCCTTAAGAAGAGGAGCTAACTGATGATGGTGGGATGAAAAATTCAGATGCATTTCTCATGTTCTGTTTCATGTTGAATCTCAATGTCCTGCTCTATTTGCCTCCCGTGTTTTGGAAAGCTTCCTGGGATTTCTGACCACGCGTATCGCTTCCTCAATGTCTTCTCTTCCTTCTGGGTGCCAGAGTCCTTTCGGGTGCTGCCCTCCACCGATAGCACTACCAGTGCTTGCAGGAAGAATGCTGGGCCATTGTCCAAGGGATTGCTGCCTTGGGCTTTTGAAGTCCCAGTCTTGTTTATCCTCCACTGATACCTAGGGAGCAAACCCCTCTTCACCATTCTCGGTCACAGTTTGCCCAATCCCAGTTCAGAGGCACAACTCCCTCAGGTTCGGGCAACTCCCCTGAAGAAAGCCTCTGACTGAGGCCGGCCTCCCTTTGTATGACTCAGGCCTGGTCCCTGGACCTGAATGAGGACAGACAGTATCTAGTCCCTTGTTCTCTAGTAAAAGTACACAATTTTTGGAGGGGACCACAATTCTTCTCTCCGCCCGGTAAGCCATGTCTCTCTGGCTACAGTAATTCATTCCAGCATGGGGACATGGCCAGTGGGTCCATTTCCAGGTGATGACTAGATGATGGTCAGCTTGCAGTGCTGGATGAGATCTGGGCTGCCCCATGACTATGGTCTTACTCTGCCCTGTCCACACTGTGTGTCCAATGTCTAACACAGGACTAGGGCAGAGGCTTGGGAAGATAATACATCAATCTGTAAACAAGTTCATTGGTTAAGACATTTAAAAGGATGAGCAAAAAGTGGTGGTAAATGTTTTTTTCTTACAAACCCTCATTGTCCTGTGCCTGGTTCCCTAGGATTGGCCCTATAACACTTTGGTTAGCTGATGTTATCAGATCTTCAGGGACCCCTACCCCCTGACAAGAACGAGTGCAGGTGGGAGAGCAGAAGTGGACAGAAAGCTCAGGGAAAGCTATTACATGTACGATCTTATTTAATTATCACAACAACCCAGTGACATAACCACTGTTGTCATTTTTATTTTAAGGATGAAAAACAAAAATCCAAGGAGGTTAAGTAGCCTGCCCATCAGAGCCCAGGTTGGGACAAATCCCAAGTCCGTGTTCTTTCTCCAAATATCCTGAAATTAACAAGATATTCTCAAACGGAAATCAACTTCTTACCTTCTCATTCCCTTTTCAATCATTTCTGAGGCAACCGTCACTTGCCAGAGATGGATACAAAGATGAGCGGGACACAGTCTGGTACTTGAGAAGACCAGAGGCAGCAGGAAGATGGAGGGACCACCCAGGGAAATGTATAATTTTAGTACAGAATATCTTTCGAACCTTGCTTCTCCAAAGTAAGACATTTTCCAAACTAAATAGAAGAAATAAATACTAATTGTCATGGAATCATATTATAAATCGTGATCACCAGCTACCAATTTCTTTTCCGTTGATTTGAAACAATGGAATTCTGCAGTGTTTTAGTAAATACTTAATTGTGTCAAAATCCAGAATCCCTGGAAGTTGCTAAAAACAAGCTTTTAGAGAATTGGAGAATCCTAACAGTGGCATGGGCCTTGTGAACCTCTAGTGTCCAGGCATCCTGTCCGGGCTCTGGTTGAGTGGATCCATTAAAAGGTAGAGAGGTGACCGATGGGACCTAATAACACCTTCTGAGCCAGGTCTTCTTCAGTTCATATTTGCGTTACTTGGGCAAAAATTCCTTTGGGGAATGGCATGACATTTTTAATGTAATTTTTTTTGTTTGAGAACAGAGACAGAAATTTTGGGGGAATTAGTGTATGTGCACACACAATATGTGTAATTTTTTTGAAATTAGGTAATTTTTCTTGGGCTTTTGCTGATTTACAGGTATGATTTCAGCAAATGTGAAAAAAAATTGTACAAATACAGAAGGAGAAGGGGAGGCCGTTTTCCTATCAAGCTGAGAAAAGGGAATAAATAGGTTAAAAAACCTGAAGTCTTGTCTCCGAAAAGTCATTTCAAGTTCCATTCAGCTCAACAGGGAATGCTGCGCAATTTGACTCTGAGCTGCTGTGAAGCCTGGGCTCAGGGATCCGGCTGTCAAGCAGATGAACTTGTGTGCGCGATTCCAACTGAAAAGTTAACCAGCTTTACAGAAGTGATTATAAAGCCAATCAGCTCACAAGAGAGGCCGCGAGAGCCTGGTGCAGGGCAGCCTTCCTTCCGGGAAGTGGGGCCCTATTCTGCAGCAAATGCTTCGCTTTGTCTCGAGTCAGTATTTTGAAAAGAAAGGCATTTAACTTGGGAAGAACAGCGTGGAAAATAACGCCCAGCGTGGATGGATTCTCTGCTTGGAAGGCACCAACCTCCCCCAGGCAGGGCCAAGCTCATGAAATGGCTGAAAGCAGATTTCATTTCAGTCACTTTCAGAAACTGTCTTGAAGAACCAAAAATATCCTGTTTCTATGTGCTTGTTTGTTGGTTTGTTTGAACAAATAAGTAGATGATCAATAATTTAAAGCCCAATTTTTCCTGTTTCTTATTTTGGTTGATAGGTTAAATACGTGTAATCAATTCTGTTATTTGGGCCTCAAGATGAAATAATCCTGGTATGGAAGTTTTTTTCTTTTATGGTGCTTTTATTAATTTGTTCCAATTAACTAGTTATCTAGCTTGGTGATACCTGAGTTTTCATCAAACATTAATCACACATTAATAAAGCAACAAAAGTAAAAGGCAGCCCATGGAATGGGAGAAGATATTTGCAAATGACACTACAGATAAAGGCCTGGTTTTCAAGGTCTATAAAGAACTTCTCAAACTCAACACCCAAAGAACAAATAATCAGGTAAAAAAATGGGCAGAAGATGTGAAAAGACACTTTTCCAAAAAGGCTGACAGACATAGGAAAAATTGTTCAATATCATTAGCCATCGAGGAAATTCAAATCAAAGCCACATTGAGCTACCACCTTATGCCAGTTAGAATGGCAAAAGTTGACAAGGCAGGAAACAACAAATGTTGGAGAGGATGTGGAGAAAGGGGATCCCTCCTACATTGTTGGTGGGAATGCAAGTTGGTACAGCCACCTTAGAAAATAGTATGGAGGTTCCTCAAAAGTTAAAAATAGAGCTACCCTATGACCTACAATTGCACTACTGGGTTTTTACCCCAAAGATACAGACATAGTGAAGAGAAGGGCCATATGCACCCCAATGTTCACAGCAGCATTGTCCACAATAGCTAAATCGTGGAAGGAGCCGAGATGCCCTTCAACAGATGACTGGATTAAGAAGATGTGGTCCATATATACAATGGAATATTACTCAGCCATCAGAAAGGATGATTACCCAACATTTGCATCAACATGGACGGCACTGGAGGACATTATGCTAAGTGAAATAAGTCAAGCAGAGAAAGATAATTATCATACGGTTTCACTTATTTGTGGAACATAAGGAATAGCAGGGAGGACATTAGAAGGAAGGGGAAAATGAAGGGGGGAAAGCAGAGGGGAGGATGAACCATGAGAGACTCTGGACTCTGGGAAGCAAAATGAGGGTTTTAGAGGCGAGGGGGGTGGGGGGATGGGCTAGCCAGGTGATGGGTAGTAAGGAGGGCACGTATTGCATGGAGCACTGGGTGTTAGACACAATCAATCATGGAACACTACATCAAAAACTAATGAAGTGCTGTATGGTGACTAACAACATAATAATTAAAAAAAATAAATATCACAAAATTTTACATTAAAAAAAATCTAGATTTCTAGTTTCTGATGAAATTTTAGAAGAGCTGATTGGATTGAGTCCACATGGTCTGGTACAAAAATTTCCCAGGGTAAGGAGAAGCTGTGCCTTCCTAGTTCACCTAGTGCTCTCTGCTCCATATGATTTTCTCAAATCTGCATTTGCTAATTGTCTGTGAGCATCTGATCTTGTGAATACAGGCCCATGCTCATGCAAAGACTATTTCTAGCATGTTTGCTCTCCTCCCAGAAAAGGCAGCGTGACCGAGCTAAGACGGCACCGACTTTGGAAACAGAAGGTTTGATTTCACATGTAGGGCTGGTGTAACTTTCAGAAATTCACAAAAACGCTCAATTCCTGTCCTCTTCGCTGTAAAATGAAGAGTCATCCCTTAGACAGCTGTTTTTCCAAATTGATTTGGAAATCAATTGTGAATTGTTATATATATAGGGTCACAGATTAGTAATGATAACATGAAAAGGCACAACGACCTATTATTGTACATATAATAAAAACAGTGAAGAAAACCTAATTGTTGTCGTAATTGCCTCCAACCAGAGGGGCTTTTTTTTTTTTAATTTGGCTCCAAGAATGGAAAGAAGATAAGCTGAAAGTATACAGAAAGTATAAAAGTTTGTTAGGTAACTTGTGGTTTTTTTTCCCTAAAACAGCAACACTGGGGAGGTTTTTACCTTTGCCATTAACAAGCACAAGGAGTCAATAAACAGAGGCAGCTGAGGTGGGAGCCCCTCCCTGGGCCCGATGCAGACTTTTGCGGTTGCAATGTATTTACAGCATTCTGGTTTTCTGTCCGTCTGTCAATCCAACAAGCTTTGGTTACTGGGCAGCTTAATATTCAAGCAAATAAGAAGAGTGGATATAGTCTTAGGACCTGTATGAAATCTCATAGACCCTAAAAGAAATTTGACTCTGGCTTAGTGAAAATGGTAACATTCGAAGAAATGAATGACATTGATACTGGTTTTGTTTCATCTGTTAAAACCAAATGATTTGAAATTGTTGTTCTTGTGAGTAAAAAATGGTTGAATATTGGCAATTTCCTATGTTTCCAACTTAGTCAATGTAGGCTGCCATATCTGAATACCATAGAATGGGTGTCCTTGAAAACAATAGAAATATACTTTTTTTACATTTTTAGAGCCTGGCAGATTTGGTGTCTGGTGAAAGCCCTCTTCATATTCCCCCACGTGGTGGAAGGAGCGAGAGATCTCTCTGGGGTGTCTTTTGTAAGAGTACTAGTTCCATGCATGAGGGCTCCGCCCTCATGACCCAATCACTTCCCAAAGACCCTATCTCCTAATACCATCTCATTGGGAATTCGGATTCCAACATATGAATTTCGAGAGAACACAAACATTCAGCCTATAGCACACTGAATATTAAAATAAAAACTAAGTTATACAACCAAGGGCTGACTTTGCCGTATTGGGCTAGGGTGACGCGGGAAGAGGTAAGTCTGAATCAGATTCGGTCTCTGCCCTCTAGACGCTGTCAGAAACAATCCTGCTCAAGGCCAGCCATGAGAAGGACCATGACTAAGCTCAGCAATCACAGTAGCAGAGAGGTTAATCTGGTCTGGGACAAACTGGAAAAGTCTGTTGGAGGAAGTGAACTTGAAAGTGGGACTTGAAAGCAGAGCAAGAGCGTGGGGTAAAGCTGGATGATGGTGGTGATGGAAAACACATATGACTCCTTTAAATCTTATTATTGGCACTGAATACATTCATTTCTGCTCTCTGGCTTGGCAATGCCTAAGTCCAAAGGGCCTGGGAACATCTGGAAGAAAATAGAGTTTCAGTCAAATATTCTAGATGTTACGTCTGTGTGGGAAAACATCTTTATAGTTTGTCAACGTATAGATATTAACATTAAAGTAAAAATTGAGGTGAACAATAGTGACCAGAGAAGGGGTACAGATAGAGAAATAAATCACATTCCTCTGTCGATTATAGAGACAAGTGTATACAGCATATAGTATAAAGAAATTCACATTTCCATTTGCTTCCCTTTCCCCCCCAGCACTTAATCTTCACGAGCTGGCAGCGTAGAAGGGAACTTAGCTTTGTTTTTATCTCACAGTTTGAGATGTGGCTGTGACTTAACTTTTTCATTTTGATTATAACTAAAAAGGACTCATGTTCATTTCCATCTCAGCAGCCAGGAATCACTTCGATAGTATCTTCATTTTTTTGTACCATTTTCCACTGGGGGGTTTTACCTGCACTCTAGCAAGAATGGTAATTTGTTAGAGCATGAGAAAATGTCTATAAATCCTTAAGGACTTGTCATATTAGAAAGAATTTAACTGCATGATACGGACAAAAAGTTGTTGAATCCATGATAAGAATAAATAAGGCACAGCAGGTGCTCTAAAGTGATATTGACACTGCGCAATGCCGGCTCTCTCTAGCCCGTTATACCTGCCCTAACCCTGGAGGGATGCTGACGATTACTTACATTGTGTCGAGAGAAGAGTTTGAAGAGCGTCAGTGTTGAATATGTTTTGTATTAGTTTCTTTTGTGCATCTAGGTGGAAATAGATGTCCCCAAAGCTATAATTCATATTTAGCTTCAGGTTTCTTAATGATGTGGAGATTTTCTTTGCTTGGAAACAGAGGGGGGATTTCAGACAAAGTGCGGCTATGGTTGATAATGTGTTTAGTGTCAGTCAAAGTAAATCTGTCATGGGAATTCTAGGCGATGGATTTTTTTGCAAAAAATTAAAATTTCCGGTCGTAAAGAATGATGGTGCAGATAACCTGAGGAAGATTGCCCTGATATTTGTTTGTTTGTTTTTGTTGGGTTTGGGTTATTTTTATTTATTTTATTTTTTTATAATAATTTTTTATTATGTTATGTTAGTCACCATACAGTATATCCTTAGTTTTTGATGCAATGTTCCATGATTCATTATTTGCATATAACACCCAGTGCACCATGCAATATGTGCCCCTGATATTTTTAGAAAGGGATGTATAATTCTAGTCGTTCATTAAGACCCTCTGAAATGAAAGCCCTGACAAGATCTGCATGGGAGGGTGTTGATGAGGAATCTCCGGGCCCCTTTGGGCTGCCTGTGACATCAGTACGAACTGCACAAATCATGCAGGGCCTGTGTATGACTTTGGGCCAGCTTTTCTGCTTTCACATGTTTGATTGAGGAATAATCTGCTGGAAAGGAAAGATTTGGCTTGGCCATTGGGAAGTTAGAAAGTACTTTTATTTCTGTGATGCCCCTCAATCCTGATCTCCTTTGTTGTCTGTTCAGTTGTAAAGCGGGCCATTTCATCTACTGGGAGCTGGAAGCAAGCCTGTCTGTCACATTGGATAACAGTTCGAAATTAGGGGCGAATTGGATTTGAAATTAGGTGGTCGTCCTGTGAACGGTCAGACTGCACAAACAGATTTTTCACGCAAAGCAATGAACTTTGTTGGATTTACGAGATGGGGCTGCGGCAATGCATCCCCAGACCTGGGCGTTGCTACTTCATAGAATACTCATTTCCTATTTATGTTTCATTTTTTTCTGCTGCAGTTTGTCAGTGTCTGCCTATTTTACAGGCTCAGGCTCCTTGAGGCATTTAACAAAGGGTTGTGTTCTTTGTGGAACCTTTTCCTGGGCGCACTGCAATTCGGAGGTCATGGAAACTCCATTCTGCCCCCTGGAAGCAGAGACATGGACTTCAAGCATCCTGCCGCAACGGAGGTTTGGGAGAAAAACAAATACGGATGAAAATAAAAATGTCTAGAAGCACAGATCATCTAGATTCTTCTTCCTGTGCTATTTGTTTTTTAAAGTGATATATGGTGAATCAGCCTTTCTTCTTTATTTTTACCATTGCTACTTGATGCTGGCCCTCATTAAAAGTTTAGTGTGGTTAATGGATGAGATTGTGTAAATCCTCAGAGAAGTCGTCTGTGTGCAGTTTAGGCACCCGAACCTGGGGCCACAGAGCTCTCTAGATCTTTGAGAAGAAAATGTTTTTGTCTGTCTTATTGAAGTGTAATCCACATGCAGAGTTTTGTTAGTTTCACGTGTACAATACAGTGATGCAACAATTCCGTATATTACTCAGGGCTTATCGTGATTAGTGTACTTAGTCTTCTTTATCTATTTCAACCATTCTTCTACTCACTTCCTCTCTGGTGACCATCAGTTTTGTTCTCTGTGTTTAAGAGTCTGCTTGTTTGTCTCTTATGTTCTTTGTTTGTTTATGAAATTCCACATATGAATGAAGACGTATGGCATTTTTCTTTCTCTGTCTGATGTATTTCACTAGCATTATAACCTTTACCCTCTGGGTCCATCCATGTTGTTGCAAATGGCAATATTTCATTCTTTTTTAAGGCTAAGTAGTAGTCCCTTATGTGTGTGGGTATTTACCTACTTTTTCATGAATGGACATTTGGAGTGCTTCTGTATTTTGGCTATTGTAAATAACGATGCAATAAACACAGGGGTGCAAAATTACTTTTGAATTAGTATTTTTGCTTTCTTTGGGTAAATACCCAATTGTAGAATTACTGGATCGTATGGTAATTCTATTTTTATTTTTTGGGGTCAACTCCATCTTGTTTTCCACAGTGGCTGCACCAGTCTGCATTCCCACAACAGTGCGTGAGGATTCTTTTTTCTTCACGTCCTCGGCAACACTTGTTATTTCTTGTGCTTTTGATCTTGCCATTCTCACAGTTGTGAGGGGAAAAAAATGTTTTTTTATGGTGTGTGTATGTATATAGAAGGAGGGGAGAAACTACAGGTGTTTTTTGAAGAAGCAGGGGAAACTGCCCATCCCAGTCTGTGAGCAGTTTCAGACCTACTTGGGAGCACACAAGCACCCCTCTTTGGCTCCATGTTTCTACCAGAAGTGTTAGATCAAAGTGGTTATTTTGGGGGCCAAATCTGGTCTTATTTCCTAAAAACTGAAATTAACGTTTAAGGGAATGGAGACTCTCAGAAGTTGCTGGTGGCCAAGTCAGGGGAAGAAGCGCTAACTGATGGCAGACTCGGAAAGGATTTAAGGTAGAAGAGGAATCAGGCACTTTGCCCCAGCTAATCTATACCCTTATACCCAGCTAATCTGCCCACCCCTAATCTATACCCTTAAGCCGAGAGTGAAGCCAACCACACAGTATGATTTAATAACTGAAAACTAAAATATGATTAAGAAAACTCATTGAGGAGATATTTTCCTTCAAGTGCTAACCAGTGCTGTGGCTATAATGATACTATTATTATTATTATTATTATTATTATTATTATTTGACATTACTAAGAAACTACTCTGGGCCAGGTCCTGAGCTAAGTATTTTACCAGCATTATCTAGTTTGATCTTTACACACATAAAATCTATAAAATTAGTGGAAGCCATTTTTTTCTTGATGAGACGGAAGCTTAAAAAGTTTGAGTCACGAGCCTCAGGTCACATAACCGATATATAAAGAACTAGAAGGAACCCGGATTTCAGAAGCCATGCGTGCCCTTATTATCACACTCCACTTATATGTCTTGAAGTTCGTACTGGCATTACTCATGCACAGTGATATCTCCTTCTCCGTGATGCAGGCTACATGAGGGCACGTTCACTGCTATGACCCTAGAATCTGGTGCAGCTCTGGGGACAAAGCACATATTCGTTAATGCCTATTGACTGGATGTTGGAGGAATGCAGGTCCCTGTTGCACAACAGGAGGCTCCCATTGGCTATGGCTGTCCTGGAAGACCCTGCCCTTCTGCCTTAGTTCAGGGATATATTATCTCCCCTATAACAGACACTGTGGGTGTCCCTCCCAGAACCCTTTTATCTGGCCAGCTCACCCATTCCCCATCGGCTGTGTGTGTGGGTCAGTAATGGTTCACACTTATACCCCTTTCAGGAGGACGATTCTCAGCTGACAGAAGCTATCTTGCCTGCCGATGTCTGGAAAGTTAGGTACTGGCCCCTCCTACCATCCCTCACAGAGCGGGACCTAGCAAACATCTGTGATGCAATCCACACTCTACAGCACCCACGGAATCAGGTTAAAAATGGACTTCTCCTGAAAACACATCATTACTTTATTTCTCCTTATTTCCTAACATCCCCTCCTGAGCACAGTCCTCAATCAATCACTTACACAAGATTTCCCATCTCAGTCTTTGCTTTTAGGAAACATGACCTAGGATAGCCTGGCATTTAAAATCTGAAAGAAGAGATCTCTGTTTCGCTTAACCTTTCTACCATAGTCACAAAATACTAGCACTTTTCTGGACTTTTTGCTGGAGTCAGTTAGGGTGGTTTTTGTTGCAAGTAATAAAAATAAACTCAACATATGCAAACCCTAATCCTTTTGTTTTTATTAGTCAGCAGAGAGATCTAAAACTCAGAACTGCACAGAATTCCTATGATACCACAACGTGGCGAAGATGTGCATTTCTTGTCTAAGACGCCGAACTAGATCTGATAATAATCCTGACAACAAGCTCAAAATGTGTCTTTGCTACAGGCTGGAACTCGTGTCGGTCCCATCAGAGAAGCTTAAAATCTGAAAGCACCAGTCAAAGAAGCCCTTGTAAAGTTCCCGTGGAAGGAAGGTGCTGCTGCCACAAGCTTTTGTTCTCATTGACAAGGTTTCATTAGCAGACTTGGATCCTGTCCAAATGCACCAAGATCTTAAAGGATTTTGAGGTAGTTAATGGGATCTTTGTGCTAATAAACGCAGAGTGTCCAGAACAAGGGAGGAGAAAGCCCTCCTTTGCCTAGTACTGCTCAGATGCCAGATGGAGTGGTATGATCAATCAGGGAGGCATCAATTAAGTAGGTAATTGACAATCTGGATGGGGAGGAGCCAGGATGAAAAGGGCCTGGAAATCATGCCACCTGAAGGAATGAAAATGTTGGAACTTTTAAAAAAAGAGACATCATTGGGACCTACCAAGGGCAGTCTTCATGTTTTTGAAAGGTTGCCATGTGGCTGCAGAGGAATAGTTAAGAGTGAGTGGAAGCTACACAGAAATTGTTACTTCTCAACAGAAGGAAGTGTTTCTAACAAAGTCACTCAAATACTCAAATTCCCATCACTGAGCTGTTGGAGCTGAGGCTTGAGGGTCATGTGTCTGTGCTGTAGAACGGAACGTTGTGTGTTGTGCACGAGTCTGTATTAGATAACTTTTGGGTTCCCTTCGAACGTGAGATCCATTCCATTTCTCTGAATTTGGTTTAAACAGAGAGACATGCATAGTAGATATGGTCTGGCAAGTTACAAAGTTCTTGTTGGAAGACTCTTGGGAAGAACAGTGGGGATAAAACTAAGACAAGACTCTATACTTCATATTGGTAAGACTTCTAGGCTCTAGTCCTCCAGCTTGGGAAGTGAGGCTGTCATTGCTGGGTCAGTTGGACACGTATCCTCCTCACCTATCAGGCAGCCTTTCTCTTTTAGAGTTCAGAGGGTTCAGAAGAGGCACAATCTGGAAAGTATCATCACTATAAAATCTGGAAGTGCTAGGTCTGCTGCTCATTATCTTTCTGACCTTGGGAAAATTCCTTAATACTGTTTCCTGTGAAGATGACCATTTCTGTCATATCTACAGAGACAAAAGAGGAACTGGGCAGATGCCCAGAGATGATTCCAAATTTCCAGCTTCAGCAGTATCAGGACTACAGCCCAGTTTCTGATAGAAATGCCACATTTTCTGGGAGTTGCAGAATTTCTTTGGAGACATGAGGAGCCATGTCTGGAGAGATGAAAAGTTGGGTAGGTGGCACTGGAGCACGGGGAAAAGAGGAATCAGGGCTGGGTCCAAGAAGCTTGGAGCCACCAAGAAGAAGTAAATATTGAGGCCACATGCATGGATGATACCTGAGGAAAAACGTATGCAAAGAAAGAGCAGATGCTCTGGACAGCACTTGGAGATGGAGGGGAAGACAGTGCAAACGATTTGTAAGATCATCAAAGGAAGCCCAGAGGGGCTAGAGAGGGAAAGAAAACCAGCAAGTCATGGATTCATGGAATAAGTGTACAATTAGCAGTGTTATATTTTCAGGGGTTTCAAGGAGGATGGGGCCTGAGAAAGGGACATTGGACTAGTTGACTGTGGAGTTACAACTAGTGAGTGATCAGAGAAGGACTCTCTTGATTGTAACCTAGCTCAAATTAGCAGAGTAAAAAATGGGAACATACTGGTTCTCAAAATCAAAGGAAGGATTGATTCAGGAAATCACAAAGGGAGTCAGGGACCAGCTATCTTTAGAATGGCTGGAAATAAGAACTGAAACACCACCAAGGGTCTCTTGGTCTGTCACTTCTATCTGCATGTTGGTCTTACTCTTTCAGCAGGAAACCTGGCCAAAAACAATTCTAAACCTTCATCCTCATAAGTGCTGAGTGACTGAGTACACAAAAGGACAATAGCCAGACCATATATCAAAATAGAACTCTGACTCATTGCCTGCAGGAACTTGCCAAGGAAACCAACCCCCTTATCTATTTAAAAAAAAAAAGGGCGGGGGGGGCGCCTGGGTGGCACAGCGGTTAAGCGTCTGCCTTCGGCTCAGGGCGTGATCCTGGCGTTATGGGATCCAGCCCCACATCAGGCTTCTCCGCTATGAGCCTGCTCCTTCCTCTCCCACTCCCCCTGCTTGTGTTCCCTCTCTCGCTGGCTGTCTCTATCTCTGTCGAATAAATAAATAAAATCTTAAAAAAAAAAAAAAAGCCAGCAAGTTACAAGTTCGACTTGTAGGAAGTCAGATTGCTATCACTAGTAACAATCCAGGAAGCTACAATGGCCAAGACTTGATTAATAGCTGACACCTTCCCTAATTTTGTTCCCACTTATAAGTTAGGACCAAACATATAAAGCCAAATATTCATCCTTAATCAGTTGCATAGGATGACCTGCTTCTAGTTAGTGGGCCTACAACTTCACCATGTCAACAGCCTCTGATCAGGGCACACGTGAAGACGTCCCTTTTCCCAACTGTAAAGCTTTCCAACATCTCTGCCTGCCTTTGAGTCTCTGCCGAAACACAAGTGATGGTAGCGGACTCCCTTGCTCCAGCAAGCTCTGAACAAAAGCCTACTCCGGTTGGTCTTTGTTTATTTCTCACCTCATGCCCGGATAGGAATAAGACGTTCTTCCA
Organism: Ursus maritimus; assembly: GCF_017311325.1. Classification (NCBI taxonomy): domain Eukaryota; kingdom Metazoa; phylum Chordata; class Mammalia; order Carnivora; family Ursidae; genus Ursus; species Ursus maritimus. Next base: position 5,153,283 of record NW_024424341.1, on the reverse strand, counting down.
TCAGCTCCCCCCAGAAAACACTCTCGCTGGCTTGCTGTGTGCCAGTCCCCGACCAATCACTATTGCAACAGTGGGTATACAATAGTTAGCTTAGCTTGGGAAATGTGTCTACCTGTTCCCCCAAAATGACAGCTCTCATTCTGATTGTATACTTGGACCTAGGGAAGGAATAGTTCTAAAAGAAGGAGGGCTCTGTGTCCCCATAACTGAGGCCACTTGGGACAGATGGTGCTGGGGAGACAAAAGAGTTAACGCCCTCTAGGGAGAATTGAGAGATGTAGCCGTTCAGGAAGGGCCATTCCAGAATGTGTCATTGATAGGAAGATAGATTCGGAGAAGAAAGGGGTGAAGAAGTCAGGGCTTGAAGAGACATTGTTTCAGATATCCTGGACCTGAAAAGGGGATAGGGTCAAGAGGAAGAATGACAGTCCAAGTTGCCAAAATCACCTTGGGGGATGGAAACAGATAATGAGCTGTGAAAATAAGGACACTCTAAATCAAAGCAAAAACTTGGTATTTTCAGCCAAGCCATTTTTCTTAACCTTCTTGCCCTTTTCAACGCTCCTATTCTTCCTCCTGATCTCCTTTTCTATAAAAGAGACAAACTAGTTGACAGTGGCTGAGCCTTGAAAAGGGCATGTGATGAAGGCTTCTTGGACATTCCCTCTGTCCTCTCCCCCTTCCCATGCCCCCGGATGCTGCTTCTTGACTCCTGCCAGAGCATGCCCGCCCATCCTGCTGCCTCCCCCCAGGAGAAGGTCTTGGTGTTTAGAGACCTCCCTGATGAGATGACTCTGACTCCTCTGGGTGATGACCCACATTCTGCTTTATTTATTCCCAGCGGAGCTGGTGTGGCTTCAGGGGTCAGTGAGAAGGGAAGAAAAACATAAAACAAGAGCAGAAGATGCTTCTGCTCTTTTCTTCTTTCCTCGGGAATATTATAGGAGTGGGGCCGAGCCAGAAGATCCTGCTTTCTTCGGGGGAGCTGCTGTGCGTGGGAGGATGTGTCGCTCTCTGGTGATCTTTATCAGCATGACTTCCTAAAACGTAAAAGCAGTGACATCTGGGGGAGCTGGGGTCTGATTAGTCCTTTAGGCCTAATGCTCAGCCTCATTTCTAGCATCTGGAAATCAGGCAGATTTTTTTTTTAAAAGATTTTATTTATTTATTTATTTATTTGACAGAGATAGAGACAGCCAGCGAGAGAGGGACACAAGCAGGGGGAGTGGGAGAGGAAGAAGCAGGCTCATAGCAGAAGAGCCTGATGTGGGGCTCGATCCCATAACGCCAGGATCACGCCCTGAGCCGAAGGCAGACGCTTAACCGCTGTGCCACCCAGGCGCCCCTGGGCAGATTTTTAAAAGAAGATTCAGGTTTCTGATAGCAAGTGCCTGACATTTGCATAAATGGCAGTGGTGGAGAAAAAACTGAAGAGTCAAAATGCTAAGCAAAGTCAGTTCCACAGAGTTCCAAAGCCAGGGGTTGAAGCTCCCTGGAGGTCATCCATGTGGAGACCACCACCACTCTGAACAAGGGTAACAGCCATGCAGGGGTTTCTGCCTTCCTGTGTCCTCAGTTGACGAGCAGCAGAACCTTCAGGAGCATGTCCTCTGACCTGCCTGCCTGGCCCTGACGGGTCGTCTACGGCCTCACGGATCTTCCTCCGGCCAATCAGTGCTTGTTACACAGCTGGCTCAGGTATTGGAGCTGATGATCAAAATAGCCCCAGACTAGACTAGGATGGACAAACGTGGTGGCCATGTAAAGAGTTTTAGTAGTAGTATTGTATTATTTTGACATGGACATTTTTGAGAATTCAAGATTGAAAAATGTGGAAAGTAAATGTGAAAATCTGTTTCCAACTAAGTTTGGTTTTTGTTAACTTCCTATAACCTAGTTATGAATCTGATGGTTTGGTTTTGTTTCTGGTGCTTGCCTTGTTTCCTATCTTTCTAAATATTACTGTGGATTTACTCATTCTTAGAGAAGGCAGGTCTGAGCTTGAGGGGCCTCTCCCCCTGCTCTGAGTGTCTGATTTCCTGAGAAGGGTCACGGGGATGTGTCTGCATGTCAGTGTGTACACCTTTCTGTTGCTCTGCAAGCGTAGGACCTACTATCTGACATCAGGATGGCCGCGCACGCACAAGTTGGCGGGTCCTAACAAAAGCTAAGCCAGATAGTCTCTCATCAGCTCCCCATGCAATCATTCCACTCAAAATGACAGAGACCTTTGCGGCCAGCCACATTCTAGGACCTGTCTATTTGAGTTCTGTCCGCTCCTCACCAATGTTTGCTGTGCTCCCTGCTGGTGAGCCCTATGAAATAACTACTTCCCTGTCCTGCACCTGTTCCTTTGGGTACCAGTTTCCACTGAAGGAGGAAAATAGTCTCCCAGGTCCCAAAGCATGGCTGTTTATGACTCAAACGTCACAGAATCCATCATGAAAACAATTCTCTGCAATTCCCTAAAGAGCCTCTCCATACAGATGTCACTGTAGGCGGTATCGTTTTCTTCCTCTCTCTGCCTATACCCACGCTACCTCCAGGGATCTGAATGTGAAATGTCTTGATCCAGGCCTTCATTTTTGACATCAACTCATGCAAGTAGATACCTGGAGGACCTACCAGCCAACCAACTTTTCAGACACAACCAGGGTCTACAACTCATTTCAGGCTCTGGTGGGACTCTTTCAACAAACACACAGTGAGACAGGCAAGACATCTATAGTATGTCTTGATGCCATCTCCTGTATAAAGCATTCCCCTATTTACCCAGCCAGATGTTCTTTCTATTATCTGAAGCCCTAGAGCCCTGTGTGCTTAACTTTCCTTGGGTAGGTATTGTGCATTGCTTTAACTCATAGTTCTGTACGTAGGCTTGATAAACTATAAGCTCTATGGATGGAGCTTATACAGAATATATCAAAGTGCCTGACACACTACTTCTCTGTGTCTGTACATTCATACATGCACAAATGTGTACACACACACACACACACACACACACACACACGTATACATGTATTTGTCTTCTACGATTTCACATAGCCCACTGCCATCTTTGGCACTCAGTAGATAACGGTTCCTGTTGAAAGATTTGGACGATTCTTTGGGTGGTTTGGCATTGTGTCCTCGGCCCCTAGAGAGAGGAGAGGTGGTGTTACTTCTGCGTCGTGTGTTGTACCTGTAACATCTGCCCGTGCTGAAGAAGATCGGAGAAGCTCAGAGTGAAAAGTTTAATCAGCTCCCTTCTGTGCATAATGACCTTTCTTATCAAGGCCGAAGTGAGTGCCCATTCTCCAGGTGAGCACGACAACTTATCCGTTGCCCTGCAGATAGCTTCCAGATTGGCCCTGAATTCCACACAGCTCTTGCCATGTACGATTGGAAAGCCTCAGCTTCTAGTTGTGCTTTCCACCAGGTGCCCGTAAGTCAAGTCACCCCTTGAGAGAAGGAAGTGGAAATTTGAAACTCAAGGATATAGTCTTCTCTTTGTAAAAAAAAAAAAAAAAAAAAAAAAAAAAAAAAAAAAGCAGAGTCAGAGCCAAGAGACACTGGGTAATTATTTTTCCAATAGTAGTTTTTAACAACAAAAGTAAGTGGATACCCATGGGTGCTGGGCAGTTAACAACGCATCATTTCCAAGCTCGCTGTGTGTGCTTTCTTGGCTCCTCCCAGGGACAAATCTGATTTTTTATTCTGAGTAAAAATCAGTATGATTTCCCTTCCCTCGCCGGGTTTAGGCCACCCTCCTCCGTGCAGGCCTGTTTCGATTACTTACAGGCAGATGGCAGCCACAATTTGAGCCACACTGTGCTTGTATCTGTTGTTATTCAACGGGCTTCAGGCACTGACCGGAAGCATCTATCACAACACCTTTCTGGGGGCCGGACGCCTCCCGGATGGAGTATTCCGAAGTGGCATACTGGAGAACCGCTATGTGTTGGAAACATACATTTCTATCCAGGTCACTTCGTGTTAGGTGTTTTTCATCTCTCGGAATTTTGCTTTAATCGCAATTAATGTCAAACATATTTTTAGTTACTGCGTTGAGTTCTGTTGTTTTTCCTTCATTAGTAATTTTGTTCAGGTTGTGAAAAGCCTGGGAGATTTTACTAGAAAACGTTCGATTCCTATTGGAACTTCAGAATAACTGTATCATGTAATGAAGAAGGTGTCATTCACTACTATTGCTTCTGAGGGGGTCCCTGGATGTGTTTGGGAGGCATACTTTGATAAAGTGAGAGTAGAGAGGAGGCGGGACCCTGAACTACAAGGTCCCATGGGTACCCTGGGTATGGGTATGGGATATGGATACGCAAAGATATGGATATGGTAAGGAGTGTTTTGTATGACTCAAGGGAAGAATTTGTGATTCTGAAGATGGAGCAGGAACAGAAAAAGAGAAAAGGAAAGAGAGGCAGTGAGAAGGTGGAAGGGATATATGTGTTGGGAACTTTCCCCATAAATCTCAGAAAAGTCTACTGAAAACGTGAAAGACTGGGAGTGATGGTGTTTCTCGTGGAAGCCAGAGGAAAGCCTGGATTTTGAAACTAATAGATCTGGAGTAAATCAGAGACAGGACACGTGGGTCGGGAGGCAGACTATCTGGGAACCAGAGTGGCTGCGTATCACGTCACTTTAGGCAATGGAATCAGGTTTGAGGATCAAGTGACCAGGTCAACTCGTCTGCATTACGGCTATAAAGTTCTTTTTACTTCTGGAACAATATGGCTGGAGGCACTGCATTCGTGCATTTCTTCAGTCACACATTCTAACTGATTCTATTTTTAAATCATCAACTTTATCCTCAGCCTGGAGCTGGATTCTGTGAGGCAGACACTAAAATAAGGACAGTTTATGTCTCAAGAAACTTAATGTCTTACGGGGCAGGTAAGCCCATGGGAAAGTCTAAAATATTCAAAAGTTGAACCTAACCTACTTTTATACTAATGTGGTGAATTGCTCGTTCACTTCATGGTAGCTTAGATCTGGCTCAATTGCTGATCAAATGATCTCTTCTCAGAGACATTTTATATTTATACATGACATGGGGCGCCTGGGTGGCACAGTGGTTAAGTGTCTGCCTTCAGCTCAGGGCGTGATCCCGGCGTTCTGGGATCGAGCCCCACATCAGGCTCCTCCGCTATGAACCTGCTTCTTCCTCTCCCACTCCTCCTGCTTGTGTTCCCTCTCTCGCTGGCTGTCTCTATCTCTCTCAAATAAATAAATAAAATCTTTAAAAAAAAATATTTATACATGACATGAAGGAAAGCTGCCAGTCTCTTTGTCCCTAGCCTCCATCTGTGTTGTTATATGGCTTGTCTGCACACAACAGAGACAGAAGGATGTAGGGACTGTTTCTTGCCAGGACATGGCTAGAGACAAACACGGAGCTTCAGGTGAACAGCTGGGGCAGACTCAGGCCTCTCCCCATTACTACAAGTTCCCATCTTTGCTTGCCAGGCACTATTCTGGGCACTGAAGACACACATGTGTTAAGATTCATCCTGCCCTAAAGGAACCCAGAGTCTAGGGAAGACTTTTAAAATTAAGACTTTTAATTAATTTATGGGCTAGAAACCGATGCAAACTACTTTGAGAAAAGGAGAATTTATGAGAAGACTCAAGAACCAGGGAAAGGCCAGGCGTGTATCAGACCTTGGGATAGATGGACCCCAGGGTCAAGTGTTGACCGCAATGCCCTTGGCACCTCTTAGCTGGCTGCTCTGTGTGTGGTCTTTCTTTTCATCCACACTGCCCTGCTCTTGACATCCTCACACTTCTCAGGTTTGCTACCATAGAATATCCACCCTTTTTCTTGAATTCTAGTTTGAAAGGACCCCAGCGAGGGACCAATGATTGCCTTGGCGTGGATTGGCTGGAGATGGGGGCAGCAAGGTACCATGTATGGGAGCCTCTGAAGGTCCCCTTGGTTGGAGAAGAGAAGGTACAATTCTTCAAAACAAGAGGAGTCAGGTGCAGAAGTTAGGAGCGTTTCTGGAGAGATAAAATGAATTCCTTGCATATAATTGAGTACGTATTAGAAGCCATTCAGTTTAGTACTGGAGATATAAAGATGAATAATACATAATCAGTGTCTTCTGGGAACTCAAAGTAAGCCTGCATTACAATCTCTGATATGAAAATGGTATGCACAGGGTGCAACAGGAACTCACACGAGGGGCTCTTACCTACTGTAGTCAAGGGAAAGTGGGTTCTCTGGAAGCCGGGAGGGAAAAGAATGATGTCTTAGGTGGAGAGAAAATCTTGGGGAGTGACTTACGGCGAGAGGAAGCTGGGGCTGTTGGTGAGCAGGGAGAGTTGACAGACAAGAAGCTGGACAATGCCTTTGGGGCAAAGCACCATGGGTCACGGGGGTCGAGATCAGGAGACTTTTGTTTATTCCACGGACAAATGGAGCTACATTGAAAAGGTTTAAACAGGAAATAACATAACGAGATTTGGATTTTAGGAAGGCCTCACAGGCTGCAGACATAAAGAATAGGTCTAGAAAGAGTTGGGGTCTGGAGAAAAGTAAGGAAGACAAGCTTCTCTCCAGGTGCGGAGTGGAAGCAGCAGGGGCGGGGACTGGAGTAGACACGTGAGTGATTTTCAGCAGGTAGGACTGACCTGGGGCAGGGGGAGGTGTGGATGAAGTCACAGCAAACTCTGTGGCATAATTTTCTATCTTGTTTGGAATTTGGCTCACCTGGATGTCTCACTAGCTTTTGTAGAATACCATGAGCTTGCGATACAGTAAAACTTCATTTTAAATAAATAGATAAATAAATAAATAAATAAATAAATAAATAAATAAATAAATAAAATCGTCTAAGTTTCACTCTATATCCATCACTCAAAATGTTGTTTTTGATGCAGTTTGTTTTAAATCTATAGGAGGAAATTAAAACTGAGAATGTTTGGCTTGGTAACTTGTCCCTGAGGACATCGCAAGCCAGTGTTCAATTGGGAGGATGATTTGAAAGTTACTGGATTTGATGTGACAGACTGGGGGTGAAAGCAGACCTTGAAAATAAGGCTGGAAATGTAATTCAAAGGTAGACCAAACACTGATGTTACTGATGTTTCTTTAACAGATTTTGCCCTTTCCATGTTCCACTTGCACTCTTATTTAAAGACTTATAACTTTTATTTAAACCTTTTTGTTTTATTTCAAATTTTTCTTTAAATAGAGTCACTATTTTAACTTACATTTATTTTGAAAGGAAATTTTATAGTACTGCCATAGAAGGAAAACCAGTTTGACTTGCCAAAACAGAAGATAATATAAAGTATGTCGGATGGAAACAAACCAATGTCATTAAATTCTGGCTAAAATAACTCTTCCTTGATAAGGCTTTGTGCCTGAGATCCAATGGCCTCCCTTTTTGGAAAACCTCTCTGAGATTTTAGGAGGCTTTTTTTCCAGGCATGTAGCTTGACGGCATTTCCCAGCCTCCCTTGCAAGATGCTGTGGTCAGGTGATTGAGTTCTAACCAGTGGAGTGGGACTGAGTGAGGAATACCTCAAGACTTGTCACGTCACCACTTTCCACACAATCTTTCACATCCCCTTTCTTTGAATGAAAACGAGCCAGGAAAATTCTCTAAGACCATAGGAGACAGCGGAGCCACAGGGAAGAAGGATGCTGGGTACCGGAGCCACTGTGTAGAAAGCTACCCAGTGACCATCCTCCCCGACTGAACAATAGCTTCGTATTTGATATTGACACTGAGGTTTGGGGTGGTTTAAGAGCAGTTAGCCTATGTTGACTAAGACACTGCTGACGACACGCTTGCCCAAATTGAAACTTTCCCCTCGTGTAATAAAAGAGGACCACATAACCCTTCAAAGCCGAACGTATTTTGACTCTGGTGATTTGGGGCTGTTTGCCTTTTAACACCATCTTTCATTTCATCCTCTGGAAATGATCAGAGCAGGATATTTTATGCCAGGCTTCAGACTTAGGACTTACCTGTTATTTTCAAATAATTTTGTACTGCCCTACTTAGCCTTCTTCAAAGTTGACCCATAGACACTGAAGCTTTGGTCGTCACAAGGTGGGGCCATATCTGAGTCAGAAGCAGGTGTGTTTGAGAAGGAAGGGGTAGCTGCTTGTAACATTTCATGTGCCTTACCACTCCAGACTTTGATAGCTTTCCGCATCCCAACCTCAAAAGGGACACTACACAATTAGATCTTTGGTTTAAAAACAAAACTCCACTGACAGCAAGATAGATTGGAAGGAGTGGGGACTGGAGTTCTTACAGCAGAGTTGAATCACGTCTTTACTTCTTTTTCATTGAGAATTAAATCTAAATTATGTTATGAAAATGGGCAGCTCATCATTTCACGTGTCAGTCAGGGGATATTTTAATTTGAACAAGACACACCCTATTCGAGGTACATCCTTCCATCACAGGCGAAGTGGTTGAAGCCCATGGATCGTGAAAAGAATGTTGGAGATTAATTAGAACTACCACAGTGTGACACGCGTGCTATAAACTCTTTTTCAAACTGCACTTAATTAACATTCGCTTACAGAATCTCCTTTCTCTGCTGAACATCTTGCATTTAAACCATATCTCTCTCCTCCCCCCACCCCGCTTGTCCATGTCCTTGGTTGCTTTGGAGGCTCCTGTCCAACTTCTTTTCCACTTCACACCTTTTATAGACCCAAAGATAAATGAAGGAACATCATAACTAACATTTCACTACAGAGATTGCTGAGTCCTTTGCTGTCTCACACCTCACTCCATTTTATCTTCAGGGCAGGAACTTGTTCTGGATACCAGCCCACATTTCATGGGATGACATAAAGTTTCAGCCCCACCTCCTCCAGGAAGCCCAGAGGTCTCTGGTCTAAATGACCTTATTTCTTCAAACTCTGGCTGCACCTGCAAGACGGAATGAATAATATCCTACCGTGTGCTGTGCTGAAATTGTGTCTGATGTATGCATCTGCATTATAAGAACACGGGCTCTTGTAGGTCAGGATTGGGTCTTTTATTTTACTTCAAAGATTAATCATCTGCAGGAAGACATGTATGTACCAACCCCCGCCAATTTAATCGAAGGCTTCTGTGTGCCACATGAAAGGGGGCAGTCGCTGAAGAAAGCAGATAATACTATTCTGCATTAATCCCAAAGAAACTCTCTCCATTGTGTGTGAGAGAGAAGGCTTTACAAACTATGGAGAAATGATCTGCTTTTTAAAAATAATTATTTATTTTTTTAAATTTAAATTCAATTAGCCAACATATAGTACACCAGAAATGATAAACAGGCATCTAAACTTAGCCTACAAAGTGTTTCCTTTGAATTTTTAAAAAACTAAGCTTTTGAAGATTTCACATAAAAATCTAGATTTCTATCTTGTGCCAGAAACCTGAGTCCAAATGACACATAGTAGCTGTGTAGTGGCACGGAATACTAGCTGTCTTTATATGGACAAAGGAGGACATGAACTCCACAGTTTGTTGGCTTCCATTCTTCCTGCAACACACAGTACCCTGAACTTCCGGGACCCAATAGTCACTTGACTTTGTAGTCACTGAGACTGTGATGTTTCGGAGATTTTTAAGTTTTCCCTTTGGATGTATATATGGTTAACATTTGCCATTTGAATGTACGTGTGTGTGTGTGTGTGTGTGTGTGTGTGTGCACGCGCGTGCTTTAAAATGTATCTGCTGGATAATTGGAAGAAAGAATAAATTTAAACCTCACAATACTTCAAAGGCCATCAGATTTGGGGCACCCAGGTATGCTACCTGGAGTTGTGGGACTAGCAAATTGGACTTCCTACTGCATCATTCTAAATGGGCTAATTCACATTTGGGGAAATGTCCTGCTTGGGAGAGGAAGAGAAAGTCATGCGGTGGATAAAAAGAGGGGCTTTCCAGAACTGGTAGCTAATTATCTTGTTGAGATTATAAGAAGCAAGTGCTTTCTTAGAGACCTAAGGGGCAGAGGGTGAGGTAGGAACTAGGGGGTCACCCTTCCTCCCCCAAAGTTTTAACTTCTTGAATACTTTTCTTTGGGCAAAGGAAAAGTCATCTTTAAAATAGAGTTCAGGGGGCGCCTGGGTGGCACAGCGGTTGGGCATCTGCCTTCGGCTCAGGGCGTGATCCTGGCGTTAAGGGATCGAGCCCCACATCAGGCTCCTCCGCTATGAGCCTGCTTCTCCCTCTCCCACTCCCCCTGCTTGTGTTCCCTCTCTCGCTGGCTGTCTCTATCTCTGTCAAATAAATAAAATATTTTAAAAAAATAAAATAAAATAAAGATGCCTACTTTTAAATAAATAAATAAATAAAATAAAATAAAATAGAGTTCAAAAATTCCCGTACTCCACCTTTTCTAAATGGTGTGATTTCTACCAGCTACTATAACACTTTAGTATATCTTCGACAACTCCTGGGCTCGGATGGTAGTATAGAGGATAAAGATGTGTGCAGTGTGCCTTGCCCATATCCACTCTGTCGCTGGTGTCCTTGCTGGAGGTATAGCTGGGAGGTGATAGTGTCAACTAGCAGTGAATTATGCTTCTAGTTTCCATCTCCTTGTCTCTCAACCCTGTCTTCAAAACTTCCTTTTGTAATTTTAATTTCAACAATTGCATTTTTAATTTTTAAGAGCTCTGTCTCTAATTTGTGGATTTTGCCTTTTTATGGAGCATTCTGTTCTTGTTTTAGGGAGATTTCTCCTATCCCGGTCTTTCATGGCTGCTCTTGGGACCAGTTTTCTCCTTTCTACCTCTTCAGTAAACACTCTTCCATCTACTTCGCATGCCAGAAATACACGTGGGAATATCTTGTTGGCTAATGTCCTCCCTCCTTCTCTTATAATCTTTCAAATACAGTTTCTGTCTTTGGTGGGACGAGAGGGAGAGAGGCATGAATATAAATGTGTATGTGCTAACTCTGTCTAAAAACTCTCAGCGGAAGGTTTAAGCAATGGAATGTTAATAAATTAATGAATGGACCCCTCAGGACCCTCTTTCTGGGGAAAGGGTGCTCGGTTTTCACCTGTTTTTGAGGGGGGATTATGACCTGCGGTAGTGCTGGATAGCTGCCCCTCAAAATCTATGCTTCCTTCCATAGTGTGAGGTTGCTGCTGGAGGAGAGTTGTAAGTTGGGGACATACGTCCTTACACCCACATATAAATGGTTCCTGGTAGTGTCCCATGAGCAGAAGCGAGCTGTCACATCCGGACTTCGGTGTTCAAAGACCAAGGGTGTCACATACACTATGTCTTTTGAGTGCAGAAGACTCTGAGGCTTTAGGGGATGATAGAACCACAAAATGGAAGAAAACTTGATCAGTGAATCACCACGTAAGAAAGTAACTTACTAATCAGCCATACCCGCGTTAGCCGTGTTGTTCAGCCGCGGATATAATTTTGAAATGTATTTGTTATTGTAACTAGCAGTGCCTTAACTAAGGGTTTCCAAAAAGTTAAAAACCCGTGCTTTAAGTCATCCTTGGAATGTAGCATATACTTAGAACTAGGTAAAAATCAGTTGAATCTTTAAAACAACATCATAGGTATTGGGATCCAAAAACGGGATCAATGTCTGTTCTTGAATATGTCTGTATTACTCAATCGTTGGGATGGTTTACATACAAGCTGGTAGAGAACGCTTCTTGCAGTTTTACTAGGTAGTTGTTTTTCTCCATGAGTGTGGCTTAAGGACCTGATGTCAGGATCCATCTTCCATGTTAAAATAATGAACCCTTAACTGTGTATGGTGATTTCTAGTTTCAAAGTGTTTAAAAAGCATTCGTTTATCCACCCAGAGCAAAAATGGATGAAAGAAAGAAGCCTATTTGGAAGGGATGGAGCGTGGTAGGGTAGAGCCGAGGAATTAGAAGGATGTCCCCAAGGTTTAATAGGCTCGGGCTCCCCTGGGAAGGCCCATTCTCACCCATCTCTGCCTGGGATAGATGTGAGGGAGGCCCAGACAGACTGTTTCAGTGTTGATCCTTCCCTTTCCTCTGACCTGCTCTCTTTTTAGGCATGTTAATGACGCCATCCATTAGGCCGCAACTGAACTCTGTTGGCTCTTCCTTCTGTGGTTTTAGGACCAGTCTGTCCTTAAAATGCCCTTATGTCTACAAATCTCAATCCATTATGTTTTATTTTTCTAATTTCGCTCTCAGATTTTCAAGCGCACCTTATTGGCCCTTCTATGTATCAACAGCATTATCGTTTTATAGACGAGGAGATGGAAGCTCAGAAAGAGGGAGTGATTTACTCAAGGTCACCGAGTGAGTAATAGGCAGACCAGGACAAGAACACTTTAGAAAACAGTTGTGTTGGGTCCTAAGGATTAGTGTACCCTCACCACTGGGTGAAGAGAGAGCCATCAAAGAATAAAACCATGGCGTCCTGACTGAGCCCAAGGGGCAATGTGGGCATGCGAGATCTGTGCCTCTGCTCTCAACTCTTTCTATTCATAAAGACTGAGTTGGAATAAAAACTCAGTATCAGGGATTGACATCCAGATATGGGCAGAGTGAGAGACGCCAGATAAAAGTCAAACTGAGACTCCAGACGGGAGAGGCCCCAGAAATTAAGCTGTTCAAGGGAAGAGAGTGTGTGGGGAAGAATCATTTTCTGTACCGGGACTGAGGCTCTGAACGCGTTGAGGGCTCTGGGTCTGGTGTGGTAGCTGCTGCATGACCCTCTCCTGACCAACACCATTGTAGCATTTTATACTTTCAGGGGGAGAGAGGTGCACATATTTAAAGTTGAGAGAGCAATAAAATTTGGGGCTTAATTATTCCGTTACAGGGCCTTTTTAAGTGAGCCTAACATATTGGGGCATCATTTCTCTACCCATGTGACAGTGAGGAAATGAACAACTATTTTGAACAAGATGGCAACATTAATGGTGTCAGTGGCTTGGGTGGTGGTCCAAGCCTCCTGGGATTAGAGGCAGGGGCAGTGGCTTGAGGGCGACTTACAGCAATACAGAAGGCAACTTACCGAGAAGTGGAAGAAATGGTTCTGGGAGAGCAATGAGACTCAGGAAAGCTCCATGAGTGATTCTGAAGCATACTTCTGATTGGGACGTTAGAGGAGGCCGCACATCTGCATTTCCATGGGGGTGCCCTTTAAGCTGGAAAAAGGCAACCTTCCAGCCTATGAGCACCTCATTGGTACCCATCGACAAATGAAGCCTGGAAGCCTCGGATTATTCTTATGACATGTGCGAAGAGCTCTAATCAAGAGAAGAGGTGATAATGATTAAGTACATTGGGGAGCTGGGGTGTCCAAGTTCCTAGGGCTGGGCTTTTCCGATCAGCAGGCTGCCTCCTCTTGGACACTTGATTGTAACAGAGCTCCTTCCACGACATAGTTACCATCTATCCTCTCAAGAGCCCAGACCTCTGACACTGGCATTAGAACAGCTTCAACTCTGTGATATTTTGTGAATTTTGCATTTAGTTTCTTTGTCCTTGTGGAGCTCTCCAAAGTACATTTGACTTCATAACTTGCGGAAGCCTCAAGTTTCCCCAAAGTCTCAGCAAATTAACACGGCTTCCCCACGTCTGCTGACTTTCTCTGTCTTGCCACATATCACCCTGTGGACTCAACTCTGGTTCTTCCCTTGATTTCACTAAAAATCCATTTCAGCAAGTATTTCATGAGTTTTTATATAATTTTTTAAAGATTTGGGACTATGGAAGATGGTAACTTTTCATACTTCCAGCTGTTACTGTTTATCTTCTCTTTTCTCCCTCCACTCTCTTTCCTTTACCTCTTTCTTTTGCCCCTCTTAAGAGCAATCATGTTTCTCCTTCTTGTCCCATGCAGAGTTGTCTCCTATTGTTCCAACTCCATAGCTTTAGAGCTGGCCAACTTCCACTCTGAGATTTGGAGGACATCCCAACAGATTTGGACTAAGTTCTCATGAGATTTGGACTGAGATCTGGTGAGATCTTGGACTCAGATCTCATGAGATGTGTGTAGAAATTTCATGGGATGTTTGTGAGATAACACGAGATTTGGGTTGACATCTCGTGAGACGTGAATGAGTTCTCACTAGATTGGACTTAGTTCTGACAAGATTTGGACTACAATCGTATGAGATATGGGTAGAAAGCTCATGAGATGGATAGAGATCTCACGAGATTTGGATGTAGATCTGACAAGATTTGGAAGACATCTCCCGAGTTTTGGACTGAGTTCTCACAAAATTTGGACTGAGGTCTGGTGAGATTTAGATGAGATCTCACCAGCTTTGGATAAAAATCTCAATAGATATGTGTGAGATCTCATGAGATTTGGACTGAGATCTCATGAGATTTGTGTAGAAATCTTATGAGATGTTTGTGAATTCTCATGGGATTGTATGTTTATCTGAGGAGATTTGGAAGACTACTCACTAGATTTGGACTGATTTCTCACAAGTTTTGGACTAGGATTGCATAAAATTTGGATGAGATCTCATGAGAGTTGGGTTTATATCTCATGAGATATAGGTAATATCTGGTGAGATGTGTGCGAAATCTTACAAGATTTAGAGTGATCTCATGAGATTTGGCCTAAGATCAGGCTAGATTTGGACTAAGATCTCAGGACATGTGTATAGAAATCTCCTGAGATATTTGCGAGATCTCACAGGATTTGGACTGAGATCTCCAGAGATTTAGACTACGATCCCATGAAATTTGGATAAGTTATCACGAGTGTTGGACTGATATTTCATGAGATCCGAGAGATATCTCTCGATATGTCCCTGATCTCATGAGATTTGGACTGAGATCTCATGAGATTTGGACTGAGATCTCACAAGATTTTCCCCAAGCTCGTGTGATGTCCAGTTAAAGAAAGAGGTATCTTTTCTTTTTTCTCTTTCTGGGTGGTTGTATGGTTAATACAGACAGCTTTAATGTTTTCAATGCCTGGGAAAGCCTTTGTGCTCCCTCGTCTTGCTTGGGGGGCACATTGCTTCTTCCTTCTCCTCCTGCCCTCTTCTATCTGTCATTCAGGTTTAGTGTGAAGAAGTGTTCACCAGGTCCATTCATTCTGAATTCAGTGCTCCCTTTTGATCCCTTCTTCCCCCAGCATGTTGCCATACCAGGGACTGAGGTGTGAGACCGCTTGCTCCTTCCTTCACGTGGTGCCTGGGAGCATTTCTACAACTGGAGATATTGGACGTTGTGCCCACTTCTGGCATGTGCCATCCCTACCTACCTAAGGGGCACAAAGCAGGCTCTGCTAGGGAGTGCCAGTTTCATCCAAGGGCCTGAGAGCTTTGGCCAGAAACCTCACAATTGTTGACCCTAGATCTTGCTGGCTGGTCCAAGGTCTCGTGGGGCTTGAATGACATATCACAAGATTTGGACTGAGATCATGTGAGATTTGCCCCAAGATCATGTGAGATCTGATGAAGCCGGGAGCTGCTTTCTTCCAGCATTTGGCGAATCTCACAGTCTGTCCTGAGAGGTCGAACACCTAGGATAGCTCCCACAGAGTCTTCCTGTGTGTTGAGATGAGCCGGCGCTCAGGCTCCTTGACTCTTCCTAGAACTAAAAACCTCCCATGTCTCTCCCTTCTCACATAATGTCAGTAAGGTTCCTCGAGCCCATTCATCCCAATTTCAGTGCTCATTTGGATCACAACATCAGAATGGCATCTGTGGGCTTTGTGGAATGCCAGGTGTTCCCAGTTTCTCCAGACAGGATTGTCCATGTGCTAGTGATTATGCTGCCCAAGCATCTTCTCCCATTCTTTACATTGTCTTTTGGTTTTGTCAGTCATTTCCTTTGCTGTGCAAAAGCTTTTTATCTTGATGAAGTCCCAGTTGTTCATTTTGGGTTTTGTTTCCCTTGCCTTTGGAGACGTGTCTAGCAAGAATGTGTCGAAGAGCTGGCTTCCTCTGTTCTCCCCTGGGATTATGAAAAGATGCTCAACATTACTCAGCATCAGGGAGACATAAATCAAAACCACAACGAGATAAAACCTCCCACCAGTCAGAATGGCTAAAATGAACAACTGTGGAAACAACAGATGTTGGCGAGGATGTGGAGAAAGGGGAACCGTCTTACACTGTTGGTGGAAATGCAAACTGGTGCAGCCTTCTGGTAAACTGTATGGAGGTTCCTCCAAACATTACAAATAGAGCTGCCCTATGACCTATGACCTATCGACTGCAAGCCTAAGTGTTTATCCGAAGGATGCATGCATACTGATATGAAAGGGCACACGCACCCCAATGTTTATGGCAGCGATGTCCACAATACCCAAACCAATTCCTTATTCTCAATTTTATTGTAGATTTTTGGCCTTCCTTGTACCATTCCCAACCCCTTGCTGATTTGTTTTTTAATATAGGGTTGATTTACATATGGGGGCCTGGGGTATTTTACCCACAGAGCCGGGACCCAAGGATTGGTTGTGAGTTCCCACTTCAGTCCTGTGTTATGTGAGAGCATCCATGTCTGATAGCCCAAAGGAAAAAGGTGGCTGTCCTCTCCTTGAGCTTGAGATGCCCTCCTTCTGAACAGAACTGTCCCCGATATGCTGCATGATCTGGTGAGCTCAGCAAGGGCCCTTTCAAGACATATTGCACCACGGCCTGCATCCCAAACTTGAGCCCCAGCTAGGAGTCCCAACCTACCATACGTGAATCACTGCAGCCTCTATCCATCCATGGGACCATACTCTGTGAGTGTACAGTAGCTAGCTTGTCACCCCCAGAAAGAAAAACGCGAAGCTTGAACAATCCCTCTGGAATACTGATTCCTAAATGACTGCATCAGAAAGAAAAAGAAAACTCTCAATCTTCATGGTTGAAAGTAAATATTAGGACAATTAAAAGAAGCTAACACCGAATTTCCCTCTCTTTATGAAGGAAGAATGCAGAGTTCTTGCTGACAGAGCTCCTAGGTGTAATCAGTGGAGATTTCCCCCCACCCAAGCCCACAGTTGCTGCTCATTCCTGGGAATGAGAATTGGGTTGCTAGAAGATTGTCCCTGTCACTTCAATGAACACATTCTGTCTCATCTCACCTCTAAGAAAAACAGTGGGCCCACCATATATCCATTTCCATCCTCTTGCTCTTTTTTGGTCTAGGTTCACCCTGTGGGCCATTCAGATCCAGTGTCTCAATATCCTCTTCTTTAAACTGGGAAGTCTGGAACATTCCTTGTGACTGTGGGGGGAAGTGTGCACCACAACCCCTCCTCCTTGAAATTTGGTTTCAGAACTATGTCCTCATGAGGAGACCTGAGGCATTGAATGTTCCAAACAGTGAGTGTGCGTGTGTGTGTGTGTGTGTGTGTGTGTGTGTGTGTGTGTAGGCTTGGCCAGAGGATTTTAGAAGGTGCTGGCCTCATTTCTTGGGGAGGGGAAAAAATTAAACAGCTCATTACGGATTTAGTCCATTGCCATTTGAAATGTAGATTGTTGGCCCTTCTTCTAGACATTCCTAGAGTCTTGCTGATTTCCTATCTACTCTTAGTTTGCATTCAGTCTGGAAGGTGCTTTTACTCACAGCCACACCTAGGGATTAGTGGTGAGTTCCCCCTCTGGTCCTGTGTGAAGTGAGAGTATTAGTGTCTGGTATGCCAATAAAAACTTATTGGTCCTCTTGTCCCTGAGCCTGTGTGGCTGCCTTGGATAAATGTGTGGATGGGTAGTCAGGGCACCTCTCTCCCCTGGCTGATTGAGAAGCCTTCGTTCTGGAGAACTAGTTTGAAAATAAGATCAAAGGAATGGACATGGACACAGAAGGAAGGAGGAATTTCTTAGTGTTGAGGATCAAGTAATGCCGAGAGCAAAGTGTCTAGCAAAATCTCTTTGCAAGCTGGCAGTCTCAGGACTACGAAAGGCCTGTTGGCTTGGGCAATGGAAAACCTCCATTGGCTACATCTGGGGGCCAAGTCAGCAAGAGGCCTTCATTCTTCCTTCTGGATTTGGATTTCTCTTGACTTTCCTATCGTGCGGAGAAAAAGTGATTTAGGGCTAGAACATTGGTTCTCCCAGCTGATGATGTGCTTGGAAATGGTCCTTGGAGCAGTATTCCTTGAAAGAGTTCTTTCTACGCTGACCAGGTCCTGGAGCATAGTGCACATGTGTGAACTGCCTGCTCTTCAGAATGAAGACATCTCTGTCTTGCAGGGGAGGGAGACAAGCTGGCAACCAAAGAGCATTTCAAGCAGCAGGACGAGAACCAAGCACCCAGAGGCAGGAGGGGACTTTTTCCTTTTGCTCTCACATAGCAGAAGATCCGAACTGGAACTTGCCACCAATACTGCGAACTGGTTGGATTATGCAAACCCTAATATCCCTAAATGTGAACCAACCTAGCTACAAAAACAAGAGGATGGGAATGGCTTCGGGGAAAACCAAAGTTCCATATTTCAAATGGAAATGAAAGTGATCTGGGATTGAGATGTCTAACTTCATCTGCCCTTGTCCCTGCAAAAAAGGCAAGCTTCCAACCAAAATCTCTGGCTGTGCCTACACACAGACAATCTTTTGAGCTCATTCAAACCCTCTAGCCTTCCTGATGTCAACATTGTTCTGAAGCCAAATTACAAGGAGCCCTGTGGCACAACCTATCTCAGAGTCACAGGGACTCAGTCAGATTCCCCAGTTTCAATCCAAAAGTATTGCTCTGAGAACACTGGCTCCTCTCGATGGGCTCCAGAAATATCCAAGCTTGAAAAAAGAGCACAGGGGTGTATATATATGTGTGTGTGCAGCGAGGCAAGGTTCTTAATTGCTCCAAGAAGGAAAAAGTTCTACATTTCGAACAGGGAAGGGACTAAATTTGGGATGGATATGTCTAACTTAATTTCTCCTTATCCCAGAAATGACACCAGCTCCCTTCCAAATCCTCTGGCCCAACCTACACACATTCTCTGGTGGGCACCTTCAAATGCCCTAGGTGTCATGATGTCCACAGAGTTCTGAAACTCAAAGTCAAGGGACCCTGCGGTCTAAGGTATCCCACAGTCCCAAGAACTCTGCGGGAATCCTTAGATGGTTGTGAGACACTTCTTCTGAATGGCCCCCTAAGATTGAATCGTTTTTGAAAAAAAAAAAAAAAGAGCACTAAATGGAAATGGACACACGGAGGGCCAAATGCTTCGTGGAGACCACAATGGGATAATATTGAGAATGAAGTGGCCAGCACAACGCCCTAAACATCTGGCCATTTTAAGAATAAGATACTCCAGTGCTTTTGTGCAAATGGGAACATCCATTGGCTACCCCTGGGACCTGAGTACACAAGAGGCCTTCATTCCTATTTTTTAAGAGAGAGAGAGTCTGCGTACTCTGGGTGTTAGAGAGAAAGAGGGAGAGAGAGAATCTAAGCAGACTGCACGACCAGGAGAGCCGATGTGGGGCTTGATCTCACAACCGTGAAATCATGACCTGAGCCAAAATCAAGAGTGAGGTGCTTAACCACCAGAGTCACTCAGGGGCCCCGAGATGCCTTCATTTTTCCTTCACAAAGAGAGGGAAAGCTTCTGACACTGGAGGTTTTCCTGCGTTTCCATCAGTGCACAGAGGCAACACTGATTCAGAGGTTCCAGATTGCAGCTCCCAACTGATGATTAAATGTTTGGAACTGCTACTTGGGACACTTATTATTCTTTGAAAAACCTATTTCTGCACTGAACAGGTCCTGGAGCATAGTAGGCCATGCACCATCCATCAGTTTTTCAGAATGAAAGCCTCTCCATCAGCCAGGAGAGTGTGGCCAGCCAGATCCTCATCTCTGTGCTTCCTCAGCTGGCCAAAAACCAAGTGCTCAGGGACAGAAGGGCGAACCTTCCTTTCCAATATTAGACACTGATTGTTCTGTCTGAGCACAGGTCCAGAGTGGGAACTCACCGCCAATCCCTGGGTGCTGTGTGAGTTAAAACACCCTGGCTCGTGAAAATGACCCAAGACCTTGTTAGAGAAACAAGAAGGACACGGGAGTAACTGCGAAGAGTGCCAAAGTTCTTGTCATGTGTCAAGTGGGAATGGAATGCGTCTTGCAAGACGATATCTACCTTTGCTTCCACTTGCACCAAAAATGAGGCCAGCTCCCTCCCAAAACCTCGGCTGGAGCTTACACACAAACATTCCCTGCTGGACCCCGTCGAATGCCCAAGTCCTCCTGATGTCGCACTTCTGAAGTCAAGCCAAGCTGGAGGTGTTTTGACCTAAACTATCCCATAGTGACAAGCATTCATCCACACAGTTCAGTTTCTTTCTTTTTTTAAATTATAAACGAGATAGTTTACAGACTTCTTTACATGCATGATTAAAAATATTTTTAAAGTACCACATACACAGTTTCTTTTTACTCTCTTGCCCGTAGGTATTGATGAATGTCAGCCCCATCATCTCTGCAGTAATGGACAGTGCGGGAACACGGAGGGCTCCTTCCTCTGTTTGGGACCAAGGTTACAGAGCATCTGCCTTGGGTACCACTGAACACAGTTCAGTTTCAAGCACAAGATAGAGCCTGAGGCACTAGGCCAGCCCCCAGGCAGAGCCCAGTTTGAAAAAAAGAAAAAAAAAGAGCAAAGAAATGGAAAAAGATACAAAGAGGGCCAAAGTTCTTCATTAGGGATGAAAATGGGATCACGTTGAGCATGAAGTGACTAGTACAATCTCCTAACGAGTTGGCAGTTTGGGGAATAAGAATCACCCGTGGACTTGGGTTAAGGGAAACTTCCACTTGCTACCCCCAGGAAAGCTTTAGTTAGAGACCTGCTTTCTTCCTCCATGAAGGGAAGGAATGTTTCTGGTGGTGGCTGTTAACCCTGCTGTTCCATCAGTGGTTAAAGGTAGCAGTGATTCCGGGGGTAGCAGCTTCGTTCTCCCTCTGATGACCAAGTAGTTGGAACTGTTTCTTGGTGCAGCATTCCTTGGAAAGTTTTTTCTGCACTGACCAGCTCCAGAGGCATGCTGTCCATGTGGGAATGGTCTGTTCTTCAAAATGAAGACATCTCCATCAGCCAGGGGATGGAGGCAAGCTGGCTACCCATCACTGCACTTACCTAACTGGCAAAGAACCAAGGGCTCAGCAACAGGGGCGCCATAGTTCCTTTGAGAATATCAGTTGCTGACTGCTCCTGCTTGGCACAGGACCAGACTGGTCCCTGAGTACTGGCCACCCCTCCCTGAGTACTGGCTGTGTGAGTGAGAGCACCCTTCCCTGAGTACTAGCTGTGTGAGTGACGGCACAATGGCCCCTGATGGTGACCCAAGACCTCGTTAGAAGAATAGCAAGAAAATGGAATTATATGCCATGAGAGTCAAAGTTCTACATTTCACATGGGAGTGAAATAAATCTGGGAAGGGGATGTCAACTTTGTTTTCCCTTACCCTACAGATGAAGTCATCTCCCCACCCCAAATCCTCTGGCCAGGCCTACATACAAAGATTCACTGTTGGGTACCTTCACATGCCTAGTCCTGCCACGGTCAGAATAGTTCAGAAGCCATGGTAAGAGGGGCCCTGTGGCCCAAACTGTCCCACAGTCTCAAGGACTTGGTCAGACTCCCAGTTGAACGCAGAGGGTATCGCTCTGAGACATTGTATCTGGATGGCCCCAGGGAGAACCTAGATTGAGAAAACACCCATCAAAGGATGGAAATGAAATACTTGGGAAGCTGAAGCCCTTCATTAGAGATGAGAATGGCATAACATTGAAAATGAAGTGACTAGCATGATTTCCTAGCAAGCTGGCTGTCTCAAGACTAAGAAAGAGTGGTAGGCTTGTGCAAAGGGCAACCTCCATTGACCATACCTGGGAGCCCTCTTTGAAAAATCCTGCATTCTTCCTTCAGAAAGATAAAGAAAGCTTCTGGCCTTTGCTGGTTTTCCTTCCCTTCCAACCAGGCGATCCAGGCAGTGTTAGTTCATTTCTATCAGGTGGTGGCTCAGGCTAAGACTCAAGGGTTTGGAAGCAGGCTGTGGGGCAGGATCTGAAAGGGCTCTTCCTGCCCTGACCAGGTCCTGGAGCACGCTGTGCATGTGCACGCCATCTGCTCTTCAGAGTGAAAATATCCTGAGGAACCAGGTGCGAGAGGCGAGCTGGCTACCCATGCCTGTGCTTACTCCAGCTGGCCAAGAAGCCAGTGCTCTGGGACAGGAAGGCCATCTTTTCTGGAGTTATCAGACGCTGATTGCTCTCGCTGAGCATAGGAGCACAATACAAATGGTCTATCAATTTTTGCATGCCGTGTGTGTGAGTTAGAGCCCCACTACCCCGGATGTGAATGAAGATCAAGGTAGGGGTACAGCAAGAGAATGGCAATGGCAACCAGAAAGGCACGTCCTACTCTTCAAATGGAAATGGAATAAATCTAGGAAGGAAATGTCTCAATTCATTTTCTTTTATCACAGAAATGAGGCCACCTTGTTCCCAAATCTGTGGCCCACTCAAGATTGTATAGACACAATCATTCTCTGCTGGGCACCTTCAAATGCCCTAGACCTCCTGATGCCCACATCCTTCTGAAACCACATTTTGAGGGACTTTCTTGCCCTACCTCTCCTACAGTCCCAAAGACTCGGCTGGACTCCTCAATGTCAAGCAGAGGATGTTGCTCTAAGACACTGTCATCTATGGATGTTGAAAATGATGTTACTAGCCCAATCTCCTAGGAATTTGGCTGTCTCAAGAATAAGACACACCAGTGTGCTTCTGCTAAAGGAAACCCCCGTTGGCTAAACCTGGGAAGTCTGTCAGCAAGACGCCTGTGTTGTTCATTCCCAAGAAGAGATGGCCCTTTGTCCTGCAACTCCCATCAGTAGATCGAGGTAGCAGTGGCTCAGTGGTAGCAGGTGGGTGCTTGTGACTGATGCTCAAGGGTTTGGAACTAGGGTTTGGGGCAGTATTCTTCGGAAGGGCTCTTTCTGCATTGTGCAGTTCCCAGAGCACACTTCACATGTGTGGACCTCCTGTTTTTCAGAATGCAGGCATCTAGGTCAGTTAAAGGTGGTCGTGAAGCTGGTTACCAATCACCACCTTTGCTGCAGCTGGCTAAGCAGCAAGCATTCAGGGACCACACAGCCCCACTTAAAAACACTTCACCTGTAGAATAAAGCCCAAGCTCCCTAGTCTGGAGATAGCCATAGCACTTCCGGCCTCATTGTTGGACACTTTCTTTCATGTTTCTCTCCTGAGCACGTGGTAGTCGGTGCAACGCATAATGCGCTACACCTGTATCTCTCTGTCCCCTAGCATATGCAGTTCTCTGGGCAAAATACCTGCTTCCTAGCTCCCCCTCCCCACACACATGTGCACACACCAAACACCTGGTGAACTCTTTCTCAGTCTCCAAAGCCCACTTCCAGTCTCACTACACTTTCCACTCCTATGTGGCAGGATCTAGTATAAAGAGATCTGCAACCTTCAGCCCACAGGCCAAATCGAGGCTAACTGCTTGATTTTCATAAGCAAAGTCTTACTGAAACAGAGCCACAGCATTCATTTCGTGTTGTCTGTGGCTGCTTTTGTGCTACCATGGCAGAACGGAGTGGTTGCAACCGAAACATTTAATATTTACTGCAGAACTCTTTACAGGAAACCTTTGTCAACCCCTGGTCTAGTACATTGAAAATGCACATAATTTTCTGATTCATTCATTTTCAATGTATATATTTGGACATTTTAAAAATACAATATTGGGGCACCTGGGTGGCACAGCGGTTAAGCATCTGCCTTTGGCTCAGGGCATGATCCCAGCATTATGGGATCGAGCCCCACATCAGGCTCCTCTGCTATGAGCCTGCTTCTTCCTCTCCCACTCCCCCTGCTTGTGTTCCCTCTCTCGCTGGCTGTTTCGATCTCTGTCAAATAAATAAATAAAATCTGTAAAAAAAAAAATAAATAAATAAATAAAAAATAAAATCCTGTATATTTTGCAATTACTGCAGGAAACGTCGTTTATGTGAGTTAAACAGTTTTCATGACCAGCTCTGTTACTTTGTCCACTCCTCCCTGATCTTTTATTAAGATGAGCGCTTCAGGGGCGCCTGGGTAGCACAGTCGTTAAGTGTCTGCTTTCGGCTCAGGGCGTGATCCCCGCATTGTGGGATCGAGCCCCACATCAGGCTCCTCCGCTATGAGCCTGCTTCTTCCTCTCCCACTCCCCCTGCTTGTGTTCCCTCTCTCGCTGGCTATCTCTATCTCTGTCGAATAAATAAAAATAAAAAATAAAAATAAAATAAAATAAAAATATAATATTGAGTGAAAAGCAAGTTACACCGTGACAATCCTAATATGGATGTTACTATGTACATGTAAAATCACACACAAATCAATCCTTCCGCTTACAAACATCATGATAGAGAGTATTACAAATAGGCTGGAAAATACACACGTCAAATATGTGACAACAATTTCCTCTGGAGAAGGGAAAGGAAGGGGACCCAGGCTGCTTGTCACAGGGCTTTAGCTTAACTTTTACTTTCTTTTAAGAAAACTAGATGCACATATGATAAAATATTAATATCTGATCATTCTGGGTGGTGGAATTATGGGTGCTTATTCTATTACTCTTATACTTCAATATTTTCAAAGTTCTCAATGTAGAAACAATCTCCTCTTCAGTTTTCACCTCTGTAAAGCCCTTCCCTGCTCCTTCACTTCCACGTAGAGGGAACAGGCACCACTAGCATTGCTTTTGTTCCTTCCACACATTTTGAAATACAATATATGAAGCAAGCAATTACTGACATTGTCCCCTGCATGTCTTCCTCACTGGGATGTGAGCTCCTTGAGAACAAGTATAATTTTTTTTTGCGATGAGTTGTATTTACCTTTCTTTATTTTTATAAGAAAAGATTTTATTTATTTATTTGACAGAGAGAGAGAGACAGCCAGCGAGAGAGGGAACACAAGCAGGGGGAGTGGGAGAGGAAGAAGCAGGCTTCCAGCGGAGGAGCCTGATGTGGGGCTCGATCCCATAACGCCGGGATCACGCCCTGAGCCGAAGGCAGACGCTTAACCGCTGTGCCACCCAGGCGCCCCTGTATTTACCTTTCTAATCGCAAGAGCTGAATTTTATTTTGGTTAATTGGTAATTAATTTTTCTTTCATCTCCTGAATTAGCCAAGAGCTCCGTGAGGCCAGAGATTATGTCAAACTGGTCTCTGGATCCCTATAGCGTGGCGCCCAGCCATCACTCAGAGAAGGCATAGTTGAGAGATCAGGGCCCAGGGCTGGGCTCAGGACAGCCATCCACAGGGGAGGCACAGAAAGGGCCCGGTTTTAACTTTCATAATTGACCCAGGAAAGGATGGGCAGAAAGCAAAGTGATTAATGGAACAAGGAACTTGGAGGAAAGATTAGAAGAGGTAAGACTGTTTTTACCCAAGGTAGAGCCCAAAAGGCAAGGACTTAGATCCTTGCCACACACTCCTTATTTCCCCCCTACTCTGTTTACTGCTTATTTTCTTTACTGGCTCCTCCTCCTTATGTATCCATCACCATGAGGAGGTGGTTCTCAAAGTGTGGTGCCCAGACCACCACCGCAGCGTCAACTGAGAGCTTGTTAGCCATGAAATGCTTGGGACTCATCCCAGACCAGCTGAGTCCGAAGCTTATGTCTGGGGCCCCAGCACTGATTTTACAGTGCGTCCTGCAGGCAACAGAGCTGGAACCCTAAGTCTGAGAACCACTGCTACACAGTCAGGTCCGGACCCTACCCTCTCCGCTTACTACTCTCATCTCTTCCCTGGGCAGCTTCAATGGTCTCCTCAAGAATCTCTTGCCACCTACAAACCGAATCTCTAGCAGAGACTCATCCCTGAACTCCAGCCTGTGCTTGCAGCCCCCAATGTAGTATACGCTTAGATTTCCCAAAGGCCTGCTCTCTACTGTGTCCTGGAAGTGCTTTCCCCGATTCTGGCCCTTGATGTAATCGTATGACAGCACCCATTTACAAGACTAATTTGGAAACCTCTATTGTTTTCTCACCTCTTCCCTTCCCTTCCCTAATCCCAAACCAATCCCATGCTGCTGACAGAGGGATCTTTATTTTTTTTTTTTAAGTTTTTCTTGTAATTCCAGTATAGTTAACATGCAGTGTTATACTGGTTTCAGGTATACACTTTAGCGATTCAACAATTCCACATATCACCTGGTGTTCGTCATGACAAGTGCACTCCATCATCCCCATCGCCTATTTCACCCATCCCCCACCCACTGCCCCTCTGGTGACATCAGTTCGTTCCACAGAAGGTTCTCTAGACACACACATAGATCCTGTCCTCCCATTTATTGTGACCCTACCAGAGGTTGCCCGGTCTGGCCTTTCTACCTCCGACTTCACCTGATTACAACCTTCCCCTTGCTCTTTGAAACTCGGACGCACTGTTCATTCCCTCAGATAGGCCAGGCATGTGTCCCTTACTGGGTGTCTGTGTATGCAGTTTCCTGCCTTGGGATTATCTCTTCGCCCCTGACCTACCTGTCCTACCTTCACCTACTACTGCTCTTTCTCACCTTTCATATCTCAGCTTTGGATCATCTTCTTGGGGAGACTTCCTGTTGGGAAGTGGGACATACACCCTTTATTGGTTTTCCAGTGCTGCATAACAAGTTACTGCAAACTTAGAGTACGGTACCCGTGTACTAGCTCATTCATTTCTCAGGTCAGAAGTCTGGGCACCGTGTGGCTGTGTTCTCTGCCCGAGTCTCCCAGTGCTAAATCAAGGCGTTGGCCAGCTGTTTTCTTCTGGAGACTCTAAGAAAGAATCTGCCTCCAAGCTCCTTCCGGTGTTGGTCAATTTCAGTTCACTGCAGTTATAGGGCTGACACCCTGTTTCCCTCTAGCTTTCAGCCTCTCAGATCCTAGAGGCTATGCCAAGTGCCTTCCTTGCTCCCTCGTCCCCACTACCTTCATATCCACAACAAAGAATTTTCCTCATAACAAATTCTTTTCATTCTTCCCATGTCTATCTCCATGAAGAACCCAGTTCCCTTTAAGGGTTCACCTGATTAGGGGGTCCACCCAGAATAATCCCTGTATTTTAAGATCAATGATTTGGGACTTTAATTACACCTGCAAAACCCTTCCCAACAGGACCTAGAGTCTTATTTGATAAATAACTTGGAGAACGTACGTACACAGGGGAGTGGATCATAGTGGCCATCTCAGAATTCTGCTAGCCACACAATGTTGACATTTGATTCATGCTAGTCTCCTCCACTCACTTTCTAACTTTGCCTCCCACTAAGCCAACCTTGACCCACACCGGGCCTGACGTTCACAACCCTGTGTCTTGGTCCACATTGCACCTCTGCCTAGAACGCCCCTGCTGTCTTTGCATGATGCCCCTCTAGCCGGTGTCAGTCCCTTCTCCTTTGCACCCTTACAACCCTTTTCTCATCCAGGAAAGCGTACTGACACTGTTCAGGTTGAAGACGTTGGTGCTGAGCCCATCAGCTCTCTTTAACCTGGTAGCAGGTGGAGAGCAGGGAGCACAGCTGAGTCTTTGCTGCCTGACCTTCCAGCACCAAGGCCATAGTAGGGTACAGATTAGATTTTCATTAAACTTGCAAAGTGAACGGAAGGAATTTAAACCCAGAAATATCCAGACTGACTACAGAGAAGGTACGAGAAACCAAGTAGGGTAACAGAAGATGGAGGAAATGGAGGACTGATTAAGGGAGGAGTGCCCACCTGGGGGACCCTGGGACCTCCCAAGCTCATCCACGTGGCTTCTCCTCCACTTACAAAAGGTGGATGAAGTTAGTGCCATTTGAAGTTGCCTCGTCTTGGGCCACCGAAACCACCGATGTGGACAAAATTTTAGGGTGGGGACAAAGGTCCACTCTTAATGTAGAGGCCAGCCCATCCTCTCCTATGACAGTCATTCATTATCTTGCAAAGGAGCTGGGCAGTCATCAGAAAAGATGGAGGCTCAGATTCTAAAAATTTTCATGCACAATAAAATCAGAACCTTCTAAAGCTGGTATATATCTTAGCGGAAGATCAAGCTGTGAAGCCAGAAAAAAGAGAATAAATGGCCCATGACACAGAAATTACCCAACAAAATGTGAGTGGCATCTTACATATTTGAATTCAGGGAGGGACAGAGGTTTGATTCAGGGTCTGTAGAGCAGGGCTTCTCTCTGGGGTGCTCTCTGGTGGGCCTGCGGATAAGACCAACAAGAATGTTAGCAGGACCCCTGACCGTGCTCGTGGGATCTGTGTACCAGGGCGGGCTCAGGCGCACACAGAGGTGGCGGGGGCAGAGGCACGGCAATCTTTCTGACCAGGATGCTTACTGTTCACTGTTTCACTCCGGTATGTATGTCATCCCTCAGGAAAGCAATGCCCAAGTTAATGATTCCCAGGCATTCACCCTCCTTTCTTTGGGATATCACGTGGTTGTGAGAGAAATGCAGGCTGTGCTATCAGGCTGGAGGCGGGGCTGTATGGAGTAGGAAGTGCTGGCCTGAGAGGGGCACTTGATAGGATGTGGGGGAAAGCAGAGATCTATCCCTGGCTGAGAAATTCCAGGTGGATAACTAATAATGTAATGGGGACAGAGTCAGAACCATACTAGACATGGGGTGCCGGGTGGCTCAGTCATTAAGCGTCTGTCTTCTGCTCAGGTCATGATCCCAGGGTCCTGGGATGGAGCCCGGCATCGAGCCCCGCATTGAGCCCTGAATCGGGCTCCCTGCTTGGCGGGAAGCCTGTTTCTCGCTCTCCCACTCCCCCTGCTTGTGTTCCCTCTCTCTCGCTGTGTCTCTCTCTGTCAAATAAATAAAGTCTTTAAAAAAAAAAAAAAAAGAACCGTACTAGACAATTTATTGTCCTGAACCATTTCTATTGCTATGGGGTAATGTCCATAAACTTTAAAATTTTTAATTGCAAAAAATATATATATCCTAGTAGAAGTTTGGAACTACTGAAATGTCTACTTTTGACTGTCATTATGCTAATTCTGTGTGGTAATAACAACA
Organism: Ursus maritimus; assembly: GCF_017311325.1. NCBI lineage: Eukaryota > Metazoa > Chordata > Mammalia > Carnivora > Ursidae > Ursus > Ursus maritimus. The sequence continues at coordinate 5,124,333 of NW_024424341.1, read as the reverse complement.
GCCCCTTGAATCTCTGTGCATTCACTTTACAGACAAAGAAAAAAATAGTCATCCTGGACGACTCCTGGCCTTCAACCATGTCTAGCAGACACTTGCTCTGGTGCCTACTGCCTTGTTCAGTTTCTCCTGCAGCCACAGCAGGACTCCTTACTCAGGAAGAATTGCTTCTCATACTCTGATACTCCCTTTGGCATCGATGGGGACCTGGACCTCAAACACTGCTTAAAACTGACCATGAACTATTTATCACTGGAGATATTACTTTGAAAATGTTTCAGAATATAGACCTTTATCCGGAAAAGGGTTCTATGCCTACTTATTAGGGCAGTGAATTTACAGGGTTTCCATTACAGAGTATTTACTCTGCAATGACCAGTTGTCAACAGTAAATTAAAATATAATTAAGCTTTTGGGGGGAAGGAAAAAGGGAAGTTTGAAATCAATTAGTTCAGGACACATATAAAAATATATTTTAAAGTAGTGGCTCGTGGCTATCAACTATAGACCAGCAGGTCCAGAAGCAAGACCTGCTAAGTAGTGTTGACTTTAGGGCTGGTGTGATTTTTTTTACGTTTGCTTTTGCAAACCTGGTGTAATGATTATAGTAATAGCTGGAATTACTGGATGCTTCTCTGTGCCGGGCACTAACTATACTGAATTATTTGTGGGGATTAACTTTATCAACTGTAAAAACAAATTTATAAGGTGAGTCCTGTTGACAGACTGGGAAATTGAGACAAAGAACCAAAATCCTTTCCTTTACTTCAGCTCTCACAAACCAGCAGCACAGAAGCAATTTGGGACCATGGACATTTTTTAAAATGTTGGCGGAATAAAAATGTTTTATTGGTGTGTGTGTGTGTGTGTGTGTGTGTGTGTTAAATCTTTTCAATGCCTTTGGGCAGGACATAAAAGGCCCAGCTTGTCATACTTCCCACCTGTCCCTAATGTCTGATACCTTGCCCACTGCACACAATTCTAACTGCCTCGTCCCTGAAGACAGGTGAATCGTTAAACTATCTTGGTCCACGCTGTAACTTGGTCAACCAAGGTGGATCTCAGGGAAACTCCACAATTGAGCTCAGTCACAACAGGAGGCCTGCCTATCTCCTCCTACCTCCCGGTCCCTTCATTCAGTCCTGTCTCTGAAGCCACCTCAGCCCTCTGTAGAGCTCTGCTTTTGAGAGGTGTCTCGGGGGGCTCTCCAAAACAGATGCTGAAGATTCGTATTGGAGGTTAACCACTGACGGGAAGAGAAAGAAGTAGGACGGGGCAGAGGAGGTCCTCAAACTGGAGCTCATGTCAGGAAATTTCAGCCAGCCTGGCAGGAGGCACCGGAGCCCTCAGAGTTGTCCTGGTGCCGGCTGAACTTACCAAGCCTCTTTACGCTTGTGCAGCTAAGTCACTGGAGGTGGGCGGCTCTAGAGAGACATGAACTGCAAGGGCCGGCATCTGGAGGCCACAAGCTGACCACACTCCTGGTATCTAGGAACAAGCCTTCCCTTGATGGGGCATCTGGGTGGTGCATGCCAAGCACAGAAAGGCATTTCAAAGCACAATTTTTAGTTGATATTAATTCCAAATCTTCTCTCCGGTGCTGCGTTCCAGTGAGAGCCTTGGTCTGAGTGTTCCGGTTTGAGATGCCTGGATCAGGGAGATTACCTGGAGGAGGCTGGAAGGTGGAGAAAACCACCCCCACTCCATTTTGCATGACAATCAGGAGCTCTAAGACTGAACTTCCTTTCCAGGTGATCTTCCCATCTGTAAAAGATGCCAGGCACGCATACATTCATTATCTTTTCCAGAGCCCTCCCATTGATCACAAGCTATAGCCACCTTTCTGTAGTATGGAAATGAAGAGGATGGAGGCTTCGTTGAGTACGTCTGGACAAGTCAGCCGGCTGCCATGGTCCCGTACCTGAGCCAGCACGCAAAGGATGGTAGAGAAGCGTCATCAGAACAGAGCTCATTGCAGGGAGCTGCTGGTTCTCCGAATTTCTACGAACGTATCTACTTTGACCGCCATTATACCAACTGCTCCCAGTGAGGTCACTGGAACTCAAACAGCCTTTAAAGAAAGAAAACAGGCCCATTTGTGCAGAAATCTATCTGGATACACTTTTATTTGCACTGTAAATCAAAACGGGGGAGAAAGGAAGGAGGGAGGCAGGAACATTTAAAATCTGCCCGTAAATTCTGGGGCGTGAGGGAGGCTGAGGGTATTTAGATTTGCAGAAGACAGAAGGGAGCTGAAGCACAACTGGGAAAAGACACTAGGCTGGAAGTGACAGTCCAAAGGTTGCCTCCCTTCCCCTCCGCTCCCCTCCCCATCGCCAATAGAGGGCAGGGGAAGGCCTCCTGAGGAAACTGCACACCGAAAACAACAACAACAACAACAACAAAACCCCTAACCATTTCTGCAGAGGCTGGGATGCTTAGTGTTTATTTCTGCTCCTTTGTGACATGGTGACCCCAGATTTCTTTCAGAAACTCCCTTTTCTTCATTCCTAGTAGCATGTTTTGTAGGATTTCATCCTACCCCCTGTGCTGGTGGAGGAACTTGGTCACTTATACTAATGGTTTGTCTCCATATGCCCAGACATAGCACAATGGGAGCAGAGGGCAAACATGACCTAAGTTGGTCCAGTTAAAGGTACCTCACTATCTTTTCTGAGAATGTCATGTCACTGACCTCTCTTCTACTTCTAGATAAGGAAGGCCCTGGCCTTTAGAGCATGGCAGCTACCTTGCAATTACAAAAAGTTCTGCCTTCGGATGAAGCTGGCAATATGGGAAGCAGGGGAGAAAGTAGGAAAAATAGTCCTTGCTGAGTTCCTGGATCAAGCCTTACCTGAAGGCCCTTACCACTATACTGTTCTGTTACACAACCTAAATAAAGCCTTTATTGTTTATGCCAGTTTGAGCTGCGTGTTTAAAAACTTCTGGTTTTTTCTCTGAAAGCTATCCCAAGACCTCTACTGTGTGGCAGCAGGTACCATTTTGGCCATGTATGAACCAGTGTCCTTGCCATCCTGAATCTTATATATTCAACAGTAAACACTCTCAGCTTGGGGGAGGGGGATTCTTGATTTATCTGATTATAGTTGATGTCATCTCCTTTAAAGTGCCCGTTTTTTCTTGCTTGGTTTCCCTCTATTCTCTCATTTTCTGCTCCCATAAGTAGATCGGCTATGATTGTCTAGGTTTCCATCTTTGATTCTGATAGAGACAAAATATAGACACACAGATGACTGTGGAGTTTGCCTTCCAGCTGATACATCACGGACACAAGGCTGGGTCTGGGTTTTGACCCAGAAATCTCGGCTGAGGCTTCTGTGTGGGAAGGGCAGATCTAGCATGGGAGCACCCAGCAGTGTGTGGGTAAGAGGCGTCTTTGCTCAGTATCGGGGGTGGTAAGACGTTGGAGGCTGAGCTCCTTCAGCGGCTCTGAGTAGAATTCTGGGAGAAGTTTTTTCTGCATATGTCATTGCACGAAGAGGGCACCAGTGACCACATCTGGCACAGGCTTGGGAGAGCACTCTGGAAAATGTCTCCCCTCCTTGAGAAGCAGCAGTGTCTCAGCTGGAAACAAGCATATTTTTCTGCATATCTGGACAATAGGTACTCCCAGGATATGTTTTTCCAGCGTCTGCCCTTGTCTGCTCTGTCCATGCACTCTCCCTCATGCTGGAGATTCCACGCCCAGGCCCTCAGTGGCTGCAGAAGGGCTGGGTCTTCTCTCACTCGCTCAGCTTTTACCACCGCCTGACTCTTCTCATGCCATAGTCTGGCCCATCGGGCTTCTGCCCCTCATGGGCTTTCAGACTGAAACAGTCCCTTCCCCTGCCTCAAACACATAGGCCTAGTTGAACTTAAGCGCAAACTCCTGTCCTCCCTGATGGTGCCTTGATTACTCAGGTTCATACCCACCATCTCTGAACATTTGTGTCAGCTGATGTCTTCTGATGCTGCCTTGCTCTACCCTGAACTGCCTGTGTTCTCAGCCCAGGCGGTACCGCAGAGGATGCCAGAGCTGCAACCCTGCCTATGTCAGGGCCAGGACACGGCAGGCCCTGGGTTTCATAGGTCACATCCCTGGCAAGGGAGGGTGTCACTGGCAAAGTGCTATTCCTGATATTTTCTTAGGGTTGCGTATATATATCACGTGTCATCTTATTCTACAGGAATTTTGGACACCACGGGTGAGGTATCGGGAAACCAGGCTGGATTTATAGCATTTCCAAATCGTTCTCAAGCACACTAGCTCTGCTGGATACTCCGAAAATAAAGGAGGGTAAGAGATAAAAGTGAGTTATTGAATACATTTGAAAATATTTAATAGTCTATCCCTCTTTGAAATTTTTACAGTCAAGAAATCAAGTTAACTTCATAAATTCAATTGGCCATGAGATCTTCCTTTTCTGGAATATTTGTTAATATCCCACAGATGCATCTGTGAAATGTAGTTTGGGAACCTTCCTCTTTAGGGGATCACACCCATTCCATACACACCATCAGAAATCCGTGATGTTGTCAATTGGTATACTTTCCAATTCTATTGACAAATATTTATTAAGGACCTGCTGGCTGTAGATGTTGTGATGGATAGTGTGAAAGAAGATAGGTAAAGAAGCTTCCATGAAATTTGGAGTCTATAATAGAAGATAAGAAGACAAAAATAGTTCTAAAGCAAGGTAAATCATTTGTGTTGTTAAATTAATATAGTGCTCTAACATGGGTGTATGCCGAATGTCATAGGAATTCAAAAAAAAAGAATTACTCTAACTGGAATAAGCAGAATAAGCTACTACACTGAGATCTGAACACATCTATTCAACTGCCTGCTTGACATCTTTGCTGGGGTATCTCAAACCAAATTCATGAGACCCACTCCATAAATCTGGTGCTTCTCCCACACTCCTTCTCTCAGAAAAGTACCACGAGCCACCTGCCATACAGGACAGATACCCAGGAGTCTTGTCTTTTCCTGCCTACTGACAGATAAATGTTATCCTAGTGTACTTTTATTTTCCTTTCCAGCGCTTGTCCCAGTCTATAATTTTACATATATTTATGTGGTTATTTAATTGGTGTCAACCTTTCCCACTACTTGCGTGCTGGGTGGCTTGCCCATGGGAAATGCTCTCCCTCCCCAGTTCAAGATTGCTCATAGCTGGGGCGCCTGGGTGGCACAGCGGTTAAGCGTCTGCCTTCGGCTCAGGGCGTGATCCCAGCGTTCTGGGATCGAGCCCCACATCAGGCTCCTCCACTGGGAGCCTGCTTCTTCCTCTCCCACTCCCCCTGCTTGTGTTCCCTCTCTCGCTGGCTGTCTCTATCTCTGTCGAATAAATAAATGAAATCTTTAAAAAAAAAAAAAAGATTGCTCATAGCTGATGATTAACTGGTGTGTGAGACCCCAAAGCTCAGCTCCTTGGCTTTAAGGACAAGCTCTGAGATATAATTTATGCTCTAGAGGTCCCCCTAGGATCAGTCTGGCTAGTATTTCACTTGAAATCACATTCTTTCTTGACTTCTTTTCATTCCTGGTCTTGTTTCCTCCATACCCTACTCGTGTGTTTTTGTTTGCTTTTTTTTTTTTTTTTAAGCATCTCCTTAATCAATCATTGATTCAAGGTCTGCTTCTGGGAGAACCAGATCCTGGACCCCGAGGTAGTGTGGCTAGCAGAAAGAAGAGTCATCAGAAGAGTTGTCCTCAAACCCTAGCTCAATACTTACCAGCTGTGTGGCCTTGAAGAAGAGTTTCCTGCCTCTCACCTCAACGAAGTAGGAGTAATCACACCTCTTCCCCACTGACCATGATGCATACAGAAGATAATGAATGTCAAGGGCCTGGTACCACTTTCCTGGGTCTCTGGGCAGTGCAGCTTCCCAGCAGCCTGGGCCCCTTTTCTATTAGAAGGCTGTGTTTGTGGACCGCAGATAAACTCCCTGTGTGTCTTGGTCAATAGAAGATATTAGCAAATGCTTAGCCAAGTGTTCTGACTGCATTTACTCCCACATCCACCATCATAAAAAGTAAACAGCAGAATAAATTGCCCATCTGCTGCCATCAATCACAAATACAATCTTCACCCACTGTAACACAGGGCAATACAGTAATGACAAAATCCATAGCTTGGGAGGTGATCGAGTGTTGGCCAGGATTTTCCTCTCTCCGTAGCCTTAGTCTACGATTATCTATATGCACAGGAGAGAGGGCCGTGAGGGGAGGACAGTGGGGCCTATTTCACGAGCAGTTTCCTGTACCACTGAGAGCCCAGAAGTGGAACCCTCCCATCCTGAAAGGGTGGAGAGAGCCATCAGAAGGAATAAGCCAAAACATATCATCGTGGATCTGTATTTTTGTTTGCCTAATACTTAAACATATGTAAAATAAGTTTAAAATATTTTTATGGTTTCAAAGCAGATGGAAATTTTGACAAATATAAAAGCTCAAAGAAGAATACTCAAATAACGTGTGCTTTCATTGTCCCCAAACAGCCACTATTAAAATATTACTCTATATACTTTTTAGACTTTTTCTCAACATAGGTACAGACACACATATACAAAAATAAAATCATACTCTGTTATCCAACTACATTTTTACTTCTCTGTATATATTTTCTGTCTTGATGTATGTATGGTTATAAAATATATACAACCTGGCTAGTAATGCATGTTAAGCCACTGTTTAAGAGTTGTGTGCTATTTTATTATATAAAACACATCTTGATTTATTTAAGTACTTCCCTGTTGTTGGCCGTTGAGTGATTTCAATTTTACGTAATTATGAATAGCACTTTAAAAACAAGGTTGTTCATCAAAGTTTGTCACATCCCTGATTAGCTCTTTAGTATCAAACCCTAGAAGAGCAATCACTGGGTCAAGGGCATAAACGTGTTACCAGTTTTGATACATACTGTAAACTTACCCTTCTGGAAGCTTTACCAACTTATATCACTACTGTAGGAGTCCGTACACGCTTACTCCCTGTATCCTGATCCACACTAAATTATATCTTTAAAAAGAAAGATCTACCAGTTTAACGTATAAATAAAATAATACATGTTATTCTACCTGGTATTAAGTAATATTACCAACAAGATAACTTTTATTCATTCATTATCAGCTCCACTTGACACATGAGGAAATGACGCCTAGAGAGAGTAAATGGCTGGCTCAGCATCACGTAATAAGTGAACAGAAAGACGAGGTATGTGAGGGTGGAGGCTATGCTTCTCGACTCTAAAATCTCTGTTACAACAGAGAAATTTTTATTAAAACTTCTTAATAAACTTTCAGATCATGGCATTCATTGAGTTTCATGAAAAAGATTTTAGTAACAAAAAGTTTGACAGAAAGAGAATATAAATATATCCACAGGAATAGGCTCCCCAGCTCTTACTCAGTTAATAAGAGCCTTTCTTGTTCTGGGAGTCAGGGTGTGTGCAAATGTGCGTGTTTAGGGGTGTGTGTGTGTGTAGGAGGCCCTGGTGTGAGCTAAAACCACAGGAAAGGGTTTCATCCTTCCTCTATTGCTCAGTGATATTTCTATTCATAATTATAAGACAGAACCTTCCATGTCACATAGAAGGCTAGAACTAGAACAGTCAAATATCCCTGGTGACATTCATTTCACAAATATTTCTTAAGTAACTGTATTTGTCACTGGAGATAAAATTGTGACACAATAGAAATAGTTCCTTCCCCCATCGAGCTTCTTTCTTGTCGAGTGGGGTGGGAAGACCAGATACACGTGTATCACGATTGGTATACAACCCTGGGTAATAAGTAAGGCAAAGGCAAGGAGGCAAAAGAACCATCTCAAAGAGCGTGTCCGAACTACCCATTAGCATGCTACAGGTAACCAACTGCATGACAAGCCCATAGATCTCTTTACGTTGAATTCAGCAAGATCTTTTAGGGTCACAAGTACAATTAGCAAATAAACTCATGGTTTATTCTCTGCTTATTCTTCAAACAAAACTGACTTGGCTGATTTACACAACAGGTTGGACCTTGGTTAGAAATCATTAAGTGGGGGGTGCCTGGGTGGCTCAGTCATTAAGCGTCTGCCTTCGGCTCAGGGCGTGATCCCGGCGTTCTGGGATCGAGCCCCACGTCAGGCTCCTCTGCTGGGAGCCTGCTTCTGCCTCTCCCACTCCCCCTGCTTGTGTTCCCTCTCTCGCTGGCTGTCTCTCTCTGTGTCAAATAAATAAATAAAATCTTTAAAAAAAGAAATCATTAAGTGGTCATTAATGAATAGAATTAACTATGTTAATTACTCAATGTATGTTTGAATATCACAACAAGGAGTTGAGATCAGTCAACACACATTCGCATATCCTCTAGAAAGCAAGATAATAAAGCAGAATGACTATAATTTGAAGACGAAGTCTGAAGAGAAGGCTTATCTGAATTTACATCGGAATCCTGATAAACATCCCCTCTCACCAATGTTTGGCAAAAAGCTTTGAAAAGAGTAGGGGATTAGGGTTTGTTGGATTGAATTGAATCTCCAGACTTTCCAATGTGGATGAGTAGCCAAGGCTTCATGGATAACCCTTATCCCCTACAATCTCAGCCAGCCCTGCACAGATCTCAGACATCTGCTGGGACTCTAGTGTGACCCCGAAATCCCTAGTCGGTTCTCACAGGTAGGCTATTTCCTATTGATGGTGACAAGTTTCTAATGACACTGCTTGGTCTTCTCACCATTACGACTCATGAGACTCTAATCTACCCCCGTATCTCCACTCTCCCTTTTGTCCCTTTACTCTTTACAGCCCTCTCCCTTCCTACCACATCCTGTCTATCCTGCAATCCTGCCCCTTAGGGCTACGTTAACAGATCCACGGAGCTGGAGCCCCGAGGATCAACCCAGCAATAAAGGGACTCTCAGGAGAGACAGGAAAGGGGTAGGTGAGATCTGGAAGGAAGGCTCTCTTGCCCCCAATTATCCCAGTGCTCACTTTTTCTTTCAGAGCAGCTACATTGAAGAAAGAGCCTTGCCACTTGTGTTTTCTCCAGGAGGCAGGCAGGCACTCGAGGGCTTTATCTCTCCCAGGCTTGCACAAGGCTTGTCACATGCAGTAGTGACTCAATATATTTCTGGCGAATGAGTGAATAATTGAAAGGATGAGTGAACGTGTTGCTCTCTTCCACTCTAGGACTTCCCACATTCAATGTTGTCATTGCCATTTCGGCTGCTTTAATAAGCACCCTGATTTGGAAGCGATGGGATACCCAGCTTCCAGTGGAGGCAATGATTTAAGATTCTGGAAGTGCTTCACTTGGCCATCTCTGAAGTCCAATTTGAAAGACTGAAGTCCTTATATGAAGCACTCCCAATAATTTCAAGCGGAGCTCTCCACTTCCCAGAGTCAGCCATCCCCTCCCGTTAGGCCTGAGCATTTAAACACCAAAATAAGGATGTAACTGAAACAGCTCTGGGGCATTATGCAGAAGGCAAAGAGAAGACATGGAGTGTTGAACGTCTCATGAAAATGAAACAAGTTGTCTCATGTCTTCAGAGAATGCACAATTTCCTCTGCTTCCCAGCTTCTAAGTGCCAACAGAAAACACCTGGATCTCCAAAATTAAAAAGGCCACAATTTCAAGTTTACAGATGTGAACAGGAAAGGAAGCACCCGTCTTCAGTTTGTGGACTCCCCATTCTCCCAAGGTGGATCCCTGGGATGCTTCGTCTAATCAAGAAGGCAAGTGATGGAGTGGGGGGGGGGGGGCATGAGCTGCAAAGAGCCCTGCTTCTGCCATTGACCAGCCATTTGACTTGAGAAGATGCTTCCTCTCTCTGAGTAATATGTTCTTTAGCCGTAAGTTGTAGATATGAATACTGCTTTCTTGTTGTTGTAAATGATCTCACATTTGGTGCATGTGAGGAGGGAGCAGAAGCTGGCTGAGGACAAAGCAGAAGCTGACACCCCGCAACCCCCCCCCCCCAACCATGGGATGTACGGGACATTCCTCAGGCACTCCTGGCTGCCCTAAAGGACAAAGAAATAGTTAACCTCTAGAGACCACCATCCTGCAAGACTTGAGTCTCCCTCCGTTTACAAATGTCTTAGCAGTTTACAAGAACAAAGCTAGCAGTAACCTAGCTTCCAGAAGGGAATGTATGTAGACACAAATTTCCTTACTACCTATGGCCCATTGACAGGTCCTTGAAACAGGCAGTGACATTCCTGTAGGGACTCAGCTGTCTCAATGTTAGTACTTTGCTAAGGGCAGAAGGCAATCCTAGCCTGACCCCCTCCCCCCCCCCAGGATCCTGTAAGTCTACTTTAACTCATAGAAATTCCTTTGGAAACTTCCTTTATCTCTGACCCTCCCCCTCCAAGAAACGTATTGGCAATCTTTCCCCAAGCATGTGACCCACTGATATACATCTGAAGGGTCTCATGACTAAGGTTTTATTAGACAGTAATAAATGACCTTTTCCCAACAATAGCTAACCCCCTCAAGGTCCTGGAAACCTTGCTTCCAAAATTCCTTAGAGACTTATGCTATCCCTAACCCCTTCCCGACTTGGGGGTATATAATGGGCCACTCCTCATGACCCCAGTGCAGCTCTTTCTTCCCATGGGTCCTGTCCCCGTGCTTTAATAAACCACCATTTTGCCAAGATGTGTCAAGAATTCTTTCTTGGTCATCGGCTCCGGACTCCACCCCACTGAACCTCACCGATAGTCTAAAACCACATCAGTAATGAGGTGAAAGGCTTTTGCATTTCGGGGTAGGTAGGTACAACTTCAACGTGTTTATCTATTTATTCCTTCAAGGCTAAAAGGAATTTCTGTGGCTGGAATGACAGAACACCTGTTTGGGGAAAGCTCTGGAGCTCTAGACTGAGAACTGAATGACAGCAGCCGAAGTGACGAGGCAACTTCTTCAGAGCCCTTCATCACTTCACCACTGGAAAAACCTCCCATGGGAATTATATTTCCTGCAGAGAAGATTCCAGGCCCAGAGCTGTTAGACACCTTCCTGGCTAAAGATATGCAAATGGGTGGGGAAAAAATAGTTTTAAATACAAAATAAACTTTATTACAGTTGGATTTGTGTCTAATTTGTCTTCATTAATTGTGCCAGAAGAACGTGAAACCAGCTTCTTCCCTAGGTAAGCTAGTTTCAGAAACAAACATGCAAACTTCTTCTTGGTAGAACGAGTCTATCAGAAAGGCAAACAGAGCCCTCATCTTCAAGACCCCCTCAACTGAAAACATTCCTTTCGGTGGCCAGCCTTGTTGCCGAAACTGGGACTTCTCCAAGAGACATGGGTTCTTTTGCCTCAAGGCAATAATTTTTAAATTTTTATGTATGAAAATCCCTTTGGAAGCTGATTAAAAAGACAGATGCACAAAGTTCAGACCCCACAGATATGCTCAGCCAGTCTTAGGTGGGATTCAGGAATCCGTATTTTAATATGTTCCACAAGTGATGGTGGGGACCAAATTCTCAGAAAACCTTCCCGAGTCATTTTGCTCGAAGTCATCAATCAACAATTATTCTTCCAAGAAAGGGAGAAGATAGCATGACGCCCACGAGATATGGGGCTTGAGGAACTGCTGGGATTCCCCAGAAAACTGAGAGTCTCAGGAGGTCCTAGCTCGACCTAGCTTAACCCTGATTTCATTGGAAAAATTCATCCCAAAGCCCCTTTTTACATTTGCGCTCCAAGTTGTTCCGTGTTTTCCAACTTCTGTGAATTTTTCCCCAAGTACATTCAAGGGATTCCCCCTCACATAAGCATCTGCCATTTATAAATAGGGTATTTGTTAGGCTAATTGTAACTGTAACATGGATCCAAGATAGGAAAAAAATTGAAGAGTGTGTTCAGAGTCAACTGTATTGTGCAGAATCATTACAGACCAGCCTGCTGTAGTGTGGGGGCGCTGTACTTGCTTTGGGGGAAGTGATTTCTTTGCTCTGCATTTCACCGTCACCTATAAAAGCATTGTGGAGCAACACCCTTTCTTTTTTGTTTTGTTTTTTTGTAGAATATAATGTGTGTGTGTGTGTGTGTGTGTGTGTGTATATATATATATATATATATAGTTACTATGTTGTTAGTCACCATACAGTACATCATTAGTTTTTGATGTGAAGTTCCATGATTCATTATTCGCGTGTAACACCCAGTGCTCCATGCAATACGTGCCCTCCTAAATACCCTTCACTGGGCTAACCACCCCCCCCCAAAACCCTCAGTTTGTTTCCTGGAGTCCATAGTCTCTCATGGCTCATCTCCCCCCTCTGTCCCCCCCTTCATTTTCCCCTTTCTTCTCCTAAAGTTCTCCTTGCTGTTCCTTATGTTTCATCAGTGAGTGAGACCATATAGTTGTCTTCCTCTGCTTGACTTATTTTGATGTGGTTTTGGAATATAGGTGAGGTTCAGTGGGGTGGAGTCCGGACCCGATGACCAGGAAAGAATTCTTGAGACGTCTTTGGTGCAAAATGGTGGTTTATTAAAGCACGGGGACAGGACCCGTGGGCAGAAAGAGCTCCTCCTGCACTGGGTTGTGAAGGATGGCTGATTATATACTATGGGGGTGCGGGAGGGAAGGGAATGGGAGGTTTTCAAAAGGATTTTCATATGTTAAAGAGGATTCACAGGATACCCAAGGCTCTGCCATTGTTTTAAGTTGGTTTTTTCCTCTTAGGTAGGCATTAACGTGAAGATAGTTGGGAACTTCCTGGATTCCTGGAAGTATCTGTCTATGGGCTGCAGGTTACAAAGACATTTAATTGTATTTACATTCCCTTCTGGAAACTAGGTTACTGATAGAAATGCTTTGTTCTGGGGCGCCTGGGTGGCACAGCGGTTAAGCGTCTGCCTTCGGCTCAGGGCCTGATCCAGGTGTTATGCTCCGCTATGAGCCTGCTTCTTCCTCTCCCACTCCCCCTGCTTGTGTTCCCTCTCTCGCTGGCTGTCTCTATCTCTGTCAAATAAATAAATAAAATCTTAAAAAAAAAAAAAGAAATGCTTCGTTCTTGTAAACTGCTAAGACGTTTATAAACTGAGGGAGACTCAAGTCTTGCAGGACTGTGGTCTCTATAGGTTAACTATTTCTTTGTCCTTTAGGGCAGCCAGGAGTGCCTGAGGGATGTCACGTACATCCCATGGGCGGGGGGTCGCGGGGTATCAGTTTCTGCTTTGTCCTCAGTTTGCCTTCTGTTCCCTCATCAATTTCACTTAACCACTTTGGAAAACAGTGTGGAGCGTCCTCAAAAAGTTAAAAATACAGCATCTCCCTCTTGACCACAAACATACTCCGTGCTCCTGATTTACTGCCCTTAACATATCTCAGGCTTGGAGAACCAAGCCCCTTTTAAATTCCATATAAACTCTGATGAAATAGAACCCAAGTGAAGGCTCAAGGGGGCTTTTCTGTGAGTAAAGGAATTCAGATGTAGTGCTCTGATTCCGTGGAAGCTCAGGGAATATACTAACGTGGCAATATCACCAGCTCTGAATACAAACTCTGACCCCTGCCACTCCATTTTGTCATTTATAGAATGGGCATTATACCACCCATCTCCTTGGCTTGTTGTGAGCATTAAAGGAAATGAGGCGTGTGAAACCCTTGGCATATAGGAAGTCTTCCCAAGGATGAACTCCCCTACCTGGTGGCAAAACATCTTCTGAGCCTGGATGGAAGCTGCGGGAACTGAGTGAGAGGCACACAGCCAAATCCCAGAAGAAGAACTACAGAGTCCCCTAGTGTTAGCCTGCTTGGAGGCCTTAGCCTTAGAGATGCAGGGTGACTCGATGAGTCAGAGCTCCACCTCTGCTTAGTTGTATATCCCTGGGCAAGTCCTTCTGGGGACTCGAGGGGTGCCCCACCAACATCAGTTCCACCTCACCCCGTGTGTAGCATCCATGTGCCTTCGGAGCGAGGCTGGCTTCGTGAGCTTTGACTTTTTGAAGGTGCACGTGATGAGGGAGCAGAAGGCTGGCTGAGGACAAAGCAGAAACTGACAGCCCACAACTTCCCCCCATGGGATGTACATGTGTGTGTGTGTGTGTGTGTGTGTGTGTGTGTGTACCTACATGAGACTTGTTATGCATTGATCTGGCAGTGGGTTAAGGAGCTGTCACCCTGCTTGCCAAGCTGCACTTTCTGTGCCAGACTGGAAGCAGGACTAACCAGTAGGAAAAACCAGTCTATAAATAAACCCACTTAAGGATCAAATCTGGATGGGGCAGTGGGTATGGGTTAGGAGACTTAGGAGTCCTAGTTCCAGCCCTCACAGACTTACCCAGTAGCTCTGGAAAGGTCCCATGCATAGGTTCCAAAATCTGAAGCCTTCAGGAATAAATCACCCCGGATAGCTATGTTTTCCTGGTTAGGGCAAATTTATCCATTTTAAGACCAAAATTCTTCAAAACGCATTAACCGTTTTGGATAGAAAGCTTTTTATGTTTTATAGGCCCCCATACCTTCTTACACAGCTAAGAAAATATGGCCAAGCATATTTTGGAGATGTTTCTGAAATTTTTGTTTTTTACTTTCTTATGCCTGCATCAGGGGGTGGAATCGCAGGCACTGTCAGAGCTTCCTTTTTGGGGCGTAGTAGAAAATTTGCTCCCACCCTAAGCCTATAGTTTGGATACTGTATTAATTTGAGTTCTCTAGGAAAACAGAACCAATTAGATGAAGATATCTGTATCTTTATCTATCTTCTATCAATCTATCGATTATCTATCTATCTATCTATCTATCTATCTATCTATCTATCTTGACACACACACATTATTAAGAATTGGCTCATGGGGGGCGCCTGGGTGGCACAGCGGTTAAGCGTCTGCCTTCGGCTCAGGGCGTGATCCCGGCGTTATGGGATCAAGCCCCACATCAGGCTCCTCCGCTGTGAGCCTGCTTCTTCCTCTCCCACTCCCCCTGCTTGTGTTCCCTCTCTCGCTGGCTGTCTCTGTCTCTATCGAATAAATAAATAAAATCTTTAAAAAAAAAAAAAAAAAGAATTGGCTCATGGGATTATAAAGGTTGAGAGGTCCCAAAATCTACAGCTAGCAAGTTGGAGACCTGGAGAACTGATGGTATACTTCCAGGCTGAGCCTGAAGCCCTGAGAAACAGGAGAGTCAATGGTATAACTTCCAGTCCAAAATCCAGCAGGCTTGAGACCCAAGAAAAGCCGATGTTTCAGTCCATGCCCAAGGGCAAGAAAAGACCAATGTCCCAGCTCATGCAATCAGGCAGGAAGGGTCTCCTCTTACTGATTGGATGTGTTCCAACATTAAGGAGCACAATTTGCTTTATTCAGTCTACTAATTCAAATGTTAACCCCATCCAAAGACATCCTCACAAACACACCCCAATAATGTTTGACCAAATATCTGGGCATCCTGTGGCCCACTCAAGGGGACACATAAAATTAATTATCACAGATATCCTTGTGACTGCTCTATTTTTCCCCCTATTTTCCTCTTGAGATCAAATATACCATCTCATTTTAGCTGTTCCCTTTGCTTCCTACATCACCATTTTTAATTCCCATCTTTGCCCTGTACTAGCTGCGAGACCTGGGAAAGTTCCTTGATGTCTCAGAAACTCACTTTCCTCGTGGGTAAAATAGTCATGCTATCACTTGTCCTAGAGTCCTAGAGCGTTAAGTAAGACACATGCGTATCACGCTTGGTCACTCTCTCCTTCCAGGCTCTGCTTGGGGGCCCTCCTGCGGAGCAACTTGCCTCACCTCTTTGCCAGAGAGCTCTCTCTCCTCTCCATCAGTCTTGTTGCGTGGCACTTTCTTCCAACGATTCACTATATGGTGGCATAAAACTTTGCGTCTAGTTGCATTAAACTCTTATTGTCTGAGTTCACAAATTGCTTCATTTTATTCTTGTGATTTTATTTGAAGAGGGAAACTATCGCTATTGTTTTTCCTCGCTTGGCCCTCGGTGTTAGGCTCAGGAGGGCAGAGAAGTTGTTCTTTGTGCTTGCTTTGGCTGAACAATCTATTGAGTGAGATCCTACTCATTAGGTTGATGGCAATTATTCCAGTTCTCCTTTCCTTAGAGCACATAGTAAGATAGCCCTTCCCCATTCCTCCTTGAAGTCGGGGTGGCTTATAACGTGCTTTAGCCAATGAAATACGAGTGGAGGTGATATTCGCTGTTTCCAGGCAGCAGTGTTAAGACCCAGGGCCTGATTTACCATGGGATCTTTCCTGGCGATCCCAATCATGAAAGTGAGTTGAGATGGACCCTGGGCTGCGCAAAGTACCCATGTGACCACATTAACAGAGCCCCCTCCCAACCTGTGCTTGGACGGAAAACATTAGCAAGAAATAAACTTCTATTATATTAATGCACTGATATTTAAAGACACTTGTTACTCCATTAAAACTTAGTGTGACCTGAGGGATACAGTAAGTAAATAATATAGTTCTTAGGAGTCTTTATTCCCATCCTGTGAAGTGCTTCTTCCTCCAACTTTTCATTTCTCTTCAAGGCCAGGTAACCTAGGAACTGGTTCCAATAACCCTTTTTTTTTCTTTTTTGGTGGACGTCTTGGAAGAGAAATCTACAACCCAACCCAGCCTTGCTGTCCTCCCTACTCCTGCCCCTGCACCCGTGGTTGAGACTCTAACTTTCATCTAGTAGCTCTGGACCTATGTAGCTATGCATTTCTTCTCCTCCTCCACCCCCTTTAGAGCAGATGCAGCTTTCCCAAGACGATTTCAGTCTGTCAGTCTCATGTCAGATTCTTCATTGTATATTTCTCCAATTAAGGTAATTGAAGTGAAAAGTTCCATTGTATGAATAACAGACCTCTACTTTCCCTAACGGCTTAATAAATTTCAACTATAAAGGCACTTTACTCCTCTCTTCTATTTGACTTCAAACAGTCTTTGCTAAGCATTTTTAGTTGTTCTAATATAAAAGCCGTGTCACTGTGAAAACATTTAGAACCGTGTGTGTGTGTGTGTGTGTGTGTTTATACATCTGTGATTTTTAAGCTGTAGCAAGAACCTTATCTTTTTCCCTTAAAATTCCTTTAAAATTTTCAGCCTAGCTGAGAAATGCTAGCTCCAGTCCAGGACTCGGTATAGTTACATGTAATTATCTTCAAGTGCAAAAAAAAAAAAAAAAAAAATCTAACACTTCGAATTCTTTTTCCACTGTATTGAAGTAAATAGAAGTAATTTATTATCGAAAGTGCTGCTGCTCTGCGGGTTTGGTGGGTGGGAGTCGACATTTGGGATATTGTGTAATGTATAATGAGTATGAAGTGAGTGGTTCTGATCCAGTCCGCATCTAAGGCAATTTCCCTCATAGGGCAAAATGCTTGCAAATTAAGTTGCATATCTTCACGAAGGAGGGAATGGCATAGACGGCGGCAATATTGAGTTTGATCCTACTTTCCTTTGAAATTGTTGTGGGTGTGTATTCAGAAACATATTTTCCCTGAGACAGAACCCTGTATTTTCTGCCGGAGAGATGTGTGAAAGACGTCTTTGGTAAGGATTGTTTTTCAGATGCTATGGAAATAAAATCAATAGGGGCTAATTTCTACTTGTCACTTTCTATGAATATTGCCTGATGGGGCTGCAGACCAGCTACAAAATGGGGATTGCTGTTCCCTGCCTTCCCCTCTTTTCCTCTCCAGCCTAGGCTCTGCAGAAAGGCTTTGCCCAAAGGGAGGTCCCAGGGTGGGACTTGCTCAGAAATGACATGCTCGGAAAGTTATTGCTTGGCCAAGAGGCGGAGAGGAAATAGCCAAGAAAAGAAATGGTATACGTAGGCTGCCAGGAGAAGATGGAAGACAGAGTGGCCGCCTATAAAAAAACGTTATTGAATTGGAAGGTGCCAACTGCAAGATGAAGGAATGTGTGAATTTACCTGGAAATCATACCGAAATGGGGCCAATTTCTCACACCACTTCAGGAAATAGCACATGCTCTGTCTCTCTTGCCTCAGTATCTCATTCTCCTTCTTCCTCTTTCCTGCCTCGATTGATTTCAGGAATTATATTCTAGACCATTATGTAAATCATGTAAAATCGTTGTTCATGGAATCCTTTCTTCCTTGACAAAACAATTAACTTTCACAAATTCATTTAAAACTGTTACAAAGGTCAGTCATTTCAGAATGCTCTTTTGCTCAACTCTTCCCACACACTAGATAGGGAAACTGAGGGCTTGCAAACTTCTAGTGGGATGCCTGTTCTTCCTACCAATGGATTCAATCTTCGGGACCAAGTTCCTGGCTTCATAAGTCCTCAGGAATACACCCGTTACTAATTCCCGTGAAGAACCGTACAAAGTCCGCTACCAAACCGATAGGAGTTTAGGTCTCAACACACTGCTGGATAACCTCAGTAACCTATCCCCCACGGAGCCCAGATACGGTTTCCATCCTTGTCTGACCTGTTCTGTACTGATCGCCCCATCACTGCAGCCTACGGCACCTGGACTACCTCTCGTCTGGCTCCCTATTTGGTTTTAACAATTGAAGGCCCTGTCTAGTGATGCAAGGGAAGGAGGAAAGGTTAAGGTATTTCTTTTCTCTAATCCATCTCTGCTTTGGACCCATGTTTCTGGCAGTGACCGACATCTCCATGACTGTGATTTCTATTAGATAGTCCTTTTTCAGTGTTTCAAGCTCTCACTGGGCTCCAGTAATGCATTCCTCCCCTTAAGCCTCCATCCCCAGGGGTGGAACAGTTTGTTGCTTGTCTCTGAATGTTTCAACATCTTTTGTTAGTTCTCTTAGCCCTACCCGCAGTGCTATAAATCATCACTTCATTAAAGTCTCTTCATTTGAAACATTTAAGGTCCATTTTGTTTCCTGCCTGTACCCTGCCTGATAGCAACATGAAATCTAAGAAGTTCTAGTTGTCAGGGAAGTCTTTCTGGGAAGGCTAAAGCTTGAGCTATGTCTTAAAGGCATTGATCAGGGTGTAAAGAATTCTAGATAATGTGAATATGGAGAGAAGAATGACTTGTATCTATTTGGACTAGATAATGCTATGCCATTTGCAACTGAACAACTTGGATTAATCAAAAGAACTTTATTGTTTTTTCAACTAAAAATCTAGGGGTTTCAGGCATGGCTGGATCCAGGAACTTAAGCAAAATTGTAAGAATCAGTCTTGTTTCACGTTTTAACTTTGTTTCTTCCTTTTTGGGGTCATTCTGTGGCAGGATTTATCTTTTTCGTGCAAAATTGACCTCAGGAAGTTCCAGGCATATTTCATCCTATTAGCTTACAGTCTCAGAAGAATCAGAATGTTTCTTCTTCCAATACTCCAGGGCAATGTCTCTCAAAGGACCCCACTGACCCCTTTTGGGTCAGACATGCACACAGACATGCACTAGAACCTTGGCTGAATGATCTTCCCAAGCTTAGTCGCCTTAATTTGATTTTGATCATCTTTGTCCATAACTAATCATCTAGTGACTTCCAGGAAAGTAGACTGTGACTTCCTGTAATATTCTTTTTTTTTTTTTTTTTTACAAATTTAATGTATTGGTAGCTTTTTAAAAAAGATTTTATTTATTTATTTGTCAGAGAGAGTGAGAGAGCACAAGCAGGGGGAGCAGCAGGAAGAGGAAGAAGTAGGTTCCCCACTGGGCAAGGAGGCCAATGCAGGACTCAATCCCAGGACCCTGGGATCATGACCTGAGCTGAAGGCAGATGCTTAACCGACTGAGTCACCCAGGTGGGCGTCCTTGTATTGGTAGCTTTAAAAGCAGGGCAAATGTCATAGAGCTATAGACCATTCAGCCAACCTTACTGAAAGGGACAATGCCTCCTTCTGATGAATTTCACCTGGAAAATTTTCAAAGGCAGAATATGTATGTAGTGTTGTGGTTCAGGGAGAGGTGTTGCGCAAAGTAGCACATATTTGAGGGGATTGAGAATCTGTTTCTAAGATGCTATAGCTTCAAAGGGCACCTTTCTTAGTGATCTTCAGAGACGATAGGCCTAGATCCATCTATGTCCAACTATTGGCTCGGTATCTGGTTTTATAAGCCAGTATCTACCTTTGATTCTCCTTAGTCAATTCAACATCATTACTTCTCCCAGTGAAATCAGAATCCCACCGTTTGCCAGTTCACGGTGCTCTGTGTCCTGATCCAATTAGGAATCCCAAGCGGGAGTATTTTTTCTAAGCCATGAACATTACTACCATCGTGGAGTGCCCTCCCCAGTCAGTCGGACTGTCCAGAAAAGTCAACAAACCAGAGATTTGGTGGCATGCTGAACTTGAAACCCATGACCCTCACCATTCCCAAGGATGGTTCAGAGTGGGAGTCTTGTTCCCAAGCGGAGAGCAGGTGTGGTAGTGATTTGCAGGGCACCAGAGAGTCACCAAGGGATTGCTGCACGCTGGGTCTAGGACAGCCTCATGCTAGGCCCCCAGGAGGAAGGATTTGTCAGAAGACAAAATAGAGACGATGTTGGACATGCGGTGCTGCCAGGAGCTCCCATTTTCTTTAATCCTCCCCAAGTCCTTTGAAGCAGGGTCTATTCTTATTTCTGTTTTACAAAGAAGAGATCTGGGGCTTGGAGAGGTGAAGGAATTTGAGGCTAAACTGCTGACTAGTGGGAGGATCAGGACTTGAACCCAGGCTTTGATCCTCTTAAATCCTGAGAGGCTGACTACTCTATCTGAGCCCTGTCTCAATCTGCTTAATAAGGCAATCTTTGAGCAAGACCACCTTTTCCTAACAAATGGAGTGCCGGCCGTAGGTATGAAACAGTTGATTACCCAGAATATTTACCAAATAGCATTTCTGGTTAATGAAGACCTTCTTTGAATGGAATAGGGGCCAGAGGAAGGATAGTGGTGATTAGCATAAGTCAGCTTCCGTGAAGGTGGACTAGGCTAAATCATGACCTGTGGAAGATGTCCATGCCCTAACTCCTAGAAGCTGTGAATATGCTACATTACATGGGGGAAGAAACTCTGTAGGCATGATTAAGTGGAGTAACCAATGGGATTGAGCGAATGCTCTTGAGATGGGAAATGATCCCGAATTATTTTGGGTGAGCACAATTCAATCCTTAGAATTGTGGGACGGAATCCTTAGAATTCCAAGGGTCCTTGGAAGACGGAGTCAGGACGGTCAGAGTCAGTGAAGGAGATGTAACAGGGCTATGCTAGCTGCTGCCTTAGAAGATGGAGGAAGGGGCCACAAGGCAAGAAACGAGGGTGTCCTTGAGAATCTGGCCAAAGGGGCAGAGGAGCTTTTCCCTAGAGCCTCCAGAAGGAACCAGCCTGCTGACATTACACCAGTGACACTGATTTCGGACATCTGACCTTCGTAAGTAAGATAATACATTTGCGTCATTTTTTTTTAAGTTTTATTTATTTATTTGACAGAGAGAGACAGCCAGCGAGAGAGGGAACACAGCAGGGGGAGTGGGAGAGGAAGAAGCAGGGTCCCAGGAGAGCAGGGAGCCCGATGAGGGGCTCCATCCCACAACTCTGGGATCACGCCCTGAGCCAAAGGCAGATGCTTAACGACTGAGCCACCCAGGCGCCCCAATGTCTGGTTTCTAGTTGCTGAAACGCAAGCAAAGTCAGCCTTTGGGTTGGGGGGGATTATATTAGTATGAAGAAGAACACCACGGGCTTTTTCATCCTGCAATATCTTGTCCTTGTGTGTGCACCGGAACTCTCTTCAACTACAAAGCCCTTTTTAACTTTTTCTTTATCCCTTTAGAAAAACACTCATTTGCCTTTGAACAAACAGCACCTGGTGATTCGTTGGTGATGCTTGATCACACTTGAACTAACTTGTACCACACACTTCTTTACCAAATCATTAGCTGTGTGGGGCCGGAACTGTGTGGTTTTCCTCACTGCTGCCTGCCCCGGGGGCTCTGCACCAGGCCTGGCGCCTAATGAAAATGTGTGCGTGGCTGGATGAGCGCATAGGTAGGATCTAGCTAGCTAGATCCTCTAGCTAGATCCTATCTCCTTGAGAGTGGAGACAAATTCTCAGATTTATGTCGTCTAGACCTGAGTTTTCCATACATACAAACATGAAACATAATTCAGGTTTAGAGCATACAGTCACTGTTGTTTCACGTTTTGGGGATCTATTTTGGAAAACACCAAATGTGAACCATTGTATTTGTCATCAGAAGCCCACAGCTTTTACGCCTTGGACCTGCCATGTGTTGTGCTTCTCTAAGCCTTCATTTTCTAAGTTACCAAACACAGAGTTGCCAAGGAGTGAATGATAGAAAAGTACTTTGTAAGCTCTGAAGCCCAAGTAAAAGCTCCCTCTAGTGTTTTGTCTGTAGTAAGGCATCATCAAACGTTGCTTGATTTAAAGGTTGTAGCTGTATGAACATTCCTGATTCTCTAACACTGGCATCTATTACTATGACCTCAGAGTTGCTGAGAATATCAGTTTTGGGGGGGGGGGCTGAAATGAAGAAGAAGAAGAGGGAGGGAAAGGGACGGAGGGAGAGGGAGGAGGAGGGAGAGAATAGGCAACATTCTAGAGGCAGAATCAGGCCACCCAGATTTGCATACCTATTTTGGGCTTATGAACCATGGGAAAACTTGTGACCTTGGGAAAAACCACCCATGCTCTGAGGCTTTATCTCATACACTTCGTGGGATCATGTCAGGACCAATCTCACGATATCATTTACATGCAGTGCTTAGAACCACAGCTGCACAGAGAGCAGTCGGTAAATGGCATTTATCGGTTGGCTTGAGGAATCCCATGACTCCAACTTGATGGGTTGAGGTCTAGTTTGTTTCTACACTTCTGTTTCCTAGTTTCCACATCTGGTCTGAGCTCAGCTGCCTTAAGGAATTCCAAGGTCTAGCATCTTCTAGAATTTTCTAGCATCTTATTTCCGTAAACCCAATTTAGTAATTTTCTTTTGGGAGAGAAAAAAAACAGACACGAAACATTTCCTTTTATTTCTACCTTAGTAGAACTCATGACGGCAAAGAGAAAAACAGACTTATTTGTTTGGTAACACAGAAAAAAATGATCAAAACATTAAAACTCAGCCCTCACAGTTTACAAACATAGAAAAGAAATGAGCTCTCTGGAAACAGTGTGGTGTCCTTTTCATTTGCCTGAATCACAAGGGTGCTTCCCCTTTGCAACGAATACCCTGGTAGCAAAAAACCATTTGAAAAGAGATGACCAGGTAACTTCTGAATATTGATTTCTTCCCATTTCATTGTGAGGAAAATCTTAGTTTTTTGTTGTTGTTTGATACTTAACACTTGGACTTCTATGCAATTGCAACCCCACCAAGTGGCTACAACCCCACCAACTACCCATATCTAAAGCAAACGTCTGTTCTTTTGCCAAGGACTCCAGAGGTATGTCTACTGTCGGGGTGAATATCTCCTGCCCTGACTTCCCCTTGCCGAAGCATACTTTTTTTTTTTTTTTTAAGATTTTATTTTATTTATTCGACAGAGATAGAGACAGCCAGCGAGAGAGGAAACACAAGCAGGGGGAGTGGGAGAGGAAGAAGCAGGCTCCTAGCAGAGGAGCCTGATGTGGGGCTCGATCCCACAACGCCGGGATCACGCCCTGAGCCGAAGGCAGACGCTTAACCGCTGTGCCACCCAGGTGCCCCTGAAGCATACTTCTAAACATAGATCCGACACTCTGTTGCAGCGTCTGCAATTTGACAGTCTTGCTGCTTTCATCCCTGCACAGCATGGGTTTATTTTGTGCTTTATCTTGTTTCCAATCAATAAAGCGATATACCTAGTGTTTCAGATACTACAGTAGACACTGAGGCTAGCGGACAGTATATGCTAATCAATTTTTAATTATGACTTTAATGTTATATGATGCCATTTAATTTTATTACACGTATTAAAGTGAAGCTGTCAGATCACAGGCTCTACCGCTCGGGCCAGGGCAAGCAGGTTCCCAGGGGCTGCAGGCAGGTGTAGGACATCATTAAAAAGATCATAAACGGGTGTGCGTGGCATTGTGCGTATTGCGCACAGAAATGTCACATATGCCTCCGTGGCTGCAGTGGCTTCCTCGCCGGCAAGGTCCGAAAAGCAAGGCTGCTGTGCTCCGTGCAGCTCAGAAACCGCATGCGGCGGGGACTGCGAGCTGTCGATGGAGCCAGCATTGCCCCCAACTTGCCTCCGGCCTTCGGTAAGGATGTCATTTCAAAATCCGAACCTCAGATTCCGCATCAGTAAAATAAGGATCATGGCGGTTACGGCCTTTATGGGTAAAAACAAAAAGTGATGTGAACTCAGCCAGGACTGTTAGCATTAACATCCTTGTTCCTGGAAATTAAAAAAAAAAAAAAAAGGAAGAAAAGAAGAAAGGAAAGGAGACTAGAATGAGTGTAAGGGATACTGTTTGCTCTTTGGCTCAGATCCCTCCCCCTGCCTTCCTTGTTTTTAAGCTTCCGTCAGCCTGAACCTTGCCTCAGGCTAGAGCCACTTTCCCTTCTGGAGCGACTGGAAGTGTGTTTGTGACACACGGACCGACTCCCAGCGGGTCCTTATATTCCAGAGCCCTCCTCAGGAACCTCCTTTTCCAGATCTCACTCCTCCTACTTCCTCTGAAGTTCTTCCGAGTGCCCTTTCTTAGTAAATCCATTGCATACAAATCAGAAAATGAGGAAAACCAGAATTGCGGGCAACAGAGCTGGCAGATAGACTGTGTCACTGGTCAAGAGAAATCTTGATCCAATTACAGTTTGAAGGGCAGAGATATTTTACAGCAAGAGTTCTTCACCAGTGGTCATATGCACACGTGTGTGTGTGTGTGTGTGTGTGTGTGTACAGAATGTTAAAGATTGTTCCTCGTTGTAGCAGGCTTTGGCGCTCCTGAAAAAGGAACCGAGTGGGATAGAATGGCATTAAGATAACATCCAATTGTCTGATAGAAACTGTATTGTCAAGGGAATCTGTATTTCTGTGCAAGAATGACTTGCCGGAATTTCCAGAACTGACCACAAATGCCACATGTAGTCAACCATTAATCAAAGAGAAAGGTCTTACCTGCATAGAAAATAGAATGTGGAGCTTCCTCAAGTGGAATATAAATCAACTGAGCGGAGCAATGTAATAACTGATGGCATGAAATTGTATTGAATATGCTTCAGAATGGCAGGGAAATGTGCAAAGTTGCTTAATGTCTTAATTTCTACTTTGTTCTCATTGCCATGAGGCAAAAGAATCACTCTTTGGACTCATGGAATTTGGACTCATGGAATTTGGAAGGCCTTCTTTAAAGAGATAGATAGATAGATAGATAGATAGATAGATAGATAGATAGATGACAGATAGATAGATGATAGATAGATGATAGATAGAATTTTGACAGGTATCTTTGAGCAGACTTGAGGCTACTTGAGTAATACTGGTCCAAGTTCTGGTTTGCTGTCTTCTCTCCAGACAACATGCATTCTCTCCAGGAAGCCTCTGTTCTCTCTCTTGGAAAGAACAAACAAACGGACAAAAAACGCCCTTCCATGCTCTCTCCTCTCCTTATTTTCTCTTTTCTTGTGGGAAAATATTTCTTTACATTGACTGGCTGCATACACGTGGTGTCTCTCACATGAAACTCGGTTCAGTTCGTTCGTTCATTCATTAACGCAGTTACTAAGCGTCTTCAATATGCAAACCATTCTAAGCCGGTTACTCTGTTTAGTGAGAAAGCACCCACCATCTGTGTCCACACCCTTCTTTTTTTTTTTTTTAAAGATTTTATCTATTTATTCAACAGAGATAGAGACAGCCAGCGAGAGAGGGAACACAAGCAGGGGAGTGGGAGAGGAAGAAGCAGGCTCATAGCAGAAGAGCCCGAAGTGGGGCTCGATCCCATAACGCCGGGATCACGCCCTGAGCCGAAGGCAGACGCTTAACCGCTGTGCCACCCAGGCGCCCCTGTGTCCACACCCTTCTAAGCCCGGGGCGATCAGAGGTGAAGGAGGCACCAAGGTCCTTGTATGGGAGCTGCAGTCGACTGAGGGGAGAACGTCAGTACAGGAAATAATTCCTGGTAGTGCTGAGAACCTCAAAGGAGATGATTTAAAGTGATGTGATGTGATAGGCCGTGGGGATGAAGGCTCAGGGACAGTTCGAGGAGTAGACATTGTAACTAAGAAGGGGCCAGCCAGGACAAAAGATGGGGAGGGGGGGTATGAGCCAGGAATAAGGAGTAGCAATTGAGCTGCAGAGAAGGTCAGTATGGCCGATGCATGGGGGGCAGAGCGTAAGAGGGTAGGAAATAAGGTTGGGAGGTCGGCAGGAGCCAGACTGGCAGGGCCTTGTGGCTGTCGGGGGAAGAGGGCTTGCATTTCATTCAGCCCGACCCATGAGGCCCTGTGCCAGAGGGGCTGGCATGCCCTCCACGATCTGGAGATGACTGGAGTGGGGTTCAGTTTCCGTAAATTAGCAGGTGAGGGTGTGCCAAAGAGTAAACCATTCCCTCTAAGGCTGCAACATTTTCTTGGCTAGAGCTTTGGACCGAGACCTAAGGCTTCCATCATCAGAAGATCTACCAGACAGACGGACTCTGTCCCAGCCTCAGTCTGGGGCATCCCACTTTCCCGCCAGGCTCGGGTCACAGTCTCTAGATTCATCCCTAACCTACTCTTCTCCTGCTGTTTCACTTCAAAGTAGGGACTCTGTCTTGCCATTTCCTATGCCTGGTGCACAGTAAGCAGACCCTAAATCAGAATGTGCGACTCCACGGCCCGCGCAAGGCCAGGTAGGCCGTGCGGACAAGCAAGGAGGCCTAGGAGGGGCCTATGCAGTCTGGGAGGTGAGACGTATCATCCTGGCATTGTCAAAAACATCTGATTGCGCACGAAAAGCTGGAAATCCATAATATGACACGAATTCTTTGGATTTGTAAATATTGATAATTATCTCACATTTTAACACTGTGCGGGTCAGATATGTCTATTAGCCAGATAATAATGGCAAACGCAGCAATGATAGGCACGCTTACAAACGTTGCCATGTGTTTTAAATGATGTCATCGTAGCAAGTCTGTGAGTAGGCACCATTTTTACCCCCATGTTCTGGATGAGAAAATTGAAGTGCAGAGAGGTCGTGCAACTTGTCTCAAGCCATCCAGCAGGTCACTGAGGTGTGGGGACCTGAAGTGAAGCTGTGTGGCTGAAAGGCCAAACACGGCCTGTCGGCTTCTGCCTCGAGGGCCCGGTGCCTGTCTGGCCCCATAAGGGAGCTCTGATACTTCTCTATGCCTCTACCATCTGCTTGGGAAATCAGCCTGGAGACCAGAGCTGGCTCACTGAAGTTGAGCCTGGAGCAACTCATGAAAGGAGAGCAACTTCCCTTTGGGCATTCTGGGCTCCTCGGGGGCTTGGGTCAGACCCCATTTATCCGGCATTGGTGCTGTGACAGATGTGACAGAAAGGCAGCATGCGGCAAAAGGGGCCCTGAAGTGGTCCTTTTTTTTGTTTTTAAGGTTTTATTTATGTATTTGAGAGAAAGAGAGAACACAAGCAGGGGGAGCTGCAGAGGGAGAGGGAGAAGCAGGCTCCCCGCTGAGCAGGGAGCCCGATGCGGGACTCGATCCCAGGAACCTGGGATCATGACCTGAGCCGAAGGCAGACACTCAACCAGCTGGGCCACCCAGGCGCCCCCGAAGTGGTCCTCCGCTCCATCATGTACCGGCACTATGATCTTAGACTGTGGGGTCTAAGGGAAACACAGGACTGGGGGCCCAGCCCCGCGCTCCTACCCCTCTGGAAAGCCAAGTCACCCCTCGGAAGCTCACTTCTTCATCAGTAAAAGAGCAAAATCATCTTTACCTCGCAGCATTCTTTTCCGTGGAAGGTAGGATACGAAGGATGACAAGAGAGATACTGCCTGTGGCGTAGAACTGAAGGAGGTCAACCCCGCACTCCCAGGACCTAGCCAGCGAGAGTCTCCTTCCATTTTGCACACTAGGTGGCCCTGACTGAGGTAATGTAGGTAGAAGGCTTAGCATCCAGCTAGGCCTCTTAGCCCTTAGTGACAATTAGCTGTTGTCACCTACTGGTTAGATTCTCTGAGATGTTTTCTCATCTGCAAAGTGAGAATGAGAGCGGGGGACACTTGACGTAGGCCGCTTAGCATGGAGTCCTGCACACGGTAGGGATCCCCAGGCACCCCCGGCAGCCCCTAGCCTTCTGCCTCAGACAGGGACCTGCCAGCCTTGGTCAGGCACTGTGAGGGCCGGAAGCTGGTGGCAGAGAGGGTTCCTTTAACAGTGCACGGCCAGCTCTGACAATGCTATCTGGACGTGTCCTTCCGTCTGAGAAAAGGCTCCGAGTGATAGGCAGTTCTGCCCAATTTCTTGTGGGTGACATCCAGGGTGGATTGAATATAGCTAATTTTGAAAGGAGACGATCACACAAGAATGTGTTTCCTCCCTCAGAGCGTTTTGGGGGGGAGCTGTGACCCTGCGGCTTATCCAGCAGGTTGGGGCAGCCTGGAATACTGTGGAAGAAAGGGCAGGGGCATGTGTGTAAGCGTCGTGGCCCATCCCCCGCTGCTGGGCCTGACGTCACCTGAAAGAGCATGCGTACTGTATGTGATGTCGTGCCCCGAGGAGGGGTATCCACATACACCTTTCCCCATCCATTCAGCCCCTTTCTCCTAAGGGTGAGCTCTGTGCCTGGCACCGTGTTAGAACCTGGGGCGGGGGAACAGAATGGCACAGACTTTGTCCTTGGGCATCTCACAGAGGAAGTAGGCATCTAATGAGTAAAGTCAAGGCAGTCGGAGCAAGACTATCTGCTGTAAGGGGGGAGCGGCCAGGGACACCATACGGGCTTCCCTGGCATATGATGAACTCCTCACTCACCTTCTACATCTTGGCGTGAGTAACCAGAGCTGAGGGCCCAGTAGGGCCCAATAAAATCTGTGGATTAGCAATGCACCTATACAGCCAAGCAGAGGGGTTCCAAAGGTAGAGATTCCAATACACAAAATTACCAGAATAAAGACACCTGATGAAAGTACATGTCACTTGCTCAGAATGTTTGCCACACAGTAACTGTAAGTCACCATCTCTCTTGCATGTTTACAAAAGGGAGGGTCGTGGCTTGTAAGAATCTTCAAGAGCCTGGAAATTGGCAAATGATGTTCCCGATCCAAGCACAGGGCAGTAAAGCGAGACTGGGATTTAGTAAAAACGTATACAAATTCTCCCACCGTGAAATAAGGCATCAGCCGTTGGTGGTGGAGCTGGGATGGAGGGGTAGGGCCTCGCCCCCCTAAGGGGCTTTGTGTTCAGAACAACCAGGAAAGTGGTAACAGCCAAGTAATTCTGAAAGTAATCATGGCCTCAAAGTGCAAGGCAGAGAAACCAGCAAGGTTCAGCATAGGTCACTCATGTTACGAGTTTTGCGCAAATTTCCCAAAGTGGGGCGTGCTTGGATGCTTCCGAAAGAGGTCAGTTTCTTGGGTGTTCTCAATCACAACAAGGTTATAAAATGACTTTGCTAGTTTCATACTGGTATGGGGAAATGGAGAGTGTGGAAGTCAAAAAAAAAAAAAAAGAAATTAAGAGCTTTGAAAAATGCTGAAGGATTGAGCAATTAGGAACACACGAATGGATGCATTAGAAATGACGGTAATAATTATTCCTTGAATTTGTATGACTTACATAACTTTGCACTCACACATATTATCTCATTAATCCTCATTTTTAATAATTCAAAATTGAGTTCGTGTGCATGTGAGTTTTCAGTGGGGCTTCTTTCACAGGACCCTAGAGGGCTTTGCTCAGACATTGTAAAGATTTATCCAAAATCACGAAGCAAAGAAGTAACATAGAGGTAAAAAATGAGCCACTAGTCCCTGCTCCCCCCACTAAATACCAGGACTCCATCTTGCCCACTCTGGACTCCTTACAGGTTTGACTTAAACGTGCCCTTCCCCAAATCCTCAGACTCTGATGCTACCTTTGTGTGCAAGTTTCTTACATCTCTGGGACCCCTGTAAGATACGGGGCCATGCCACTCTTTTGGGAGCTCCTGGTGCTGTTTGATACTAAATAAAAGCACAGAGTAATGGCTCGTAAATAAACAAATACTAACGTAAGGAGGGGCTTGCAGTGTTTCCGGTACTGGGCAGTAGTTTCTCCCTGTCGGTGCAAAAGCCACATATCCCCAGCTCGACTGCACATTCCTGAAAGTAACAACCACGTGCCATTCTTTGCCTCTTTCTCCATTTGATGAAATATTGACAGACAGACACCAGAGGCTCAACAAATGTCTGTTGGATTCACTCACATTTCACTCACTATCTGAACAGGGACCATGAAAGACCAGTAGAAAGAGACAAGATTAGGGGCCGCCATTTTTCTTTTGGACCTAAGATGGTCTTGGTTTCGATGTCCCCCCAAATAGAGCTAGAGACAAGGATGTGAGTACAGGTGGTTTACGTGGAGGAAATTAAGGAAGGGTTGGAGGCTAGTAGGGGGTTGTGATAGCGAGCCGGGGACCACTATAGGTAGCTGGAACTGGATCCACACGGAACTTGGGGTAACAGTACAGAACACACACTCAGTGAATCCACCTGCGGGGCGAGAGGGCTGAGACCGTCATTTACCACCTCCTGTCAGGAATTTTTAGGCTGCTTCCAGCACTTTGAACCTGATACCATACTGGCAGCCAGAGAGTTTTCAGGGAAAAGAATTCTGGTCCTGGCTGTTGGGAATGAGTCCAGAGTACACAGGAACGGTGAGCACGGGGGAGGGGTGGGCAAGCCCTGGCGGCACCTGTAAGGGCTCTTCACATATGAAACCGCAAGACATCCAGGGCCCAGATCTGCATCGTGAATCTTGAGTTCCAGCTCTGGGTGAGAGTTCTCGGGATTTTACCTCTCTCTCTGCTTCCCCCAAACAAATATCATTCTTTGGATTCAGAGCTTCATGACAGGGGTGAAAAAGCCTGTAAGAGTTTTATGTGAATGAGAAACACTGGCTTAGGGTCCAGGAGCCCTGGCTTTTCTCTGAGTTCTGCCTCTAATTAGCTCTGTGGCTGAATCAATGTCTCCCCGTCTCTGGGCTTCTATGGAGAACGGTCTGCTTGGGGTGTAAAAATCTTCCCTTCTTGCTCTGGTTTGCTCAGCTGACCGTATGATTCTCCTTTCTGGATGGCATTCTTCCCCTCCCCCCTCCCCCATTGGCACTTTCTGAGCAATTACCTAAGTAATACATAATACATGTTCATTGTACATGAACCATTTGAAAAATGTAGATAAGTAAACGTCCCATGATCTCATGGCGTGCGCGCACTCACACACACACACACACACTCCACGGGTGTATGTTCAGTGAGTATGCTACAATGTGTCCAAACCTAGCCTCTTGAGACACCAAGGTGAACACAGCAGAAAAGCCTGCTGGCATTTCACTGGAGGCCACAGAAAATAAACATATCAATCAGAATTTCAAATAATAACGGTACCAAAAAAGGGATATGACGAGAGAGATACAAATTCCAGTGTCACACAAAGTGGAGTCTGCTATTATCCTTAGAAAAGATGGTAGATTTTAGGATAAACTGAAAATAAGACAACTCCAACAAGATTTAACAGTCTTTATCATTCAGGGCTTATTACAACACTATTTAAAAATATTTTTATTCATTTTCTCAAGTAAACTAAAAAAATACAGATCTGCATGTTTGCTGAAATGCTGCTGAAAAGAAACATAAACCAACCTAAGGGGACATTTTTACCACTTAAGGCCAGAAACTATCCCAGATTAAAACAGCAGGAGTGTATGAAATACGGTCTGCATACTTTAATTAAGTGAGGGACCTTGATCTGTTGTTTCCAAAGTGCCCCCCCCCCACCACCAAGAGTACCAAGCTCTTAGTTATTCCTTTACCTACAATTATTTGGCAGTACTCTCTGCATGAAGCCCTCTTTCCCTCATTATTTCAGGTCTGGACTCAAATATCACCTTGTCAGAGAGGCCTTTCCTGACAGGTGTAATGAAAGACGCCCCCTGCCCCTGACGCACACTCATCGCATTGCCCTTGTTTGTTTGCCCCCTGCCCCAAGCTGCAAACTGCATGATTGCTGAGTCTTATAAAACTAAACCATTCCTAGCACATGGTAAACACTCAGTAATGATTTTCAATCCTATTGTGTAGTGCAGAGTGATATCTCGAGTCAGCAGAAGGAAGTCACTTTAGGTTGAAGGAGGTTAAGAAAAACCTGTGTAGGTTGTCAACATAGGAGCTAAAATCTGCGTGACGGGAAGAAGACACCCACACAAAGGTCTAGCTTGGGGACTGCAAACTATCTGTAAGCATTTTAGCCTGTGTGGGCTACAGAGTATTTCTGTGACATCTCCCAAAAAAAACGACGAAATTAAAAATATAATAACATTCTTAGCTCATGGGCTGTACAAAAACAGGTGGTGGGTCATAGTTTGCTGACCCTCATCTACAGGGAAAGCATTCAGTGTGGGGGGCAGGGGGCAGCTAATGAAAAGGCAGGATGCACTTGGGACTCAAGGACGACAGACACTGTTGTCTCTCGTACCTAGACACAGTAGTCCCACGTGGGTCCAGGACAGGGCTGATATATTTGCCCCTCGTACCATAGAACTGGGCAGAAATCTTTGTCCCCCACAAGCCAGTGCTCATTACATCACGTGCCTTCCTTAATGCCCATCACCCACACTATACTCCCTACACCCTGGGCTATGCAGACACTGTCCCCTCACAGCCCACCATGGAGCAGACACAGTCGTCCCTCATAGCTCACAAGTGGGAAAGCACTGAAGTATCCCGCTGCTGAGGACTGGGGCCTGGAAGAATGACAGAGTGGCTAAAAGGGGCCTTGTTAACAGAACCTTGGGTATTCAGAGTGTATGCACAATGACGGAAAATCAATAAGAACCAGACAGCTCTGCAGGTGTCAGTGTGGACAGAGGCTGCCCAAGGATAAACCCCTCCTCCTCAAAACCGATGTTTCAAAGTCAGATAAGCCTGGCATCTTTACATACTGCTCTGGGGGAGAAGAAAATATTCTGAGTTAAATTTATCTGGAATTAACTGCAGCGGTCATTTCTGCAATGGTTATGTTAAGAAAATACGTTAACAACTTTGTGCTTACTTGGAGTTTAGAGAATTCAAATAACCAGCCCTCCACGTTTTCCTAGCTTCCATGATGCTTTTGCCTCCCTGTTAGAAGATCACCGTGGGAGCACATGGAGCAGGATGGCCTGAATGTGCCTTTGTGCTGTCCTCTCACAGGACTGTCCCCATTACCGGGAAATCTGGGGTGTTTGGTCCTCTGGACCCAAAGAAGAACTTTCACAGAAATCAACTTCTTATTAGACATGTCTCCAGAGGCAAGGGAAACAAAAGCAGAAATGAACTATTGGGACTTCATCAAGATAAAAAGCTTCTGCCCAGCAAAGGAAACAATCAACAAAACTAAAAAGGCAATGACAGAATGGGAGGAGATATTTGCCAGTTACATATTGGGTACAAGGCTAGTATCCAAAATCGATAAAGAGCTTACCAAACTCCATACCCAAAAAACAAAAATCCAGTCAGGAAATGGGCAGAAGACAATGAACAGACATTTCTCCAAAGAAGACATCCAGATGGCCAATAGACACATGAAAAAATGCTCCACATCACTCGGCATCAGGGAAATACAAATCAAAACCACAGTGAGACACCACCTCACACCTGTGAGAATGACTAAAATTAACCACTCAGGAAACAACAGATGTGGGCGAGGATGCGGAGAAAGGGGAACCCTCCTACGCTGTTGGTGGGAATGCAAACTGGTGCAGCCACTGTGGAAAACAGTATGGAGGTTCCTCAAAAAATTAAAAATAGAGCTACCCTATGACCCGGCAATAGCAGTACTAGACATTTATCCAAAGGATACAAAAATATTGGTTCTAATGGGGACATGCACCCCAATGTTTATAGCAGCAATGTCCACAATAGCCAAACTACGGAAAGAGCCCAAATGTCCACTGATGGATGAGTGGATAAAGAAGATGTGGAAAACACATGTATGCGCGCACACACACACACACACACACACACACACACACAGAGGAATATTACGCAGCCATCAACAAGAACAAAATCTTGCCATTTGCAATGGTGGAGATGGGACCAGAGGGTATTATGCTAAGTGAAATTAAAGAAAGATATATACCATATGATTTCACTCATATGTGGAATTTAAGAAATGAAACAGATGAACATAGGGGAAGGGAAGGAAAAATAAAATAAGATAAAAACAGAGAAGGAGGCAGACCATAGGAGACTTTTTTTAAAAAAGATTTGATCTATTTATTTGAGAGAGAGAGAGCAAGAGAGAGCACAAGCAGGGGGAGCAGCACAGGGAGAGGGAGAAGCAGGCTCCCCGCTGAGCAGGGAGCCCAATGCAGGCTGGATCCCAGGACTCTGGGATCATGACCTGAGCCAAAGGCAGATGCTTAACCTACTGAGCCACCCAGGAGCCTCCATAGGAGACTTTTAACTATAGGGAATAAAGTGAAGGTTGCTGGAGGGGAGTGGGTGGAGGGGTGGGCTAAATGGATGACGGGCATTAGGGAGGGCACGTGATGTAATGAGCACTGGGTGTTATATGCAACTGATGAATGACTAAATTCTACCCCTGAAACTAATAATACACTATATGTTAACTAACTTGAATTTAAATAAAATCTGGAAAAGAAAAAGAAAAGAAATAGAAATCAACTTCACTATCCCCCACCTCCAGCCTCCTAAGAGGTCTTCACAGAGGACCTCAGATGGGGTGGATTCGATGTGAGATGGAAGTTTGATTTCCCCCCAGAGATGTTTCTTCCGCGGCCTGTTTCTACCAGGAAACGGTCCTTATCTCTGCCTGTGACAAGAGAGCCCTTCGTGCTGAGTGCTGCTCTCTCGTTGCTCCTTTCTGTGTTTAGACAGAGACAGTAGATACGTGTTTTATTAAACGGTGGTAGGCCTAGGAAAATCAATTAGCAAGCAGAGTGATCAGCAGTAATCACCCTCACTACGGTTCACGAAGCTCTTATTATGTGCCAGGCACGACACAAGCACCTCACAGGCATTATCTCACTTCACCTTAACACGAGACAAGAATTACCTTTTGTGCTTTACAGATGAGGAAGAGGCCGGGGAGGTTACCTCACCCAGTCACGGAACGGCTCAGCGTCAGACCAGGACGGACAAGCACGTTTGGCAATTCCGTAGAGTGCCCAGAGCCGCTGGGAAGGGGCAGCCGGGCCTCGCACCCCACAGCTCGGAGACTTCGGGGAGCTGCCAGCAACACCACTGAGCCCAAAGCTTGGCCTCGGTTGGGGGTGGGAGGGGTAGGTGTGGGCTGTGAGCAGCCTGGGAGGGACCCTGGGAAGGATTTTTGTGTGCCTTCCTTTCCACAAGTGGGTAATTTGGTCTCCTTTCTCGTTTTGCTTTCTGATTTTGTTTTTTAATTTGAAATAACACCCTCCAGTTGGCGAAGCCTGCGGGGAGAACCATTTTATTACTTTTTCTAAATATAATGTGAAAAAGTTGCTGACCCAGAGCTCTGTACCAGGAACAAATTGTGCAAGGTCTTTTAAGAAGAGGATAGATGGCCATCTGGGATTGTAGAGACGGGGCTCTCCAGAATGGGCTTCTGTGGAGACGTTAATGCCCACATTTTTGTCCTCTTCCTGAGATCATCATCATGTTAGAGAAAGAAGGAGCGTTTTTCATGAACTGGGTGTGAACTTTGTGGTACTATTCGCCTCTGGGCCCCAGTGGAAGTCACACTTCCTCCATGAAGCGTTCACTCAGTCTCGCGGGCCGAAGGGCCAGACAATCTGCACTGTGTGGCTTCATGGTACTCTGCCTGGACTGCTTCCATTTTTGTTGTCTAAATCTGTCTTTGGTTTCGGGGAGGCGGGAGCTGGATCTCACTCCCTCAGCTTCTGGCAGTGATTGGCATATGGTCAGTTCTCGGTAGCCACTTGTTGTTTGATGATGCCTATCCGAGTCCCAAATCTGCTCTTTCAATAGGAGCAGTACTACATGTGTGCCCTTTGGGGGTGTCGGGAGTATTAAGGATAATGTATGTAAAGCATTCATCACCTTGCCTGCTATGTGGTAGGCAATTAATTAATGGTGACCATCATAAGGTGTTCCGGAAATAAATAGTTGCACATGGCACTCAAGTTGTTTTTCTTCAGGGAGTGGGATTATGTCTCCTGGAACTTGACGGAGGTCGGCCATCTGTGTCGTCATTTAACTTTCTTATCGACCCTCATCTACTCGCCGATGAGATCTTCTGGTGAGGCTGCCCTGGAAGGTGTGATTAAAATTAAAGCCAAGCCAAGCCAAACAAATTCATCAGAGAGTTGAGAAGTGAGGGTCAGGAACAGCATGGGAAGAGGTTGGAAATGCAAAAGAGACTGTGCCAGAATAGTCTCCACACCTAGGAGGAGGGAGAAAGGACATGGGGACTAAAGGTTTTCTAAGAAATGGTAAAAGCAGTGTGGGAGGGATTCTGGGGAAGAACCACAGAGAGGGAACACAAGCAGGAGGACTGGGAGAGGAAGAAGCAGGCTCCCAGCAGAGGAGCCTGATGCAGGGCTCGATCCCAGAACTCTGGGATCACGCCCTGAGCCGAAGGCAGACGCTTAACAACTGAGTCACCCAGGCGCCCCGCCATGAATCATTTTTATTCTCAGAAATCTCCACCGTCTGCATTTAGTTTACGTGCCTTAATGAGGCCCAGGACCCTCTAGTTCCAAGGACGTTGCATGTGGCTCAGGCCTGGCCAGTCAACCCATCCACACCCTAGAGATGGTAATTAATTCATGAATCGATCACGTGGCCCAAGCTGGTCCAACGAGAATGGCACCCAAGGTGAATGTAAGAGCTACTGGGAATAATAGTTGCTTTCCCACTAGGTTTGATGCTGGAAGTGAGGGTGAAACATTTGGAGCCCATTTTACCACTAGGTGGAGCCTGAGGCTAAAACATCAGGGAAGAAAGGGGAGCCAACGAAGATGCGGTTCCAGTGAAATGTACATATTTTTTAAATCCTTTTTTTAAAATTAAAATTCAATTAGCCAATATATAGTACATCACTAGTTTCAGATGCAGAGTTGAGTAATTCATCAGTTGCGTATAACACCCAGTGCTCATTACATCACGTGCCCTCCTTAATGTCCATCACCCAGTTACCCCATCCCCCCTCACCCCACCTCCAGCAACCCTCAGTTTCTTTCCCATAGTTAAAGTCTCTCATGGTTTTTCTCCCTCTCTGATTTCTTCCCATTATGTTTTCTCTCCCTTCCCCTATGATTCTCTGTGCTGTTTCTTATATTCCTCATATGAGTGAAACCATATGATATTCTCTTTCTCTGATTGACTTATTTCACTCAGCCTAACACCCTCCATTTCCATCCATGTCAATGTAAATGGTAAGACTTCATCCTTTTTGATGGCTGAGTACTATTCCATTGTATATATACCACATCTTCTTTATCCATTCATCTATCGATGGACATCTCTGTTCTTCCCACAGTCTGGCTACTGTGGACATTGCTGCTATAAACATTGGGGTGCAGGAGCCCCTTTGGAACACTACATTTTTGAGTCCCTGGATCACAACCACCTGAAGATTGCATAGTTGTAGGGTTTTTCCGTTATGCGAGGCAATAAAATTCCCTCCACTCTTGGTCAGCTTGTGACTATTTTCTTCCGCTTTCAACACTAAGAGTTCCAAGATACCAGGTTGCAGTGGGGAATCCAGTAGATGGGTTCACTCAACATCTGTTCCCATCTTCTTCTGGTGGGTGTCCCTTTACTTCAGGAGTGGGGGAGAGAAGCTAAAAGCTCTAATTTCAAGAGAGTGGAACAGTCCTCACAGCTGGGACTCTGTGTGCCTAAGGTTCTGCCCATCAGTCACATTTGGGTGAGATTTGATTTACAACCAAGTTAAATGGGAAAAGAGATGATGCCTCCATTTCCCTTGTTCTGATATAGCAGGTGTATGGGGTGCTTCTTGTTCCCCGTTTCACTGGCACGATGGTAGGACCTGGAGTTAGTGTTTGGACAGAGGCGTGTTGAGTTACCTGTTGCCTGATTGTGACAAACGTAGCGAGCAATTCCTTCGGTGGGCCCCTGCTACAGTGATGTTCTAGGTCTCAGTCTGGTACAGCCTGCCCTGCTAGGCCTTCCAGATTTTGTAAGCACCTTATTTCCGGTGTTAAACCCCTTCCTGTTTGAAGTAGCTAGAGTGGTTTCTGTTTCCTGCAACGGAACCCTGACTGGTAGGCTGGAAAGCCGGCCTGTGAACATGGCTCGCTTTCGGGGTTAGGTGGCAGCATTCCCGCCCTCCCTGACCCAAGGGGTCTTAGTGCTCTCAGGCAGGAAGCAGGTGACTGCCTCCTGGACTCCCAGAGTCTGATTGATGACTGGTGCTGCTCGGCTCCCAGCTGGTGCATTTTGGGGGTGGAAGAAAGAGAGAGGAAGGATGGGGAGCGGTGCAAGGGGGTAAGCAGGCTGAACTGGAAGAGAGAAAACGCAGCGATTAGCATTGCACACTCTCCCAGAAAGGGCTGCCTTAGGGTTTGAGAACAGTTCTGAGAACACTCCATAGGGGGCCTCTTAACGGCAGATTTATGGCATCTTTCATCGTGATGCAGCCCAGCCACACTCCCAGGGAGTGAGATGGACCATTGGTTGCTTCTCAAAAGTCGCACGTGGGAATCACCAGTATAAAACCAGTGACCTTAAGATTTGACACTAAGCAACTGTGGCCACCCGCCCCTACTATCATATAGATATGAGCACAGCTCAAGGTATTCTCCAGATTTCTGGATCGTAAGTTTTCTCAAATATGTGGATGATTCCCTGAGATTAAAGATCAGGTACTGAGTTCTCACGCTGTAGTTGGGCCCCAGTATTTAGCACTGCGTTTCCATTTGAGTTCAAGCCCCAAATAAGATCCCCCTGAACATAGAGATGGTGCAGACTCACTGACTCAACACCGTACCTGACTGCCCACTAGCATGCCTTCCTGACTCTAGAGCAAGGGGCCCGGGGCGTGGTTTTTGGACCAGCAGTATCAGCGTCACCATGGCACTTGCGAAAAATGCAAATTATCAAGCCCTACCTTAAACCCACAAAACCTGCGCTTTCTCATAGGGTTGGTACAGGGCGGTTAAATAGAAACCGAGTGTGTAACACGTCTACCCAAGAACCTACAGCCACGTGGCAGACACTCGCTGGGTTTGTGTCTGTCTTTGCCCATCTTGTCACCGCTGATGGCATTGATTCTCCTCAACCCGGTGGACCTGACCTCATGCTTCACATCCTAAGTTGAGCATCTTTGTGTCTCTGGTCCCGACCTCTTTTCTCACCAACCACCCCCTCTTCTACCTTGTCACCTGCAACATGTGCCTCGACATTCCTTGTTTTCATTTCCGGAGTGACTGTCATGGTAGCCAGTACAGTACAGTACAGGCATCCTCATCTTATTCTGGGAAGACCTGCCTACCCCAGTCTCAGTCACGTAGTTTGGGTGGACCTGACCCTACACGCCCACCAACAGCATATCACTCGGATCTGGCCAATCTTATTTCGCTTCATGGCCACAGCAATTGATTCACAGGTGGACAGAGGACATAAAGGAGTCCAGGGAGGGTTGGTCCCTAAGCTGTGATCTGAAATATCGGGACATAGGGGCTCATTTGTGGCTGGGGGCGTAATAGGTATAAATAAGTGCAATAGAAGGAATTCTGCTGCACCCAAAGCCAACTCCCAGGGAAGCAGAGGATAGCAATGGAGACAAATTCCTGAACTTTTCAACACCTGGATTTGTCTGCCTGCTGCAGTCAGACACTGTGAAATGACAGCTCAGTGCACTAACCAAGACTTTTGGGGTTTTATTTATTTATTTATTCCCACACCTGCAAGATGTTCGGTCTGTGGTAGGCTTCCAAAAAGTGTTGGAGGACCGGATGGATGCCTACAATGAGCAAAGGGCTGGATTCCATCCTCCACGCACTGCCCTTGAACCTCTTCTTCATGCCCTCAGTATGCATTCACAGGGCATCTCCCTGTGCCAAGCATCTCCCCACTGTGCGATTTGCCTTGCTGCGCCTTACTTCCTGTGACCACCCTGGCCCTCACAATACCTGTGAGACCTCATAAGATAGGCACAAGTGTCTGCACCCCATTGCCAGCAAAGGCCTCTCCATGACTCCCTCGGCTGAAAGTCTTTAGGCTCCGATGACTGTGCCTCACAGTGGGGAACACTGTCACCAAACTCCCTTTGGAACTGGCCCTGAATGTCCCCAGTATGAATTAATTCTCTCTTTAAATGGGACGAACCAGCCCATCATCCAAAGGACTTCCATCAGTCAGGTGACCAAGTGGCTGGTGGCCCACCTGCTGGGGGATGCGTAGAGGAAAAAGCTCCACAGAAAACAGGCTCTTCTCTCCATTCACTTCTTGAAGAATTATGATTCTCTTCCACCCAGAAAACTTTGGCTCAAGCTTTTAGGAAGCTCACAATTGCATCTAGGGGTAGGAAGTCTATCTGGGATGGAGTCTTGGTGGCTCCCAGGGGGAGGACTTGACCTGGACTTGCTCCTGCCTGGGGAAGTCTGCGGCCCACGGCCTGGTTGGGGCTTCTTTCCTGATGCTATCATAGGGCAGTTAGAAGCCCTCTTAGGGGGGCGCCTGGGTGGCACAGCGGTTAAGCGTCTGCCTTCAGCTCACGGCGTGATCCCGGCGTTATGGGATCGAGCCCCACATCAGGCTCCTCCGCTGTGAGCCTGCTTCTTCCTCTCCCACTCCCCCTGCTTGTGTTCCCTCTCTCGCTGGCTGTCTCTATTTCTGTCAAATAAATAAATAAATAAAATCTTAAAAAAAAAAAAAAAGAAGCCCTCTTAGGAGTCACTCGCCTAATGGGTCCCACAACCAGATCTGAATTCCAGGCTCTAAATCCCTGAGCAGTGCCCTCCCAATCCAGGAGGGAGGAATGGAATATGGGAGGAGATAAGGTAAGACTGAGGGAAAAGGGACAAAGCAAGAAAAAGGACATCAGGGAAACTCTAGACCCTTTAAAAAAACCATGGGTTAAGTTATTGATCCTCAGCGCCATTATCTGTCCTAGGAAACAACCCTGAAGCCCACTGGAGTAAACAGTACTTGGAAACTCAGGCCAGGAGGCCTTCCTCTCTCTACTCCCCCATTGACATGCTTATACCGGCAGGATCTTACATCAGGAAAAGCTTGGGGTTGATTTGGGTTCAACCCTCTCCTTTTACATGCGAGGACCTAGGCCCCAGGGAATTAACAGATATGTTGAAAGAAACAGGAATGTAAGAGTTAAACTGGAACTAGAATCTTCTCTGGACTTTTAGTCCCGTTCCTCTCAGCTGTCACTTAGGATTAGCATTGACTGCCCCAGTCCTCCTGTTGCTTTTCACCCCACTCAGAAATCTAAGGCGCCCATTTATTGTACAACTCCTGGATGCAGGCCCCAGAGTGCATAAGTTATCCTGTAGCTCCATCTGGTGGATCTTTGGACTACATTCTTATTAGATCTCCGGGAAGGATTGCAGTGGCAGGATCCCACCCCCTCCTATGGACATAGCACCATTTCCTCCATGGCTGGGAGATGGTTGGCTGCATGTACCCCTCCCTCTCCAACAACTTGTGATGAGCTCGTGTCCCCTCTTCCTCAGGCTGAATGTGATTATCATCCCAACCTTAGTTTTCTTTCTCAACCTCTCTGTGCTTTCTCTGTACAAGCACTGAACAGGGAGCTGTGAGTGTGGAGTGTTTACCAGGTCTCCCCACTACATGGAATGGCTCCTGAGGAAGGGGCCTAGGCTGTTTGTTGTATACTGATCACTGGGTACTATGCTAGGCACAGGGCCTAAAACAGAGTAGGCACTCAAACGTTCCTTAGAAGGAGGGAAGGGGGGAGGCAGGTAGACCAGGACACCTGCCTTACACATCTTGGTACACCTAGCACCCTGAGGTAGAGCCTGACTCAGAAGAGCGTTAATCCTGGATGGACGAGTGGATGGAAGAAGGAATGCCCCTTTTGAAGACCTTCCTCTTCTCAGACTCAACTTCTGATCCCCAGCAGTACTGTTCCCCTGTATAGTCCCAGCTACTGTCCTGATCTAAAGTGAGCAGGGCAAGAGGAGCCCTATTTACGTTTGGTTATCCTCCTTTGGGTACTGCTTTCAGATTCATCCAATGTTTCTCTATCATTCATTCAGTCACTCATTTATCAAACCTGTACCAAGCAACTTTAGGTATCATGCCTTTGAATAGGTGATACTGATATCAAGATAAATAAAATACAGTGCCAGCACTCAAGGGGCTGCAGTCTCTGAGGAGAGAGAGCAATATTAGAGGCAGGAAAATACTTGCAAACAGATGTTTGCAGGCCAGGGAGACCATGGCAAGTTTTCAAAATCAAGTGGGTGGTGGAATTGAACAGCTGGGGCTGGATTTGCACTATATAACTATTAGGCAAACCTGGGGTCCATTGTATGTGGATTTCCATTGGCATTTTTTTGTCTGTTACTATAGGCAAATGGAGCCCAGAGACTGGATGTCCTGTGAAACCACAGTGGCCCTGATGGCAGTTGAGAGAGTTCTTGAGAGTCAATGAGACATGCTTATATTCTGGCTGCATCAAGATCCAGCTAGCTCGAACTGGAGATTTGGACCACTGTCTCTGCTCTTCCAAGGAAAGTTCCATTCCTGGAGAGGTAGGGGGCAGGGCTGGTGTTCATTTGCCTTCTAAGCAAATGCATCAGAGAGTGTTCTAACGGGGAAGGAAAGTATAACTAATGAAATTAAATTCAGAGAAGAAAGATGAGCTCTGCTAATGATTAATGTTCAACTTAATAGATCAGCAGGACATGCTGAGTTGAGAAGTCGCCCAGAGGGTTCCAGTCTGATGCCCGTGTAAAGGAAGAACAATGAAAGAAACAATTTCAGCTCCCCTGCCTCCCCCCCACAGCTTGTCTCTGGGGAAACACAATTATTAATTGCTCTGAAATGTCAGCTAGTGTGTTTCAAAGTAGTCATGTCCTCAGCTGCTTTCTGATCCCCCCCACCACCACCAATGACTTGCAATGTGGAAATCAACTCTCGATTTCTGTTTGAAATAGAATATGAGGCCTGCCACTCACCTCATATATGCACTGGCTTTTGGCAAAGGGATGAGTTAATCCAATTCAACAGGAGCGGACAGAGATCCTGCTGGTCCCTGCACCTCTCCTCAAGGAAGGCACAGACAAGCACAAGGTGGGGTCACGGCAGGGGCATCTGGAGGAGAAGACAGAGCGGAAGAGGCTTCAGCTGAAGCAGTGCATTTGGGCCAAAGAGGCAGGGGTATCTTCCTGGGGGTGGGGGGGGCAGGCTCTGGGCTCAGTGCATAAGAGGAGGGGTAGCTGCAGTCGGGTGCTTTTTCTTTTCCAGACACAAGAGGCAGGTAGGAAAAGACCATTCCCCCTGGCTCCCGCTGTGGGACATACAGCCTCCTTTCTTGCCCCTGTCTTCCTTTTCTGGATTTCATGGAGCCCTAAGTGTGGGCCAGGCCCTGGAATGGAGAAGAAGAGGGGTAGCTGAGGATGCTAGGTTCCCTGTGGTGTCTGGGAAACGGACAGCTGGGAAGTAAAACACCAGGAAAACTCTGAGCAGGCCAGCGTAATGGCGGGGCACCGGGGAGGGGACATCTGTGTGACAGCCGAATAATCCCCCTGTTTTGGACTCCATTGTATTTAACTCTGCAGTCTTTAAAATAATGTAATTTCTAGGACTCTGAGGCCTTCCCAAATCCTATTGACCTGAGAGTCGGATAAGAACTGATCTCATTTGTGTCTGAATGAATGAATGTTGTCTGTGCAAGCAGCAGACATCAGGGCCAGGCTAGTATCCAGCATAATAACAGAAAATGCATGCTTTGTGGTTACAGATGGGCACGCAAGCGGCCTGGCCTCCCTCTCCTGTGGGGCCTGCGAGGGTTCTGAGGGTGAGGGGAGCGCATGCCTGAGGCCCGCCTCCGTGCTTGTTTGCGGAGCACCTCGTGACCTTGCTGGCAGTGTGTCTGATCAGCCATTTCCCCTGTGACTAAATATTTGGTCACGGCAGGAGCAGAGAATTCCATCAGTGGACAGCTCTATTTTTAAGGCTCAGGTTTTGTTTTCTTTTTCCCATGAGGCTGCCCCTCTGGCAGCCGTGAGCATCTCTCATCGACAACCAGCCTGAACTTGCTGAAAGGCGAGGAAACGCAGCGAGCAAGTTGGGTTGAGAAGCTGTGTTCCTTGGGATGAAGACAGTTTCTGTACTATTGGGGATCTATTTGCCAAGCCAAGGTGGTGCCTGCTTGCGTGCTCCCTATGGTGTGTGTGTATGCGGATACAGTACACGTCACATGTGTGCACACACGCACACATAACATGCGCGCACATGCAATGCACACATCACACGCATGCACACACGTGCACGTCACATGTGTGCACGCATGCACATATCACACGTGTGCACACATGTGTGCACATGCACGTATCGCACACGCACATGCACATATCACATGCCATCAAGATGTTATCCTGGTCTCCCATTACCCACCCAAAACCCTCCCTTCTCCAACTAACCAGCTGATTCACTGACTCTATTAACGTATCTTCAGTTCTTTGCCAGGGATGGC
This sequence comes from Ursus maritimus, assembly GCF_017311325.1. NCBI lineage: Eukaryota > Metazoa > Chordata > Mammalia > Carnivora > Ursidae > Ursus > Ursus maritimus. The sequence goes on along the minus strand of NW_024424341.1, from coordinate 5,079,618 downwards.
ATCCCTGCTTCTAGACCTCCTCTTTTCTTCATTTTGCTCGATTCCCTCAAAACTCGATGGAATGACTCCTTCTTGCAGCTCAGGCCCAGCTCTCCTATTAGCTGGCCCTGTGGTCTTTGGCAGGCGGCTGCATTAGCCCTGGGCTGTTTCTTCACGTATGACAATATTGCCCCTCGCAGGGATGCGGCGGGAGATGTCGTGAGCCCAGAGCGCCAGCAGAGAGTTAGCTGCTTTTGCTCTACAGCCCGTTTTGAAGCGTTATGATTCTTCTATTATAACTCTGTCCTTCATGGCTTTTGGGTGAAGAAAACGGGCTCATTTAGACACCCCCACAGCCACCACCGCACAGCTTGTCCCTTGTAGGACAGGGGCAGGCGAGCACAGCTGGAAGTCAGCCCAGTAGACTTTATTTCCTTCTGACCGTGTGCCTTGAGGAGGACTCCCAATTACAGGATCCCACCCTCGAAGGCTCCCACCCAAATGGAGCTTTCTTACCAGGCTTAGTGTAGGGCTTGGTCCACTGATGAGCACTCGAGGTCTGTAAGCCAATCAGAGAGCTTCCTTGGGGTAGTTTGGATGCAGCTGGCGGTAAAGAACATGATCCCTGCCAATCCACACCCTCCTGCTCGGGCCGAAGCCAGCCTGGGTGATCAGACTGTCCCACAGACGAGCAGTGTGCCCCCATCGTGCCTAGGTTTCCAAGCCCTTCTCCACTGCCATTTGCTTGTGTGGACCTGTCCATGTCCCTTTTGGACCAAACAGACCAGGAGGAGGCAGGGCACAGACTCTGGAGGAAGCATAGCCTAGGGCATGGTTGAAAAAATCTATAAGATTTGATAACATGCTTTGTAATCGATCCCAAGGGAAGGTGAACTTAACTAATAATAACAAAAAAAGAAAAAGAAAAAGAAGAGAAGGAAAAGAAAAGAAGAGAAGAGAAAGGAAAGGAAAGGAGAGGAGAGGACATGACTTTTGCCGCTGCTCTGATAGAAATGAAAGACCAGGAGAGTGAGACTGACAGAGACGTCCATGGGGAGACCCTGTGAGATGTTTATAACATTGACCTAGACCCATCCTGTGTTTGTGTGTCCTCTGTAGGTTCCATGAAAAGCCGGAAAAGAAGATGACAAAGCAGGTTCCTGTTAACTTGGAAAATGTCATTATCTTCCGAAAACCAAGACACCAAGTGGGAGAGAATCAGGCTTCTTTAGCTCGCGTCCAAGGAGAATATTTTGGCCCAGATTTCTATGGGCCCCAGGAAGTTCCTCCGTCCACAAAGTTCAGCAAGAACAAAAAGGCTTTGATGCACTTTTCTGGATTCAAAAATTCGCTGACATCTGGGCTAAATGGCGCCTCTGGACATTCATCCACTTCCCCAGACCTCCTCGATCTAAATGCAGCGTCTCACCTTCAAGGGTCGCAAATACCTAACTCTGACGTGCAGGGGCTCATAGGGCCTTCTGAGGGCTCCAAACAAAACAAAACAAAACATAACAAAACAAAACAAAACAAAACACAAACGAACTCTAAGAATCAGCAAAGTATAGGCAATAGCAGAGACCCCTAAGCTCATTCTGTAGGTACAGTCACAAAATAGTGACATTCTTGCTGAATCCAGTCTCTTAGCATTAAAAAAAAAAAAAAATGAAGTGTTTTGAATGAATTGGGCAGGTGGCTCTAATTCTACTCACACCATACTGCTCCCTATTGTTTTAGCCCAGTAACTACACTCGTTTACATTTCCTTTTGCCTCTGGCAGACATTTGAATATGAGAGTGTTGAATTCTGGCTCACTGAAAGAAACAAAAAGAAAAATCTAAATATAGGTGTCTACGAGTATTTAATTCAATGCTTAAATAAATCATGTAATGTTTAGGAGTGGATATAGGGTGGGGAGCAATTCTACCACATTCCTCTTTTTTTTTTTAATTTAATTTAATTAATTTATTTTTTAATGATTTTTTATTATATTATGTTAGTCACCATACAGTACATCCCCGGTTTCCGATGTAAGGCTCGATGATTCATTAGTTGTGTATAACACCCAGTGCACCATGCAATACGTGCCCTCCTTACTACCCATCACCAGCTACCACCTTCCTCTTTACCTTCTAAGTTCTCTCAATTGAATTTAAACACCGGTCTCTATAATACTAATTCATGGGAGCAACTTCATTGTACAGGCGAGGAAAACCCAGGCTCCAAGTTGTTGAAGACATCAGCCTAGGAATGGCCATCTAACTTCTATTTTATTGTTCTTCTGTTTGGCATCTTTGCCGCAGGGGTGGTGGGAGATTGCCTCAAAGCGGCATTGAGATCCATTTGCACAAAGTGCCTTAAGAAAAAAAAAGTTTACTAGAATACAATGTAAACTCCAGGGAATTAAAAAAAAATCGATTCAGCAGCTTATATGTGTCAAGGTGAGGAAGCAGCAAGCTGCTGACTGTATTTTGAACAGAAATTATACAACTTCTGAAAATAAATTATGTTGCTCTAATGGGCTTAGCTATTAGAATCGGATTCGATTCTCCCTTTGGCTGGCCGTGAGCTCTAACCTTCTAGGTGCATTGCCAGAGCACACACAAGACCCCCGTGCCTCCCTCAGGCCTGCTGCTTGGTGAATTACTGGATTTTTTGGGTCTACAACCTAGATTAAGGAAAAGCTGCCACGGAGAAGAGGGAAGACTTGAGCTCCAGGGAAATGAGGGTGGCCTGTTGTGGGTTTGGTGCAAGAGGTGGGTGCAGACAGGTGGCAGCTGTCCAGTTGTCAGGTTTGCAGACACCACCATCACCTTGGGAACAACATCCAAGGTCCTACTGGAACTTCTCCACACTGAGCTTTACAGGCAATAGGTTCTTTCAGGGACTTAGAGCAGGAGTTAGAGACTTCGGTAGGAAAGGGAGCTCTAGGAGCACAGAGACCAGTATGGCTAACTTCATAATTTGAGAGCTCCGAGAGCAGAGGGGGCTGAGACAAGGCAGAGGTGTGGCAACTGTTCACCAGCTGTCAACATCCACGGAAAGATCTGGTCGGAGAGAGGAGGTCAGGCCGGGCCTCCTGGGATGACAAAGAGGATCCAACATGAGCAGCCCTGCAGGAGCAAGCATGCAGCTTTCCTAGCAGCCCTGGTGAGTATCTGGGTTGATGTCCAGGGCGAGCAGCAGAATGTCCGGACTCCTGCTAGCCGAGGAGTCTGGAGCGCCAAGCCTCTCCACTGTGTGGGGCCTTGTCCTTGAGCCCTTGGGGGCATGACTCAGATATGCTTCCAGTCCAAGAGGACTCTGATAGATACAAGCCAAAAGCCGGAGAATAATTCTATTAGGAGCCAACAGATACCTTAGAGCTGGCTTTCAAGGAGCACTGATACACTTAATAAAGCCTTTTTCTCAGTGCTGACGCAGGGAGCACGGAAGTGTGTCTCAGGTATGCACTAAGTTTGTCTTCTCTTCCAAGGAGGGCACTGGAGCCAGAGTTGGGCAATGGACAGTAACCTGTGCTTAGGGGACGCTTGAACGCTACTGTTGGAACTAAAGAGGATGTAACCCAATCTAACAGTGTGGTGAACATCTCTGCTTATAAATCAGTCATGCTCCAAATGAGTTTTTCCAGCAGAACACACAGAGGTCCTTCCTAAGTAACTGCTTCATTTATACAACAGGCCCTGTTACTGTTTTCTAAACGGAAGTCCGCTTGGGGAGGCCGATGGAGCTCCTATGTGTTTGCCATCTAACTGGGTATTCAGGGAGCTTGGGCTTTCTATGTCTGCTTACTCTGTGTCTGCTGGCTCTTGATAGAATGTTCCCCGAATACAAAGGGAAGAGAAGCCACAAAGGATAGGATTTAGAGGGCAAGTCCTCCACAGGATGCAGGAGACAGAAGGTGGAGGAAAGCGCTCTGTGAGCAGGGGCTGAGAGCACAGAGGAGACACTGTGTCAGGCTGTATACACAAACAGAAGGACTGCAGCAGCTTGCAGGACCTTGCAGCCTTTCTGGGTCAAATGCTTAGGCTCCCCCCTTTTCGGGAGGCAAAGGAAATAGGGCAGGATAAAGAGTCAGTGGGGTAATAATGTTAGAGTGTTTCAGACTTGGGTCCTTGGACCCAGTCACAGTAGAAACAAGGCTGGACCCCAAAATCTAAAGGCCCAGGCCAGGCTTTACTGGAACAACAGCTGCATCTGAAGGGAGACACAGTCATGACAAAGGTGTCAGAATGGCTCTGTGAGCAACAGCCAGGGAAAGGACCCAGGGCAGGAAAGGAGGGGCATCTAAGCATGGAGGTGTGGGGAAATACAGGGAATTGGACGCGCAGGCCCAGTCGACAGAGCATGCTTCTTCGTAGGCCAAATGTTCCATTTGCATGGTAAACCTCCACCCCTGGGTGTGAAGAGGGACTATTGATGTAACATACATATATCATGAGGGAAAGAGTCTCTGAAAGGTCACATTTGGTGGCCATGGTGTCTCAGCCTAGTTTGAATCGGTCTAGGCTTGCTCCTTGGCTGGTGCTTCGGTCTGCAAGAAGAGTGATGACAGCTGGCAAGAAGCGTTATGGGTGCACGGGGGCTTGTACCCAAGGTCCCTGACTGTCTCAAAGGCATAGGAACAGAGACAAACTGGGCATCTGTGCCAAATTTTGGCAGAGAAGGCTTGGGAAAGATTTGAGTTAATGCATTTTAAACAATGAGTTTTCAAAGATTGTTCCAGGAAGTCTCTGTTGATTCTTCTGGTAGAAGGAAGACATCTCCAGCCACAGTTCAGGAGCCAGGCTGCAACTTTATCTACGTCAGCAGCTGAAATAACTTCCAGGCAACAAATGTGCAAAGGGGTTTGTGGAGGCACTTTGGGGATTCCGTCCTTTGGACTGGCCCTCGAGGAGATGATCACACTGGAAAGTTCTGCTGTGTTCTGCTGAGCTTTTGTAAGCATTGCCTGAGAGCAGAGCACAGTGTTCCACAGTCTCTATCACAACCTGAGTTTCATTTCAGTGGCTGTGGTCGTTTGCCTTCCCTGAGGAAGCCCTGTGCAGAACCCCCTGTCGCATGGCTCTGTCTCTAAGCACCCTCTTTCCTGGAACAAGGCGTCAGAACAAATCTAGAGAGTTCGCAACTAAGACTACACAGCCTGATATTTATAAGCAAAAAACAAACAGGTGACAGGTATTAAATAGTGGCTATTTGAGGAAATGATAATAAATATCTTTGGCAGCGTAAGGCTGGTTGGTGACTGCTTGAGTTTCGATAGCTGAGACTCTGTCAGCCTTTCCATTATGAAACCAATTTTTCAGGGTTTGTAACTTGGAAGTAAAAATGTGCTCCAGGCAGAAACCTGGCATACGAGGTCTCTGTCCAGAAAGAGGGACTTAAGCAGATTTGTTCAGTTTAATTGGGGAGCTGCAAAGGGAAACTGTCCTGTGTGTGCAGATGGGTCTGATGAGGGGACAAATTGCCCAATTTTGACTGCAAGAGAGCTAACACCGGGGGAAAGGTGAGGGGAAACTCTGCCCAGAAAGCACCTGCCTGATGCTGTCTACTTGGCAGACCTGAAGATTTGAATCCTGAGGGCAAAGAATATTTGCCCAAGAGTTATTGAAGAGCAAAGGATGGGTGTCTTGCCTACTGGACGGAGCTCAAAAGTGATTTGAGCCTAGGAGCTGTGCCCAACTTCCTGACTGGAGGAAGTTCTTCGAGCCTGGTTTCTAAAGGCTGTCCAGTGCTGACTGTCTTCTAAGTCATGTGAGCCCCCAAAGAAGCACTTAGTGTAATAAATGGGCACCCAAAGGGGGAACCCTAGTTCTCCATCATCGGATGTCTCCACTCTATTTCCCAAAGACCTTGATAACAAGGTTAGCTAGATTCCCGTCCAAATGTAATTTTCAAGGTCTAGAAAATAATCAAATGAAATGAAATCTCATCCTCTTTAATAAGACCATCAGTATCGCTAATAGGCCAGCGGTGTCTTTCTGATAGAACTGTTGATTCAACGGTGGATGCGGATGGCGTTCACATCGATTGTTTATAATTAGAGGGTGGAGACATAGAGAGCAGTGAGCTGAGGCAGCATCAATGCTTTCAGGGAATGCTCAGTTCCAGGAGACATGTCCAAACTCTCGGTGGGTTTGGTAGGGGACCTCCAGAGTCAGAGCGTCCCAGGGATTAGTTTAGCAGCTTAAAACCATTTTGCCTAATTGCTTTGCCGTGGGAAATTCAGAAGATATAAGGAAAAGGGTAAGAAGATAAAAGTTCTCAGAGTACGCCATCCATTCATCATTATGTCTAGCTAGTATTCCCATTCTTAAAGCTCCCATCCAATCATTTCTCAACGATACGGATCTGAATGTTATGCAAAATTGGGACTATATTGTATATTTCTATATTCTGCTTTGTTTACTTAGCATTAGATTAAGTGTATTTTCCTATATCATTACATATCCTTAGAAAAAGATCATTTAAAAATTATGTCTACAACACTAATTTGAATGGATTTAAATATTACATTTCTAGACATGTTCTTATTTTTTGCTATTATCAAAGGGCATTGCTGAACATCTTCACACAAAAATACTTTCCTAGCTTTCTGATTATTTCCTTAACATATAGGCTCCTGGAAACTTCTATAAGTAACTGTGTCAAAGGTTAAACCTATTACAAATCATCCAATTGCTTTCATGCAAAGTCAGGCATCGGCTCCGTATGCGGCATAAAATACTTCTGTTCCCTCCTGCACAGGGTCCGTTCAGAGGAGAAATGAAGTTCTTGGCTAACTTAATGTGGTTACCGCCACTTTGGGCCTTTCTGTTATGGAGGCAAGAATATCAAAATAATCCTTTTAGTTCACTTTTATTGAGCACTCAACTATATACCAGGTACTAAACTAAGCACTTTTTCTGATGTAATTTCTACAACCTCATGAAGAAAACACTGTTATTCTAGGTTGTTTGGTAATATTTGTTCAGAATTCTTCCTTTCTCCCTTTCCCTGCCTTAGTTTAGTGAAGGCAAAGCATATACCCCCACCCCACTGGCCGTATGACTTGCTTAAATAGCGTTACATGGACAGATATACACCAGAGGGTTTAAAGATTTTATTTATTTATTTAGTTAGTTAGTTAGTTATGTGTGAGCAGGAGGAGGGGCAGAGGGAGAGGGAGAGAGAGAATCTCAAGCAGACTCCCTGCTCAGCCCAGACCCCAACCTGGGACTCGATTTCACAACCCTGAGACCATGACCTGAGCCCAAACCAAGAGTCAGACATTTAACAGACTGAGCCCCCCAGGCTCCCCAACACCAGAGACTGTAAATATGTTTGTGAGTTCTCTTTTTTCTTTTTTCTCCCACAGATTATTTTTTAGTTTATTTGGAGTTTGAAGGGAAAAAGGAAAAAAACCCTCCATGACTGTTTTATGATGAAAAGTCACCGTTCTCCGTCGTCGTTTGAGGTATTCCTGGCCTTATCTCTGGTTTCAGCCAGCCAAGAAAATTCACGGTGTTTGTATTTGCTCCTCTTAGGACTGGGTGGCTATCCTCAGTCCTTGGGTCAGTCATCTTTTGAGAGTGGTTGTATATAGATAACAGATTTTATTGGCAGATACGGGAGCATTAGTAAGGATAATGGCTATCTCCGAGAGGCTTAGAAAGATGGGCTGTCCTTTACTCCCAAGCTGCCTCACCAAGGATTAAAAACTCCTTTAAGTATGTAATTGTGCAAGCTGGGTGAGTCATGGTAGGAGGTGGTGAGGGAGACCTGATTTTCATCACGAGTAAGCTGCCGTTTATTTGAAAGACCACCATAGCATGCTAGCAGATTTTTTGGAGATGCTCTTTGAGGAAGCATCCGCTTTGCCTGGTACTATCTGTTTTTCGTCTGTTTGTTTGCTTGCTTGCTTTTTTGCTTTTGGTTTATGGTTTTGGGACTTTTTGTTATTTTTGGTAGGGTTTCTGCTCCTTCTCTTCGACTTCTACACTCAGCCATGAAAAGAGTATGCCCCAGCTAGCCATCAGTCCTCAAATAAGGGCACATATGAGGGCTACAGAAGCTCAAATCTCTCTCTGCAACCAAGCCAACCAATGCCAGCCAGCCATCTCTGGCCTACAAACCCATGAGGGAGACATACATGATTGTTTATTATAAGCCACTGAGGTTTGGGGGATGTTTGTTACACAGCATTATCATAACAAAGCTTAATTAGAGCCACGTTGTTTGTCAATAAGGAAAATGAACCTCAGAAAGATGAATTATGTCAAAGTCACACCGGAATAAATGGAAGCGCTCTGATTCAAACTCCAGACTGACTTAGTTCTGGAGGCAGTATTTCACAGTGGTTAGTGCACACAAACAAAGCATTGTAACTTCTGTATGTGGAGCGAAGTCATAGGTAGCTGTGGACCTAAGCTCCTCCTCCATCGTAGACAGGTATCGGTTATCACAGACAAGGTGGTAGGCTTAGAGCGGAGACTAGACAATACTCTACCAAAGCAGCATGTCCAAAATGGCGGCCCATTTAAACCATTGATTACAATGACCAATCCATTTAGAATTTGTGAAAACGAATACCAACGTTTGATGTTTCGTGCAAAAATAATAATAATATTTATGAGCATGAGTTAGGGAATCACACTGCTTGGTTTTGAATTCCAGCTCCATCATTTACCAGTTTTTTGACTTTAGGTCATTTATGAAACATCTCTTTGTCTCAGTTCCTTCCTCTATAAAATTTGATAACAGGAATATCTTTATCATACAAATGATATGAAGATTAAATAAAATAATGTTTATAAATACATTGGAGAGTGTTTGGCATACAGTAAGCATTCAATAAATATTAACTATTAGCTGACTTTATTATCCAACTTGGCTTATTTTTTCTGCTAATTGAACCAATTAACAGTTTTCATGCTTAAGGTATGAGCATTTCTGGACATAAATAAGCCTTGTTTCTTCAAAGTGGCATTCCTTCGGTTGTTGGTAAGGTTGGACTTTGGTAATTGGTACAGCTGGGACTTTGTCAATAAGACGTTTAAAATCATATTTCAATCATATCTTAAATTTTGCCTTTGGGGATGCCTGGGTGGCTCAGTCAGTTAAGTGTCTGCTTTTGGCTCAGGTCCTGATTCCAGGGTTCTGGGATCGAGTCCTGCATCGGACTCCTTGCTCAGCGGGGAGCCTGCTTCTCCCTCTGCCTGCCACTCCCCCTGCTTGTGCTCTCTCTCTCTCTTTATCTCTGACAAATAAACAAATAAAATCTTTTCAAAAATTTTGCCTGTGTCAAAAAAATCTCTTATTTCCATCCAGCCGCACACTCAGGCATACTGATACACATTAGGATTTCCATCTGCCCCTTTGTTCTTGAATTCCACCTACGAAAACCTCCCATTGACATATCTTGCAAAATTTTTATATTGAAAGTGTTGGGGCCTTAAAATTAAGGACACAAAGAAATGAACAAGAAAGAAAGAAATGCATTTGGCTTGGAGGTTCTGGGTGATACAGATTTATGGCTGTAACCCGACTGACAGAATCATCTAAGAGTAAGCAGAGTTGTCAGCGAAAGTTGAGCTCAGAGTCCTTGGGGATCTGGGGGGCAGCTGAAGGCCAGCATGTTCTACTGGGGAAAAAGTAGGGGAGATTGGCTAGTTTTGCTGATTGGGTCAGACGCTTGGCCCGCTCTGAGTTAGTTTTTGCGTTATTCTGAAGGACTAATGCCACTTCCTGCTGACGTGAGCTTGGCTTGGTGCCTTGCTTGCCCTTGACTCAGGCTCCATCAACTGCTGGCTGCTGAGACTCAGGCATGGGGCTCTCCTTGAACCAAACCTGGGTTTGTTCCTGGTGACGCATGGAGGAAGAGCGGTGGAGGGGAGATGCAGTAGGAAAGGGCCCTGGAGGGGCGCCTGGGTGGCTCAGTCGTTAAGCGTCTGCCTTCGGCTCAGGGCGTGATCCCGGCGTTATGGGATCAAGCCCCACCTCAGGCTCCTCCGTTGGGAGCCTGCTTCTTCCTCTCCTACTCCCCCTGCCTGTGTTCCCTCTCTCGCTGGCTGTCTCTATCTCTGTCA
>NW_024424341.1:5019203-5069562 GCF_017311325.1 Ursus maritimus | reverse complement strand
TGCTTGGTTTTGAATTCCAGCTCCATCATTTACCAGTTTTTTGACTTTAGGTCATTTATGAAACATCTCTTTGTCTCAGTTCCTTCCTCTATAAAATTTGATAACAGGAATATCTTTATCATACAAATGATATGAAGATTAAATAAAATAATGTTTATAAATACATTGGAGAGTGTTTGGCATACAGTAAGCATTCAATAAATATTAACTATTAGCTGACTTTATTATCCAACTTGGCTTATTTTTTCTGCTAATTGAACCAATTAACAGTTTTCATGCTTAAGGTATGAGCATTTCTGGACATAAATAAGCCTTGTTTCTTCAAAGTGGCATTCCTTCGGTTGTTGGTAAGGTTGGACTTTGGTAATTGGTACAGCTGGGACTTTGTCAATAAGACGTTTAAAATCATATTTCAATCATATCTTAAATTTTGCCTTTGGGGATGCCTGGGTGGCTCAGTCAGTTAAGTGTCTGCTTTTGGCTCAGGTCCTGATTCCAGGGTTCTGGGATCGAGTCCTGCATCGGACTCCTTGCTCAGCGGGGAGCCTGCTTCTCCCTCTGCCTGCCACTCCCCCTGCTTGTGCTCTCTCTCTCTCTTTATCTCTGACAAATAAACAAATAAAATCTTTTCAAAAATTTTGCCTGTGTCAAAAAAATCTCTTATTTCCATCCAGCCGCACACTCAGGCATACTGATACACATTAGGATTTCCATCTGCCCCTTTGTTCTTGAATTCCACCTACGAAAACCTCCCATTGACATATCTTGCAAAATTTTTATATTGAAAGTGTTGGGGCCTTAAAATTAAGGACACAAAGAAATGAACAAGAAAGAAAGAAATGCATTTGGCTTGGAGGTTCTGGGTGATACAGATTTATGGCTGTAACCCGACTGACAGAATCATCTAAGAGTAAGCAGAGTTGTCAGCGAAAGTTGAGCTCAGAGTCCTTGGGGATCTGGGGGGCAGCTGAAGGCCAGCATGTTCTACTGGGGAAAAAGTAGGGGAGATTGGCTAGTTTTGCTGATTGGGTCAGACGCTTGGCCCGCTCTGAGTTAGTTTTTGCGTTATTCTGAAGGACTAATGCCACTTCCTGCTGACGTGAGCTTGGCTTGGTGCCTTGCTTGCCCTTGACTCAGGCTCCATCAACTGCTGGCTGCTGAGACTCAGGCATGGGGCTCTCCTTGAACCAAACCTGGGTTTGTTCCTGGTGACGCATGGAGGAAGAGCGGTGGAGGGGAGATGCAGTAGGAAAGGGCCCTGGAGGGGCGCCTGGGTGGCTCAGTCGTTAAGCGTCTGCCTTCGGCTCAGGGCGTGATCCCGGCGTTATGGGATCAAGCCCCACCTCAGGCTCCTCCGTTGGGAGCCTGCTTCTTCCTCTCCTACTCCCCCTGCCTGTGTTCCCTCTCTCGCTGGCTGTCTCTATCTCTGTCGAATAAATAAATAAATAAAATCTTTTAAAAAAAAAAAGGAAAGGGCCCTAGAAGTCAAGAAGGGGGTTGGTGCCCACTACCTGTTTCTTTTTTTTTTATATATAAAGACTTTTCTTTTTGAGATTTCTTTTTCTTTTCTTTTTTTTAAGATTTTATTTATTTATTTATTTGACAGAGAGAGAGACAGCCAGCGAGAGAGGGAACACAGGCAGGGGGAGTGGGAGAGGAAGAAGGAGGCTCCCAGCGGAGGAGCCTGATGTGGGGCTCGATCCCATAATGCTGGGATCACGCCCTGAGCAGAAGGCAGACGCTTAACGACTGAGCCACCCAGGCGCCCCCCACTACCTGCTTCTAAAGAGGAAAGACAATTTCCCAGTGGATTGCCATCCGCTTGAAGCCTGAGGCTCTGTGGTTGTCTATTTTCCCTGCCCGTGCCCACCACAGTGCTGGATTATCACACCACAGGTCCTCAATCAAGGCTTGCCTTGATCTCTTCCCAAGACAGATTAGGGTGTTGCATTCAGTGCTGCTTAGAAAGATCATAGAATTACAGAATCTCTGAGAAGAAAGAGACCTCAGCTGGTAGCTATTGCCAATCTTCCAAAACGTGTTTAGTTAGACTCTGCACACTCCTCATGTGAAAGAGCTCACTATATGCTGAGGCAATTAATTCCATTGGTGAACAGCTCTGCAAGTTTAAAAGTTTTGTTGTTGTTATTGTTGTTGGGTTTTTTTAATTATACTGAGTAGGAATTTGCCTGTTGTTTAACGAAGTGAAGGGAAGAAGATGCCCATGGCCCAGACATGTCCCCCATTCGTTCTCACTACAGATGAGTCCTTGGGCACAATAAATTGGACCTAGTTGGGACTTGGGATTGATGAAAAGGTGCTGCTTCCAGCTTTGCTAGGAGGAAGAAGTTTGTCTCAGATTATTTCACCTTGAGGTCAAGGGTATTTCAAGCCTGAGTAGTTACCAAAATGACCTAATGTAGTAACATCACCAAATGCAAAGTTTTGAATAAATATTTAAAATCCTCCCATTATAAATCTTTTATTATGATCACCCTCTCAGTGGTCATGAAATAAGATGATGAGCTTTTCTTAATGAAGTATTTCATACAAATATCTTTCCATTTATCTTAGTGTTGGCTGATATGTGAACTGAATGGCAAATGGGGGAATTGATGAGCAGACCCTAGAATGTACCCATCTCCCCATGTCAGAGGGCAGGAGCAAAGCATTTCCCCATTGGCTTTAGAGGCCTCAATCCTGAGCAGTGCCTCCCATCCTGACCCTGTACCATAATGTTGCGGGTGGCGTGTGACTTTGCTTGCACGAGGTTTCCAGATTCCCTTATTCGAGAAGTTTGGTGGGAGCTGGAGGAAGCATTCATTAGCTGGGGAGATGGAAAGGGACAAACATTCGAATACAATCTGAACTTTAACTCTTAGGCTTGTGAGTTAATCTCTGTCGGTTTCCGGAAAAGGTCATGGGCCGAGACAGGTGTTCCAATGAAATAAATGCGTTTTGGAGATGATGGTAACCTAGGAAGTCCAGGGACTCTCAAGGGTCCCCTCCCCACAATTTTAATCATCAAACATATTAAGTCTTAGAAATTGGATCACCAGGTTCATGACAGCTTTATATAAAATGTGTATCTCAGGTCAGGCTGATCTAATTTAAATATCTTGGTGTTTGGCATTCTCTACTTGACATTGTAAAGACAAATGTAATGGAACCAAGATTAAAATACCAGAATGACAGGGGACGATTGCACCTTGAATATATTAAAAATCACATGTGTTCCAGGCTTGCACATTTGATTTGAAACATCTATATTCCCTGTTCATAACATCTCTGCAGCTTGCTGCTCTGCTCTATTTATATTAAATAAGTAAATTTAAGAGTCAAAGTGCTCCTTTGCTTTCCACAGCATATCAGTGTTCTTTTTTGTTTGTTTGTTTCTGTTTTTGTTTTAAGACCCTCCCCCCACCCAAAAGGGAGTTCATACAGGACGAGGAAGAAACTGTTCTTCTCAGTTGGGTTCTTAATTCCACTCAAGATGGAATCATGGTCCATCAGATCCCAGCTCTGCAGAAAACAGTGGAGACAAGTTCTCATCCTGTACTCTAGGGCTCCAGGAGGCAGAACAGTGTGACATTTCCCTTGGGGCTCTGCCAATTCCAAAGAGGGCCACCCAAGGGGCCACAGGACTTGTCTGTTGCACCTAGAGAATGCTGCCCCACCTTCCACCTACCATACGTGGGGCTAATGCTTCCCACCTGAGGCATGTTTACAGTTGCCCACCATTAGAATAATCTCATCCATTCTCAGCTGCCCATAGGGTGCAACGGTAAACAAGAAGCTAAAGCCAGATAGTAGTTTCTGGTTTTACTCCTCCTCTCTTCTTTTGTCCCGATCAGTGACTTCTCCTGAAACCACTGCTGTGATCAGACCTCTCCTCTGTTTTAGGCCCTTCCGAAGCTCCCCTTCGTGCCTGCAATGAACCGGACCATGCGCCCTGCCAAGACCAGCCCTGTTCTCTTGTGCCATGCTGCCCCACCGCGTGGCGGGCTCTACACATAGGGGCCTGCACCTCAGCGGGCCACAGGTCCCCAGCCTCAGAGAGCTCCGCGTGTGCTCCTCTCCATCTGGAAACTGCTTCTTCACTCTTGGCTTCCCTGTTCCAGTCCACCCTCCAGGCCTCGGAGTTTTCTCGTCAGCCCACACTGCTGCAGCATCCTCACACCAGGCCCCCTTCCAAGCACTTCACCACTTTGAAGTCGTCCGTGCTCCTCACGAGCTGGGGCGCGGGCACTATTACTATCACAGCCCTGTTGTACAGAGAGGGACAATGGTCCAGGACCATGCAGAGAATAAGCAGCCAGCCCCCGGTCCGGCGCAGGCGGCCCCTTTGCTCTGCTGCCTCTCTTGCCAATTTCATGCAAGTGTCCTTTGATGACCTTTAAATACCATCACACCCTCCCCGGGGCCAGGACCCCCGCTGCACCCCCTCACACAGACACAGACCCTGCTCCTTTTCTTTCATGACCTTATCACAGTTTGTCATTTTACAGTCATCATTGCGACGATTACGTCACGTGTGTCTCTGAAATGAAGTAGTTTGGTTCCCGTGGGCAGAACCTCATCTATTTTGAGCCCTACTCGGTGTCACTGTTGTCTGCCAGCCTCTGACCTGTAGTTAGTGACGGAGCTCAGTGTTCGTTCTGCTCGGTGGCATTTCAGCCCTCCTGCTAGCCGTGGGCAGGGTGAGGCACTGAGACTTCCAGAGGTCGTCTGCACTTTTCATGCTTTCTTTGCCAGGGTTCTGTGTACCATGGTTCATCTGACCCGAGCCGAGGAGCTGGGGGAGCCAGAGGACACAGGACTCCTGGCCGTGGCGGTCTCATGGTCTGCAGTGAGATGTGAGCTAAACCGACACAGTAAGGGCCAAGAGACAGCAGCGGCCACCCCCTCGGGGTCCCTCCATTTGTTCATCTAACTGCTGAGTCTTCCCTTTGAGACTGACAGAAACTAGTGAAGCGACGGGGAGACACAGAGAAAGAGGGGACAGTGGGTTCTTTCCAAAATTCTTTATTGCCACAGTGTTTGTTTTTAAAAGCAATTATCGACCGCACTCTCCTGGCCCGCTAATGGGGAGTAAGGCTGTTTTAGTACAATATGGGCCATCAGGGGACAAATAAGCCATTTCCACTTGCTGACACTAAGAGAAACCTTCCTGCAAAGAACGTGCTCATGGCAGTTCGCAACTGCCTGGGGTATAAATGCAGCGGCGGCTGACGGCAGCTTTGCAAAGGGCCCATTGGGTAAGCTGTCAGGACCCAGGGAGCTGGCAGCAATCTCCCCGTGCAGACATCTCAGAGGCAGCCCTCCAGAGAGGTCCCAGGTTCAAATCCCGGTTCCACCACTGACGAGCTCCGTGAGCATAGGGCTCACCTTCAGTCTCCATGTCCCCATAGACCAACAGTGGGAGCTGACACTTGCCTCCAGGAAATGGTGGGCAGGTCAAAGCAACTGAACTTGGGAAACTAATACACGCTTCACTCTCCGACTGTCAACAACCTGACTGAGCATTGCGTGTATACTCGGTAGACACCAAGCAAATCACATTTTATAGAGAACAGTCCAGACGTCGACGAAACCAGATTCTACTCTCTACCTTGTGTAAAACAACTGTTGGATCTGAGGATTTGCTGGGTCTCAGCTTCAGTCTCTCTCCCCAGAGGAGCACTAGGACATTTTGCCCGGCTAGCCTCCATCCTCCCTTCTGGAAGCCCTTCCTGAATGCTCGTTGTTGAATGGCCTTCACCTGCTCTCACTCCTTGATTTCAGGCAGGGCGCGGTCAGCTCCGAGTTCAAGGAGGACACCTGAAGCCCGTGTTTGGCCATTGGTGACCTCCATCTCCCAGATGCTGCGACTGATTCATCTTTGGACAAGGGACAGGGTCAGACACGGCACATTGGTGGAAACCACTAAAAATATTTTTTCCTTTTTGTCTGGATTTGCTTAGCTGGTAAAAGAGAAGCCTGGCGCTGCTGGGTGCTGGAATGCCACTAGAACCAACCTGGAAAAGGAGCCACGCTAAGGAAGCAAAGGGTAGAGAGAGACAGCACTTGAGGTCCTAGAATGCTCACCCCGATGATTACATGAGCACGTGGATTCCTTCTTTGGTTAGCTAGTTTCAGGTTCATTTTTGACTCTTGCAACCGAAAAGGCCTGAATACAGCTTTTCTGCTGGTTTCTGTGCTGCTTCGTCAGCGGCTTGTGCTGTCTGCTGGAGTCTATGCTGGGTGTGTGTCAAAGTCACGGCTGAAGACACGGCCCTGCCCTGGAGGAGCCTATTCTAGTGAAAAAGCTATGACGGGGCCCTGATCGACATGGCAGAAGGCACTGGGCGGTGAATGTCTTGGGCTGAGTGTGAGAAATCATGCATGAGGGGGCGCCCGGGGGGCTCAGTCGTTAAACGTCTGCCTTCGGCTCAGGTCATGATCTCAGGGTCCCGGGATCGAGCCCTCTATTGGGTTCCCTGCTCAGCAGGGAGCCTGCTTCTCCCTCTCCCTCTACCGTTCCTCCTGTTCCCCCTGCTTGTGCTCTCTCGCTCTCTCTGTCAAATAAATAAATAAAAATCTTTAAAAACAAAAAAAAAGAAATCACGCATGTGAGAGGCCAAAGAGAGCCACTGGCTGAGAGCCTTCAGATCTTTACGATTGTGGAGGAACTCATACATGGGCTGGGACTCCTTCCAGAACCACATGCTGGGCCAGTTCCAGGTCTTCGCAGGGCTTGTCTGGGGTGTTACCACATCCTCTTTCTTCCGCCCCTGCCCCCATGGTCACTGGATGGGCAAGAAATCACTCAGCTCCAGGAATAGGCAGCAGCAAAAATAAGATGGGTTGTCTGGATATGCAGTTAAACTTTTATGGTTCTGGATGTTCTTTTCCTTACCCCCAAGGCAAGGGTGCAATCAAGTCTGTACGGGGCTAACTTTGAATGAAACTGTAAGATTTCTGAGGACAGGGTCAATACCTTCTCCTTTCTCTCCTATTGTGCCTAATACACACACACACATCATTTTTTTTTTAAGATTTTATTTATTTATTCAACAGAGATAGAGACAGCCAGCGAGAGAGGGGACACAAGCAGTGAGAGTGGGAGAGGAAGAAACAGGCTCATAGCGGAGGAGCCTGATGTGGGGCTCCATCCCATAACGCTGGGATCACGCCCTGAGCTGAAGGCAGACGCTTAACCGCTGTGCCACCCAGGCGCCCCCACACATCATTTTTTAATAAAGATTTATTGATGGGGTGCCTAGGTGGTGCAGTCGTTAAGCGCCTGCCTTTGGCTCAGGGCGTGATCCCAGAGTCCTGGGATCGAGCCCCACATCAGGCTCCTCCACTAGGAGCCTGCTTCTTCCTCTCCCACTCCCCCTGCTTGTGTTCCCTCTCTCGCTGGCTGTCTCTCTCTCTCTGTCAAATAAATAAATAAAATCTTTAAAAAAAAATTCATTGACTTCTTTTTTAAAAACTCTGTGATGCTTCTCAAAAGACTGAACCATATCGTAAAGAAGCCAGAGGTTTGAAAGGAAAAGGAGAATAAAATTTCAGTTATTACAAGAGAGACTGTACAGCATAGCGGTTAAATCTGGTGACAAGGGCTCTGGGTTTTAAGTTTTTCTTCACTTACTTGCCATGGGACCTTAGGCAAGTTATTTGAGCTCTCTGCCTCAGTTTCTCCATCTGCAACCTGGGGTCAATCATAGTACCTATCTCCTAGAGTGGTGGTGTGGATTAAGTAAGGAAATGCATGTGAAGTGTTAATAGTGGGGCTGGCCCAAGGTAAGTATCATGGGTGTGCCAGCATTGCTACTACAATGAATATTATAGAAAGAGAGGAGGAATGTCATTGAAGATGGAACTCAGGAGTCCCAAGGTATCATGTCTTAAATGATGACTGTCGTTGACTTAGGCAAACATTAATTTACAGAATGGAACTAGAATAAAATCTCTAATCAGCTTTTTATAGTGAGGAAATTGAGGCACAGAATGGGGAAGTGTCTTACCCGAAGTCACACAGCAAGATATTTGCTGACCATAGAAAATACCAAATCTCCAGACTTCCAGTCTGGAACTCTGTCCATCTCTCTGGGCTCCTCGCTCTCATGTCTGACTATCAACCAAATGTGCGTGGACATCAAAACTAGACTCTCCCAACAGATATCTGGACCTGAATCCTGCCACAGGCTTTCCCTTTGGTAGGACAACAATCCATGCATAGGAGGCCGACTAAGAGAAATGCCGGGGCTGGCTTAAGAAGGCAAGAGTAATTTTCATCAGCTTATAAATCTCCAAGTTGCCGAGGCTCGTTTCCCCTGGAAAATGTGTTTATGCAGCTTTGAAGCAATTATTTCACAAGAAAGAAAATTTCTTGATCACATCCCTTAATGTTTTCTAAGTGAACATTTGGTATTTAGTGGCTAAGCAAATTTACTTTTCTATAATGAACAGAGTGGATGATTGGAAAACATTCAATATACTGAGGTATGGGTGCCCGCTGTCCAAAGGATTACTTAACTCACAGTTTAAACTCTCTTTTTTTTTTTTTTCAAAAGGCAAATAGAGTTCCATTATGCTAGAAAGCTTTGGATTAACTGCTTTGTTCCCATTAAAATCTAACTAAATATGTGAATTGTGTGCTTTTGCTTATGTGCTCTATGAGGGTACGTAAACATACTTTTTAAAAATGTTGAATGTCCCCTGCCATTTTGCCAGGATTTCCCCTTTGGATGGCAATCACTCTGCATTGATCCACGCCTGCTGGGTGGGGCTGAATGGAGATTCAGTTCATAAATTCTGTAGAGTTAGACAAAACCCTGGAGTCCTGCTATTGCATTCAGGTTATCAGGGCTTTTGAAACTGAGCCCACATAAATGCATCTTAACATTGTCTTGATAATAAGCAACAGAAAAACTTTGACTACCTTGACAAACTAACCACCCCCGAGAGATAGAGAGAGAGAGAGAAAGAGAGAGAGAGAGAGAGAGAGAGAGAACTTATTAGAAGAGTATATATATAGAATGCGGATAAGTTTGAATAGCCAGAACTTTGGCAGGTGGCGAGGTGGGGGTGGGGTGGGTGCAGGACAACTGAAGGGTTCTTACCAAAGTTTACGGATTTTCTGCAGGACCCATGCGCAGTGACTTTAAGTCCTTGTGTCTCTTTGTTTCATGTTTCAGATGCCCAGGAGAGACGATTTGAGTGGCCCAGCTTGAGGAAAGTACCTGTCACTGGATTGATCAGCTCAGGTCAGGGAGGCGGTGACATGCAACAAAGCTGTGGCCACTGGGAGCGGTCCCAAAGGAAGGGAGATGATTGTGAGCTAAGCAGCAACCTCAAAATGCATTAATTGATCCAAGATGGAGATGTAACCAAAAACCTTTTCTGATACGAAGCCGCTTGCTCTCTGTAACAGACACTGGCAGTGGCATGCCAACCCTCCCCCTCTGTGCTTCCAATTCCAGGGCATGAGCCTGACTCTCCAGCCCCTTTCAGATACAGTGACTCCCAGGGGCTTCTATGTTATGTTCCAGAATTCCTCAGTGGAGTGAACCCTAGCTGTCTCCTGCTCTTTCACTCATTCTGTTAGCCTCTTCCCTTTTCTTGACCACTTCTCCACACCCCTATCAGTGCTTCGTGGGAGCACCTCCTCAGCAAACCATTTCCCCTGAAATCCTTGTTTCAGGGTTTGCTCCTGGAAGAACCCAGCCTAAGACACATTTCCTTCCAAGAAACACACCAATCTGCTTTTGACTGATGGCTATGATCCTTTAATGGACTTGACAGCTGTTCACTCCAGAGGTAGTCTAGCAGTCTCTTGCTTTTCTACCCCCAGCATACCTGGGGAAGTGTCTGGTGGCTGAAGAAATGCCCTTGCACCAGGGCTAGCCACCAAGACGGTCACAATTCACTTTGCTTGGAGAGAGGCTGTGTGCCCTGCTCACAGGCAGCTCCGCAGCTTACTGTCTACAGTATTGACTGTTCCAGGTTGCGGGGGTGGCTTCTCCAACTGCATGACGAGCTGCTGGAAGCCACGCATCCCAGCATTCTTTTTTCGCCTTCCCCGTGGGACAAAACCGAGGGACAGGTTACACCGCCAGTGCTCAAAGAAGATGTGTTGCTTGATTAAAGAACCAAGGGATGAACAGGCGGTAACAATTTCCAGTTTTCCATAGGCCGGAGGGATTTCTGCTCTACATGTCCAGTGATCGTCTGGATAGTTTTTTGCGGTGGGGGGTTGTTGCAGGCCGTATCAGAGCCCTGCCCCATCCCCTTGGCATTTACTATTTCTATGTAAACCAAACACTTCTTCCTGCAGCTACCAGAGACGCTTGCCTTCTCTGGCAGCAAAGGCGTGTTGAACTCCACACACTGGGCAGACCACCAGGGCCGGGGAGGAAATGCCCCATGGAGCAGCCCTCCACCATGACAGACGGGATATAGTGGGTAAGTACTCGGGCTTTCCCGCCCCTCAGGTAGAGAAGCTCTGACGTGTTTTCCACAGCATCTGCAAAGGGAATGCCGCAAGACTGAACCCCAGTTTTCCATCAAGTCCGCTCTTTCACACACCGGTCGTTGGCCTCCTCCTTCCCGTCTTCTCCGTTTCCTCCTCTCCAGTTTGTACTCCTGGATTTGCTACCAGCGCTTAGGGATCTGCTTCTGGGTTCATCTAAGACAAAGGAGGACTGGTTTCTGTATGTGCGGGAAGTTCTTTCAGAGTCTACGAAATGGGTAGGGGAAATGTCCTGTCCGGATACATTTACATTGGATTAAATTTATCTCCTGTATGGACCAGCGTCTGTTTTCTCCTTCTTCTTTTTCTTCTTTTTTCTTTCCAGTACATGAGTGCCTCCGTTCACGCAGAACGTGATTTTACAAGACAGAAAATATTTTCCCAGGATGGTGTAAATTATGATCAAACAATGCAGCCTCTTCTCCAGTCATCATCCCCATGCCGCCCGGCCAGGCTCAGATAAATGGCTTATTCTGGAGTGCGTGGGTCTGGATGAATCATGATGTTATCCTGGGAACGTGGCAGCCCTGGCGCGTGGGTGATGGAATATCTGCAAGTGTGGCCTTGTGACAAGCACCTAGAGGGGAGGGCTTAGCTCTTACTGAAGCCCGTCCTGCTGGCAAGTCTGGGGAGCGCTGTAGGCACAGGTCCAGTTGCCCAGGGCTGGGCTTAGATGATAACGTTTTCTTCTTGGTCTCTTTCTACAACCTAACATGCAGGGGGAACAAGCCGTACAGAATCCAGCTGGTGGGGGAATGAGCAGCCTAAGTGTCCTAATTTTACTTTCAGTCTGTGGGTTTAAGACCCATTTCTGGAAGTGGACACGGTTGCTATTAATCCCTTTCTCAGGTTGAGATGAGATGAGTTTACAAATGAAGGGTTTGCCTGGAGATGGGCTTAGATGGGTTCTAGTTATTTCATAGCTGCAAAGCCTTGAATCACTTCACTTAACGGCAGTTCTCAAACTTTTGGAAGCACTCTGAGACTTGATCAAAGGCCTGGAGCCTTCCCCCAGACAAATGCACTTAGGCCTACACTCAACGTTCTGCAAACGACATCAGAAGGTGACTAGACTCAAAGGCTTATTCATGGACTCACCGCGGCCCACGGATCTCCTGCTAAGACCTTTGTGTTTGTCACTGTGAGTCACTGTGGTTAGTTTTCAGAGTGAAGATTCGCCCCGAATCATCCTGCTGAGGAGTGGGCATACTGTCTGATGACGAGCACTGCGTTTAGGAAGAGATGGCGCAAATATGGTCATACCTACCTGTAGAAAAACTCACTGCATGTATGTGGGGACCGATGCTAGACTTCAACAGTAAGTCCAATGTCCCCCTTTTGGCCAAGTTTCAAAAACTTTAAATTTAAGGGGCGCCTGGGTGGCACAGCAGTTAGGCGTCTGCCTTCGGCTCAGGGCGTGATCCCGGCGTTATGGGATCGAGCCCCACATCAGGCTCCTCCGCTATGAGCCTGCTTCTTCCTCTCCCACTCCCCCGGCTTGTGTTCCCTCTCTTGCTGGCTGTCTCTATCTCTGTCGAATAAATAAATAAAATCTTTAAAAAAAAAAAACTTTAAATTTAAGAACTAGAACTTTAAATTCAAGAATTGTAGGTATTAATGTTCTTCCAAGTTAGAAAGATGTTGGCGTCACTGATTGCATCTGATCGTCTTTTGTTATTGTTGTTATAATGTATGTTCGTGTTCCAAATTTGTAATAGCCTTCCTTCTCACTTACCATGCATATATTCATATTTTGTATTAATTTACTTAATATGTTTTTTTTCACATGTCATCCGATATTGTTTATACAAACGTACTTGAAGATTACATCATTTTTTTCGTATTGTATTTAAGCCTTCTCCAATTACTAGAAGCTACAGAATATTTGTAATTTCTTACCCTTTGTATCGGTGTTGATGCTCACATTCTTTTGAGAGTGTCTCCTTGACCCTGACCTGATTCTGAGCTTCCTGGAATCACTTCCCAAGCAAATCACTTGCCCTTGATTCCCGGGTTCTCAGGTGGTTTATCAGAAAATTTATTTCTTTCCAAACAAATGTGATCTTTGTCCTGAAAGGAATGCTGGTCATGTGACTTTCTGTAGCTTGTTATAAATTTTCTGTCTCATTTAATTCTCATAATAGACCCAAGAGGCAGGCATCACTTTCTCCATTAGTCAGATGAAGAAGCTGAGACTCAGAAAGTTTATGTCTCCTTCCGAAGACCGCACAGAGTTTGTGGGATCCGACCTCAGCTCTGCCTTGCTCCGAATCCTGTTTTCTCACCAGCTTTCCTCTACTCCCTGGCCTGGGGGCTCCACTCCTTCCCCCTGTGTGTCCCTGGCCGAGCCTCTTTTTTCTCCTGGTTCTGTTTTCCCGCTATCCCACATACTCACAAGTTTTAGGAACCTCGGCCACCTCAGGCAAAGAGCAGCCGGTTGACTTCCCACTGCCTGAAGGGAAAGCCCCTTTTCTGGGTTAAGAGAATCAATTTCTACAAAATGAATTCTGTACGTATCCAGCTGTCTAATGAAACATTATCTGTACAAGAAGAAATGGATCCTTTGGGAGTAACCCCAGACCCTGCCTATCTCCTTCTGGGCCTCCTCGATGGAATAACTAGAGCCTGGAAGAGAAAATTGACATTTTAAAAGCCAATGTTCATTCTTTGGACTGATTGATCAGGAATCTGTCTCTGTGCTATGCTTGCTCATCAGACCCCAACACACACACACGCGCACACACACTCATGCACACACTCACGCACACTCACGTGTGTGCGCACACACTCATAGCATGCTCCCCTTGGGGCTGCTGCCGTCCGGAAGGCCACAGTACTGGGCATTAGCATTTGCTCAGTCACCGTTTAAACAATGCACCTGGCGACACTTACGTCATGGACGTTTCAGGTGCAGGTAGTGAAAGAGGAAACATGGCGGCTCACGCCAGAGCTATTACTTACGTAGGTTTCCCAACGTCAGTGTATTTCTGGTACTGTGTTTTCTGACTTTGGCTCTGGCCCACACCAACGAAGCAGGACAAGAAGGAAAATAGAGTTTTGGCAATGGCTTTTCCTGCCCTACCCCCTGCTTAGGACCCACAACCAGAAGTCTAGAACTCTGAGTTCCAAGAGGCTTGGGACAGAGACCCCAAAGTTCTATTGCTTTCATATTAATACAATTTGCAGTTACTGGATTCTTATGGTGTTCCAGGCACTGTTATAAGTACTTCTGCAGATATTAGCGTATTTAATCCTCTTCATGGTACGTACTAGATCCCTCATTTATGGGTGAGGAAACAGGGATAGTTAATCGATGTGCCTGTGACGCTTAGCTTGGGTGTGGCAGGTTGTCAAGGAGAATATCGTTCTCCTGCCTTGGAATAGACGTGAGGGGTTTCCTGAGGTTTCTCTTGCCCACCGGCCCCTTCCCTCACCAGCCAACTTTTGAGGATCCATTTTGCCAACAGACGTCTTCAAGGTAGTTTGGGGGTCCTTTGGAAAGTTAGATTATGGAAGTTTGCTCAAATAAAAAAGGACAGAACTCGCGGCGCCTGGGTGGCTCAGTCGTTAAGCATCTGCCTTCGGCTCAGGGCGTGATCCCGGCGTTCTGGGATCAAGCCCCACATCAGGCTCCTCCGCTGGGAGCCTGCTTCTTCCTCTTGCACTCCCCCTGCTTGTGTTCCCTCTCTCACTGGCTGTCTCTCTCTCTCTCTCTCTCTCTCTCTCTGTCAAGTAAATAAATAAAATCTTTAAAAAAAAAAAAAAAGGACAGAACTCAACTTTTGCTAGATGCAAAGTGGCTCCATACCCCTTGTAACAATGCAGCAAGAAGGAGAAAGAAGGAAATTGAGGCTTATTGAGCAAATAGGATGTGCCAAGCATCCTATCTCATGTCAGTTAACTTTGTGGTCTAAGCCAGGGATTGGTAAACTAGAGCATATGGGCCAGATCAGGCCTGCAGCTTGTTTTAATTTTTTCATTCATTTTTTTTAAGATTTTATTTATTTGACAGAGTCTGAGAGCACACAAGCAGGGGGAGTGGCAGGTAGAGGGAGAGGAAGAAGCAGGATCTCCCCTGAGCAGAGAGCCTGATGTGGGGCTCGAACCCAGGACCCTTGGGATCATGACCTGAGTCAAAGGCAGACGCTTAAATGACTGAGCCACCCAGGTGCCCCTTCTTGTTTTTATAAAGTCTTATTGGAACACGGCCATACCGATTCAGTTACTTGTTGTCAACGGCTGCTTTCACATTACAGTAGGAACGTTGAGTAATTGGCATAAAGACTGTGGCCAGCAAAATCTAAAATATTTACTAGCTGATCCTTTACAGAAGATTTCTGCCAAACCCTGATCCTTATAATAACCTGTAAGGTGGGTATCTTTATAGGTGAGAAAACTGAAGTTCAGAAAAGTTAGCTCAAGATCACCCAGACCGTGGCCAAGCCGTGACTTATACCTTCAAGTGGCTGCTTCTCTGGTACATGATATGGCAGCCCTCCCCAGGGGCTCCTTCTCAAGGAGTCAGGGGATGCCTGCCCTACCCCCGCAAGTGTTTCAAGAAGAATGAGACCCACAGGCTGGCTCCTCTAGTCCAGCACCTTGTTCCATTGAGCATCCGGGTTGCTGCTGGATTCTGTTCTGTATGTCCTCTCCTCTTGGCTGTACCGGCCGCTGTGTCTTGTTTCGCCATTACCAAGAATATAACTGCTCTTCCACATGGCTGTCCCATTAACCAATGGCACGGTCACACGGTCTGTCATGTTCGGTGCAAGAACTGAGAGTCTATACAATTGCTCCAGAAATTACCAAGAAGAAAAGCAGTGATTAAACTTTTGGCTGCTTCTTTTTTTTCTTCCTTAGAGACAATAGTGTTGATTTCAGGCTGTCCCCACAAACAGCACGTTTGCGGGAACTTCAGCGAGCTAATTTGAGGCAGAGCAATGATTGCAAGCATATTTGAGTCCTTGCCCCTCACCAACACCTCACGGGTGACTCCTTTTTTTTTTTTTAAGATTTTTATTTATTTATTTGACAGAGACAGAGACAGCCAGTGAGAGAGGGAACACAAGCAGGGGGAGTGGGAGAGGAAGAAGCAGGCTCCCAGCGGAGGAGCCTGATGTGGGGCTCGATCCCAGAACGCCGGGATCACGCCCTGAGCCGAAGGCAGACGCTTAATGACTGCGCTACCCAGGCGCCCCACACGGGTGACCTCCTAATACTCAAATGTGGTCAAAGGGAATCCCAGCATCGTTACTGACAACAGGCACAAAGCCCACCTCCTCACCAGTACTTGCTCCTCTTTCCTGGACTCAGAAGAGCCCCCCATCTGTGCTTTCCCTCCCCAGTCTCCACACCTTCCACCTTCCCTGATGCGGTTTTTACTTAGCTCAGTGGTGCAATCGATTGTGAGATGTATTGATATAATTTTGTACTAGAAATAGTATCAGGATATAGGCATTTGCAGCTTATTGATTTGCTTCCTATAGCTGTGGACTTTTGCTGGATTACAGCACATACACAGAAACGTGCACAAATACCAAGTATATAGCTTGATGAGTTCCCACAAACTGAACAACGTCTGTAAAACCAGGATCCGGACTCAGGAATGGAATACTATCAACTCCTACGAAGTCTGTGTTGTATCCTCTTCTCGTCACCGCCCTCGAGGGTCACAACTATCCCTGCTTTTATCCCACCAATTCGTTCTGCCGCTCTTGAGTTTCACGGAGGTGGTATCATGGAGTGCTCTTGGGTCTGCCTTCTTTCCCTCAACATAACGGTGAGATTCGCCCAGATTTGGGTGTGCGATTATAGACCATCGATTTTCACTGCTGTCCAGTGTGAATATACTGCAATTCACTTATCCGTTCTATGGTTGATAGGCATTTGCGTCGTTTTCAGATTTTGCTATTATAAATTGTGCTTTTCCTGAATGTTTTTATACATTGCTTTTGGTGCACGTAACTACACATTTCTGTCGGGCATCTATCTAAGAATTTAATGACTGAGTGTAATCGAAGCATACGTTCGACTTTAGAAAATAAGGACAAGTGCTTTTCGAAAGTGATTGTAAGCGTGAATGTGGGCACACTGCCATCGACAGTGCATGAAAGTTCCAGTTTATTCCACATTCCCACCAAACTTGGTAATTTGATCTTTAAACATCATTATTTTAGAAAGATTCAAGGTTTTTCTTATAACAATACCTCTTTCTCTACTTTTATCTATTGAATTTTTAGAAGAAAAGACAGTTGAAATTAGAGAATGTTTTCTAGGTTATTCCTATTATGGGGGCGCTCTGTGTCAAGGAGGGGGAAAGCCCTCTGAGTACTTATTTGCTGCAGTTGACAAAGTAATGAATCATGGGTCTGTCTCCTGGAGGAAAGCTTTGGATATCATCAAATACAGAATACCAGCCTTCTCGGGAAGGAGAACCTGTTCAATAGAAGGTCTTCTTGTTTGGTTTAGGAATATGACGGATTTTGATCTGCACAGGTGAGCTGGAAGTCAGAGCTGGGAATAGCTGTCTCAGAGCAGGTGCCGCAGACCCGATTACCCTCGATACCAGCACACGGAGAGGGAGCCAAGAAAAGGTGTGTTACCAATCAGGACACTGGCGTGGGCGCCTGTACTCAATCCCC
Source organism: Ursus maritimus (assembly GCF_017311325.1). Taxonomy (NCBI): domain Eukaryota; kingdom Metazoa; phylum Chordata; class Mammalia; order Carnivora; family Ursidae; genus Ursus; species Ursus maritimus. The sequence continues at coordinate 5,052,402 of NW_024424341.1, read as the reverse complement.
TGGAGAACTTGGAGGGTCCGTGTAGACTAAGCCACACAGGGAATCCACAGCCTGGGGGAGGGGAGGGCTGGAGACTTCGCCCAGCAGCTTCTCTGCGTCATCAGTTCAAGGCTGTTTTCTGCTTGCACAGGAATGGTAGAAACAAAATGTCCTGAGACAGGAGGTCATGGGGGTTTTCCCCCAACAGATTCTTCCTTCAGAGAGCCACAGTGGGGCCTCAACAAGCTCTGCTTCATTAGGCCTCCACCACCACTACTACTGTCTTATGCTGAATACATGGTTTATCAAAGCAGAATCCTACCTCTCAGAAGTCGTGCTGACTTCCAAAGGAACAAATGCAGGCACGCAGGGGGCAGGTGCTTCCCTGCCTGACGCTGACAGGACTGCCGTGGGAGCAGCATGGCATGGAGTATCTTCCTGGGTTCAGACCGGTTCACAGTTGTTCCACTGCACATGCGTGTAGTCTTTCCATCAGATCCAGAGAGCGTCCTTGGAACACCAAGGCCTAGCCTCCCTCCTTTGCCTGTTTTTACTCGTTTCCGGGAGAGAAAAACCACCCCGCTCATGTTGAAGCCCAGCTAGCACCCGTCAGAGGCCCTGCAGAATGGATAAGGCTGCTGCCACTGTCTGTAGAGCTGCTGTCCCCCGCTGGGCTGTGGGCTGGCGGGTGACAGGCTGATGAATGTCCTTCCTGCCATGGTCACACAGAAATTCATTCCGTCTCCAGGCCAAGCACACACTCACCCAGACTGAAAACTGCAACACCCTGCCACCAGGACTCTTAAGTCAGGATTTCATTTCAACAGGAGTTTCAAAGCCCTGCCCGGGGCCCTGAAACCCATCAACTGCCTTGTCTCAGGAGAGAGGAGAGCGAGGTCTCCGGAGGCCAGAAACAGAGTTCTGATGCACACGGCTTTAAGAGTCTGGGTTTTCTGGGGCACCTGGGTAGTGCAGTCGTTAAGCGTCTGCCTTCGGCTCAGGGCGTGATCCCGGCGTTGCGGGATCGAGTCCCACATTGGGCTCCTCGGCTGGGAGCCTGCTTCTTCCTCTCCCTCTCCCCTGCTGTGTTCCCTCTCACTGGCTGTCTCTCTGTCACGTAAATAAAAAATAAAATCTTTAAAAAAAAAAAAAAAGAGTCTGGGTTTTCTGTAGGATATTTGGGGAAAACAATTTATGTTTGCATACCTTCAGAGGTTGCCACGGTGTTCCACATGACAGTGACTGTGTTGGGGCTGAAATGGAGTCCCCATTCCTTAACTACAGACGGTCAGGATGGCAATACCGACCAGGTTAGGCTGGACATTTCCTATAGAGCTAGACTCCTTTTTTCTCAGGCTCTACTGAGCCCTACTGTTAGGCTCCACTTCCGGGATGCCAGAAGTGATTAGGCCTCACGTTGAGGACACGTGGCCCAGGTAGAGCTCTTCATTCCACGTTCCCCAGGGCAGACACTATTAATCAATCCTAAGCCTGGAAACAGACTCCTCCCTCGTCCTTCTTCAACACACTGTTCTAGGCAGCCACAACCAACAAACCAGTTTGTGCATACCAGTTAAATTTATTGTCCTGCTTTGTTTTCTGTTCAAACTGGCACCTGTAAAGAGCATCATGGGACCTGGTTAATACTTCTGCCCCATATACGCTATATGCTTGTATTAATAAGAAGAATGCATCCATCTCCAATATTCAACATTCATCGGATAAATATATTTTGTTAAACATTTACTGTGTTCCAAGGACTGTGCTAACATGATGAATATTCAAAAGGAGTGGGATACAAGATCAAAGCCGCTCCCTGGGAGAATCCTACTAAGATCAGCCTTATTACTGGAACTACAGAAAGCTCTCTATTCATAGGGCTAGGGTTCCCCAGATTACGTCACGGTCACCTCCCACACAGTGAGTTTTGCTTTTGGAAAAGTAGAAGTCTAGCAGAGGACAGGAAGAGTGGTTGCAGGTAGGAAGAACAAGGAAGCCAACAAGAGACTTATAGAATCAGATTGTAAGCTCTTTATTACCTCTTGCTCCTCAGTCATTTCCCAGGCAAGATCCAAGATTGTGATGAGGATAGAAATGAATTGGATCTTGTTGGGAAAAATGAGCAAACTAGCCATACTTATTTCCCCAGTCAATCACCCTCACCCTTGGGGAAGCAGACAGGTCTGTTCATACCTACGGTGAGGTCACTGGATCAGGAAACACCACCAGCACCAAGGGCAGTCATCCAGAAACTAACCAGCAGCCTAGAAAGAGGCCACCAAAAGGACTCTGCCCCAAGTAAGGAAGGAAGTATCTAATGAAGCCAAGCAGTCCATTGCTCTGGGATCTGGACCCGAGTATACAGAAAGCAATGGAACATGAGAAGAATGTGCATGCTGCAAGAAGAAGAGGGAGCATCTGGTGCCTGAAGTCTCAGAAGGTCTTCTGGGTGCTCTTCCAGTCTACCTGTGTCTTCTAGATTGCTCCCTCCTCCTTCTTAAAGTAGCTTACTCTTTATTATCACAGGAATATCCCGTATGCCCGGATGATGAGTCTAGGAGCCAATTCACATGAGTCATTGTTGAAGGACCTGAGGACTTTCATCCAGAACATGAGGGTTGCCATCTCACCACCTTGCAGGCTGTCTGGGAGAGAAATGAAATGAGAGACAAAAGTGGGTCTGGCAATATATAAACCGCACACTATGCAGGGCTCTCCAAATCCATCAGTTGCAATATCCTGATAACATTCTTATAAAGCTAAATCGTGGAAGGAGCCGAGATGCCCTTCAACAGATGACTGGATTAAGAAGATGTGGTCCATATATACAATGGAATATTACTCAGCCATCAGAAAGAACGATTACCCAACATTTGCTGCAACATGGACGGGACTGGAGGAGATTATGCTAAGTGAAATAAGTCAAGCAGAGAAAGACAATTATCATATGGTTTCACTCATTTATGGAACATAAGCAATAGGAAGATTGGTAGGGGAAGGAAGGGAAGAATGAAGGAGTGGTAAACAGAAGGGGGAATGAACCATGAGAGACTGTGGACTCTGGGAAACAAACTGAGGGCTTCAGAGGGGAGGGGGGTGGGGGACTCGGATAGGCCGGTGATGGGTAGTAAGGAGGGCACGTATTGCATGGAGCACTGGGTGTTATATGCAAATAATGAATCAAAAACTAAGGATATACTGTATGGTGACTAACATATAATAAAAAATTATTATAAAAAAAATAAAGTACATGTAAATAAGTGCTACTTGTCTACCTCAAAAAAATGAGGCTCAGAGGAACATATCACTACTCTCTACACGTGGCTGATCCAGGATTCAAATTCTGCTGACGGTTCCAGATCAGAAGGAAACACAGATGCCATCAAATTACATGCTCTCACTGGGTCCTGCATAATTCCTTCTGTATCTTGTTGCTCCCACAGTGCTTGACGCCAAGTCTTGTATCTAGAAAATGCCCAAAAAATGTTCAAAGAAAGGAAAAAGAGGGTAAAACCTTTGAGCAGGAAAAAGTTGGAAGGAAGGAAGGATAGAGAGAGTCACATATATGGCCGACATTCTGCTGACAAGAATGGCCTCCCGTGGAGGCTTTACCTTACCTTGGAGTGAAGCCTACTGTCAGCGTTCCGTCCATTTTTCTTGGATCCCATCACTATCTGGGTGTGTGTCAGGTCCGTATATGTGGTCTCTCCCCACAGACTGCCCCTGGGTTCCTAGGTCAGCTGCCATGACTGGCCTTGTTTGGACTGAGAGTTGACAATACCTCAATGTATTCCTTCCAGAATAAGACCTTAACTAATGATGGTTGGGGGCATTATAAATGCTTTTTGCACCTGATCTGGATAATTCTTGGGTGTTATCACCAGAACTCCCTTTTGGAATAGAGCCTAAATTTCCCAGGACTTTTTCTTGATACTACATCCTTGTTTGGCCTTTTCCTTCCTGGCCCACTTTCCTAATCCCTCTCCAGTTTTTCCTTGGATCATTTCCAAATAAATCATATTTGTACAGATTCTTATTTTAAGGTCTTCTCGGGAACGCAACCTAAGACATGAGCCTCATTAAAAACTTCCCTTTGAGAGTTGAAGCCTTCCAGTAACCTCTTCTTGGCCACGCCTCAGCTTTGATAGAGCCTGACACTCAAGTTCAATTCTTAAGCGACGTTTTAAGGATTTCTTCTTACCCTAGTTTTCTAGTCTTCAGCCTCTGGTATGTGAGTATTGGGGGTAGAGCTTGAATTCTTAAGTCCTTTGCTCAAAACTTCTTTTATTTTTAAGATTTTATTTATTTATTTATTTATTTATTTATTTATTTATTTGATAGAGAGAGAAATCATGCACAAGCAGGGGGAGCAGCAGGCAGAGGGAGAAGGAGAAGCAGGCTCCCTACCCAGCAGGGAGTCGGACATGGGGGCTCGATCCCAGGACCCTGAGATTATGACCCAAGCCAAAGGCAGTTGCTTAACTGACTGAGCCACCCAGGTGCCCCTGCTCAAAACTTCCTTTTTTTTAAAGATTTTATTTATTTATGTGACAGAGAGACAGCCAGCGAGAGAGGGAACACAGCAGGCGAGTGAGAGAGGAAGAAGCAGGCTCCCAGCAGAGGAGCCCGATGTGGGGCTCGATCCCGAAACGCCGGGATCACGCCCTGAGTGGAAGGCAGACGCTTTAACGACTGCGCCACCCAGGCGCCTCCCTACTCAAAACTTCTTTACGAAATTGCTAAATGTTTCCTTTTAAAGTATTTCATCACCTGCCTTAAAAAGTTCTAATCAGGAAAATTGAGGGCAAAGTAGACATTAAAATAGAGTGTGTATGGTAGATAGAAGAAGAATAGTAATTAATGCTTATTTAGTCTATCCAGAATGCCAGATACTCTTTTAAGCCCTATTTGTGAGCTGCCATGTTTATTTCTGCAACAACACTGCAAAGAATGTATTATCACACACCTCCTTTTTATAGATGAGGAGGAGACTGGAATCTCATCACTAAGAAATCCATTACAGGACACACAGAGTCCAGTAAAAAAGGCATTGCAGTTGGCAAAGTCCTTCTCCTTGGAGTGGGCAAATGCCATGCTTGGGTGGGCCTAGAAGTCAGCAAGTTCCCCCGAAGTTGGCTGATTCTGACGCGTTGCATTTTAGGACAGTTTGAAGCAGGGGACAGAAGCATTGGTTAGTGAGGAGACAGGAACCCACCTCTTACCAACCAACACAAAATCCATATGCTCAGAAGTCCCTCTGAGATCCCTCCTTCCACCCCAATGAGGAAGGAAAAGAAGATTGGTATGGTGTCTCCACCTTGGAGAAGGCGAGGCTTACCTATTCACAACCAGTAGAGCAATTTCAACCGAAGCCAAGAAGACCACATTAGTAGGGTGAAAACTACACACAAACCAGCACAGAACGGGCTTCAACAGCACGTAGTAAGACCTGCACAGCTGCCGTTTATTGGGCATTGACTCCATGCCAGACATTGCGCTCAGCCCTTTCTCCCATCTAATCCTCATGGCAGTCCCATGCATATATTCTATGCTTATTTCCTTGTGGCCAAATGGCATATGAGAAAGGTTTGGGTAAGTTACGACCTATGTTCAAGGTCACTCAGCTTTGAAAAGGGGGATCTCAGATAGGAACTGGGCTGCTTATGACTATGTTCTTATCTACTATGCTGGACTAGCAATGAAGGAAGGTTTCCACGGGACTACGGAGCTTGAGCTGGTCCATGGGACTCTCCAGAGATAGGGCTTCATGTGTCCTGCCCTTGACCCTGTCTGGGGAGCAGAGGAGAGTGGGGGAGGCATGACTCAGCCCTACTGATTTGTCCAAACACATGCAGCTGCCTTGCCTCTCTCTCTCTCTCTCTCTCTCTCTCTCTCTCCCCCCCTCAGGACAGTCCTGTGTCATGTGTCATGATTCCTACCTTCCTGTCGTCATCACTGCTGCTATTAATAACACATGAATAATTCAAAAAGTAAACTTTGAGGCACCTGGCTCATTCCTGCCCTGGGGGAACTGCCAAAGATAGCTCATTCCCAGGCAGCCCACGATGCTGCTTGAGGAGGGCAAGACGTACGCGTGGAAGAAGACTTCGTTTCTCCAAGCTGGTTACATTTTATGCCTCTAATGGATTCAGAATCCCCTTCTCACTTGTGAAAGTCCCCTCAAGCTGAGAAGGGACAGTGTTGGATGACACTGACCCCCATTTCAAGGCACATCAGCTGATTTCTTTTTCCCTTTTATCCCCTGTGAGATTTTCCCGGAGCCAGAAGGACCTGGGAGGAGTTGCTGGGTGGTAAGGACCAGATGCCCTCCAGAGAGAGAAAGCTCTGGGAGGCAATTCTGTGTGGTAATGGGTGGGCTCCTGAGGCCTCTTCTGAAGTGGAATCATCCAACAGAAGCCGTGACCTGTGGATCAAGAAGCAGGGGGATTTATGCACCCCAGTAACCAGCCCAGTAGTGTGACTAACCAGTCTGGCTTGCCCAGGACTGTTCAGGTCCTAACCCTGGAAGCCCCACATACCAGGAACCCCCCAAAAGCAGGCAGGTCAGGTTGGTGAGCCCAGGGTGAGTGGGAACTCATAAAAGAACAACTGACCAGAGGGGAAATTTGTTCTTCAGGAAAGATTTTGACTTCGAATCTTAACACAAAATGAAACACAGCCATTTTCAATGCTTGTGAGCATGGGTGAGGTGGACCCGCACGCTGTGGCTGGGACGCAGCTGGTATGTCCCAGGCAGCTTTAAAAAAGTTTGAAATTTTTCCTGAGAGATTTTCTTGTATGGGGCTCTTAAAAGATGACAAAAACTGTGGCACAAATCTTGGTATTACAATTTTCTCCTTTTCCTCAAAATATTATAAAAACCAGAAAGAAACGAAGCAGATCATTGATCAAGATGCAGAATGAATAAAATCATAGTCCTTCCATTCATAAGCAATGTTTTTCAGCTAACAAACATTATTTTTTCTATGTATATAATTTGTCCTTCTCTCCTGTTGTGGAATAAACTGCACATATAGTATGAATGCAAACCTGTAAACAGATATTGAAAATACACACACATACATGTTAGAGAAAGACTAGAACAAAATACACCCAAAAAAGATGCTTTAAAGACCATCTTCTCAAGATGACTTTTGGGACGTCTGGTGGCTCAGTCAGTTAAGCCTCTGGCTTCAGCTCAGGTCATGATGTCCGGGTCCTGGGATCAAGCCCCACATTGGGCTCCCTGATCAGAAGGGAGTCTGCTTCTCCCTCTCCCTCTGTGCTTTCTCTCTCTCTCTTTCAAATACATAAATAGGGGCGCCTGGGTGGCACAGCGGTTGAGCGTCTGCCTTTGGCTCAGGGCGTGATCCCGGCGTTCTGGGATTGAGCCCCACGTCAGGCTCTTCTGCTGGGAGCCTGCTTCTTCCTCTCCCACTCCCCCTGCTTGTGTTCCCTCTCTTGCTGGCTGTCTCTCTATCTGTCAAATAAATAAAATCTTTAAAAAAAAAACACAAATAAATAAATAAAATCTTTGGGGAAAAAAAGATGACTTTAATGTTCTTGGAAGAAAGCATACCTTTCTCTAATGTTTAAGTGATACTGAAATTCCAGTGGAAAGAATTCTCAGTTTAATATTGAAAATCCTTTAACTAAAGCAAACTCTAAAACCTGATAATAAAATATGAATAGCACCGTATATTCCTGACACAATTATAGTTCCTGGAACGCCGTCACTCACAGAATGGTAGGAAGGGTTGGAATGGGTGTTACCATCTCCAAGTCACAAGCAAAGATGCCACAGCTCAGCGAGGTTAAGTGGCCTGCCCCAGGTAGGAGCAGCTCACTGGTGAGACCTCACGGGGACAGACCTCAACTCCCCTGACACCCAGTCTTATGCCCTCTGTGGTCCAGGTGGCCTTCCCAGGCTTTGAGGGCAGAAACCCTTTGAGGGCAGACTTCTTTAAAAACCAGCTAAGTGAAATAAGTCAAGCAGAGAAAGACAATTATCGTATGGTTTCACTTGCACGTGGAACATAAGGAATAGCGTGGAGGCCGTCAGGAGAAGGAAGGGAAGAAGGAAGGAGGGGACATCAGAGAGGGAGATGAACCATGAGAAACTAAGGACTCCGGGAAACAAACTGAGGGTTTCAGAGGGGAGGGGGCGGGGGGGGGGTTGGTTTAGCGCGGTGATGGGTACTAAGGAGGGCACGTATTGCATGGAGCACTGGTGTTATACGCAAACGATGAACCATGGAACACTACATCAAAAACTAACGATGTAGTGTATGGTGACTAACATAACATAATAAAAATAAAATAAAATATACAAATTTTAAAATTCTTCCTATTAAAAAACCCCCCAAACCCCCACAAAAAAACAGCTAGGATCTTTCCCTGAGAGAGGTTGTGTCTTGTTTGTCCAGCGCACCCCTGTTCTTGCCTATTATTCCATCATAATTCTTAGTGGCACCCTTTTCATTCTCAGGAGTAGTCCATTAGAAAATAGGATATCTTGCCTCCTTTTCGAGGTTATCAATCCTCTTCAAATTTCTGTCAGGATTTCACAAAGCCACCTTATGGAGCAGGGTGAACGGGCAAGTGACTTCCTGGCCTCACGCCTGGCGCGTGCAGTCTCCAGCCTTGAGCTCTGGTTGTTATTCTGAGCATGTTTCCTCCCTTCAGCTGTGTCACTGGGAAGAGAAAAACTGCAAATAGTAGAACTTTCAGGAACTCAGATAAAATGTGACTGAGGGCAGCTCGCCCTGGCCTTCACCTGTTGTGTCGGGAGGCTTAGCAGGGCCCACCAGAGGGCCTGCTGTGTGCTCAAAGATCCCAGATGGGTCATGATTTTTTTCATTTATTTTTTCAACAATCATACATTTAACAAATGATTACTGAGGAGCCGCTAACTGTCAGGCTTGAGCACAGAGCAAGGAACACAGAAGAAAAAGTCCCTGCGTTCATGGGACTAATACTCTAGTAGACATACAGACAATATGAGAAATATGCACAAATAAATATAAAATGTACATAACTAAGTGTCGTGCTGGTATATAATGGGAGCCAGGCTAATTCAAATTGGGTTGTCAGGGTAGGACTCTCCAAGGGGAGAGTTTTATGATGAAACCCCAAAAATGAAGAGGACCCAGGCACAGAAGCACGTGGGCCAGAACAGAAACATGGGGCGCCTGGGTGGCACAGCGGTTAAGCGTCTGCCTTCGGCTCAGGGCGTGATCCCGGCGTTCTGGGATCGAGCCCCACATCAGGCTCCTCCGCTATGAGCCTGCTTCTTCCTCTCCCACTCCCCCTGCTTGTGTTCCCTCTCTCGCTGGCTGTCTCTATCTCTGTCGAATAAATAAATAAAATCTTTAAAAAAAAAAAAAAAAAACAGAAACCGCACATAGGAATGTCAAGTACAAAGCCCCTGGGATGGGAAACTCTTGGCACATGTGAAGAATGAAAGAAAGTTGGTGTGGCCGGACTGTAGTGAACAAAGGAGAGAGTGGCAGGAGGGAGGCTGCCAAGTCAGGCGGACAAGCTCACGCTGAGGCTGGTGAGGGTCTGGGCCATGATTCTCGGGGCAACGAGAGATCCTTGAGGTGCCGAGTTATGTGAATAGGCCACTCTGGAGACTCTAAGGAGGATGTGCTAGAAAAGGAAAAGTGTGAAGGCAGCAGAAGAGACAGGAGGCCGATGAATGCAGAAGTCTAAGTGAGAGGGATGGTACCATAGGCGAAAGGCGTTGCATTAAGATACAGAAGCTTGAATGGTTCTAAGGCTAAATTTCAATACAGTTTGAACAGTACAATAAAATGGATATTGTGGGGGGGGGGCAGAAAAAAGTAATTAACCAAAGATCATATTTAAATTTCTAGCTTGAGTAAGTGGTAGATGGGGTGTCATTCTTTGAGATGTGACAGAGAGGGGAGGTAAAGGTGGGAGGTGATGGGGGAGTAAGTGAGGGCGTCAAGCAGTCGTACTTGAGGCATGTTGTCTTGAGGTGCCTCTGAAGTTTCAGAATGGCGATGTCAAAGAGAGGGTTGGATAGGCAAGGCTGGAGCTCACAGCAGAGGTCTCTGCTGGAGACATACCTGTAGGAAGTATCGGCCTAGCTTGAAGACGGTATGGTAAAGCTCCTCAAGAAAGAGCACATGGTCACTTGCGTCAAAAACCTCCACAGAAGATGAAAAGATAAGAATTTTTTATGGCTTTGGCAAAAATGAGATGTCACTGGTGATCTTGACGCGAGCAGCTTCTGACGGATTACAAGTCGAAGTTCACAATGAGGAAGGCGGAAGAGTAGATGGGGAACGGTTTTCTAGAAGCATGGTAGACCAAGACAAACCTTCTGGTGATGATGCCTAATGCAGCAAACATGTTTTTAAGTGCATAGCTTAGCTCACAAACATAAGACAAATCCCTAAATAAGTAAATAAGTAAAAATAAGAAACTGAAAACTAAAATTATAAGGGTGCCCTTCCAGGTTCACCAGACAGGGAGACTGAATTTTCATATCTACAGGTAAATGAAGCTGTGAGCCTATGGGAAGCAGGAAGTTGGGACTGAGACTTACCCTGCCCACCCACCTAGTAAAGCCCAGAGCTCTGGAAATCTTCATCCCCAGGGAAAGGGTAGGTTAGAACACTTGGCCATTGCCCTGGGATACAGCAAAGATACCTCATCCTCCTTGGCTTAAGCCCTAGGATCCATACTCTTTTATTTTATTTTATAGATTTATTTATTTATTTATTTATTTATTTATTTATTTATTTATTTTGAGAGAGAATGTGGGGAAAGAGGCAGAGAAGAGAAACTCAAGCAGACTCCATGCTGAGTGTGGAACCCTACATGGCCTCAATCTCATGACCCTGAGATCATGACCTGAGCTGAAGTCAAGAGTCAGACGCTGGAATGACTGAGCCAACCAGGTGCTTCTTATTTTATTTTATTTATTTATTTTTTAAAGATTTATTTATTTATTTATTCGACAGAGATAGAGACAGCCAGAGAGAGAGGGAACACAAGCAGGGGGAGTGGGAGAGGAAGAAGCGGGCTCCCAGTGGAGGAGCCCAACGTGGGGCTCGATCCCATAATGCCGGGATCACGCCCTGAGCTGAAGGCAGACGCTTAACTGCTGTGCCACCCAGGCGCCCCTATTTTATTTTATTTTTAAGGTAGATGATAGATAGATAGATAGATAGATGATAGATAGATAGATAGATAGATAGATAGATAGATAGATAGATGATAGATAAATTTTAGACAGTGAGAGCATGAGTGCAGGGAAGGGCAGAGGGAGAGGGAGGAAGAGAATCCTCAAGCAGACTCCCCGCTGATCACCAAGCCCCAGGTAGGGCTCGATCCCAGGACTCTGAGATCATGACCTGAGCCAAAATCAAAAGCCTCCTACCTAACTGATTGAGCCACACAGGCAGCCCTGGGATGCCTACTCTTTTTAAAATGTTATCCAATACACCATTGAGGGACATTTCCGCTGACTCTGAATCCTAACACCACACAGCTTGTATGGCTTCTTTTTATGTTCCCCCTATACCAGCTTTCCTCTTCTTCCTTTCCCTGTCGGATTGCCCCTAGCAGCTCAGAATTCTTCTCCCTTATCTCATGGAACCACTGCCTTCTCTCAAACTCTGTGTCAAAGTTCAGCGTCAGTGTCTCCAATATCAAACTCCGGACCCACCTTCGTCTTGAAGATGCCCTGATGAACAAACAGGCTCACCCCTCCAATATTCTCATTTCCATGGCATTCATGATATAAACACGGAAACCAAAGAAGAAACAACAACAAAACAACAAAAAATAAAACCATATGCATATACTGTCTTCTTTTTTTGGTTACCCTCTACTAAAAGACCCCATAGTGCTATTTTCATCAAGAAAATAAAGAGTTTATGTTGAAATCCATTGGTGCCAAATATAAGTCCCTGAGGAGCTGGGCGGGAAGACGTTCTAGGTAACAAGTAGCACCTAGTGTTCAGAATGTCCTCTCTATCAAAAAGTCAAGAACATGAAGCTTGTTTTCCTGCAGTGACCTTTTCATGCCGGGCTTCCTTTCTCTAAGGGGAGTACTCTACCAGAAAGCTACTCCGTGCTTTGAAAAATGGTCCCCAGATTACCTGGACCTGGACTGTAGCTGTGGACAGTGCTTAAATTCAGGCCCCAGTTACACTAAAATACTTTTATATAGAAGACCAAGTGTGCATTTATTTATTCAGCATACATAATAATATAAATGTAAATATGTAACTATTCACATAAATATATATTTAATACACAAATACATGTATTTAATACATATTTAATATATAAATATTTATATGAATAATTGTATACATTTACAATATGCATTTTACTTATTTTTTAAAAGATGAGATTAATTCAAACACATATATACATGTTACTAGTTGGAGAAATAAAACAAAATATATTTAAAAGTGAAATCAGAATTGAGACCATTTCTATAATTACGCACTAAATTTAACAGCACTTCCTGGCAGCCAAGGCAAAAACAGAAAGAGGTTTAGTCGCATAGCTCTCACTATCTTACCAAAGGGGCTATACCTGTTGTTTAAGAGAAAGGTGTGATAATGAGCATGCAATTACAAAAGTAAAGACAGCAATTTTCCAGGATATTTTAATACATATTTCATGTATATAAAATGTGAAAAACCTGTCTATATTGCTAACGCCAGGAATTCCAGGAATTATAAACTTCTAGTTTTGCTGATGGATTGTTCTGGCAATTCTTTAATAGATCCAAGTTCCAGGTGGCAGAATGTGAATGTTCAGTTGTTTATGACCCTTTGTGAAAATAAAATTTATTTGTTCAAAAGGAATAAACAGGAAATAGAAGAGGATACCACAAGTAAAATGATCAATACATTGTTTTGTGGAAGGAGTTAGTGAAATAGACAGAGAAAGCTACTGGGCTGTAGTGAACATGGAAGCCAGTCTGTCCCTCGGCACCCTGGACGGGATCTGGGTGTCGAGACCCTGGGTACAGCTGAGGTGAAGGTAAGAAGGGGTTGCAAGCAGGATGATTCATTAGAAGTCAGTGCCACCATACCAGTTGCCACCGCCCTCATCCTCCATACCCAGAGGAGGACACTCAGTAATACAACATTGTTCCCAAGGTGGCTTTTCTCTAAAAACATTGAAAATATATATGGGGGACATGAAGGCATTTTGTGTGGACAATAGTACCCCAGAGTGAAGCCCTCCTCATTCTGGCAAAGGGTGAAATGCCTTTAGGTCTGAAGCCTGATGCTGTCATTCTTCCCCACACCCCCGAGAGCTCCTAGTCAGAAACCGTGTAACTGGGAGACTGCCCTAAGATCAGCTAGCATATGAAAAGAGTCAGCAAGATGGAAGGGAAAGGCCAAAATATATAACATAGAAAACATAACCCTGGAGGAAACAGACAATTCAGGGAATAGAAACTTAAACAGAAATGAAGGACAAGATTCCTAATGTATTCAACATGATTAAAAAAAAAATTATAACCTAAACAAAAAGAGTAATTTAAACTGGTAAATTAAATACAAATAGCATGAAGAAATAGAAAATATGGAAAGCAAAGTTGAGATAATCTTCCAGAATAAAGATGAAAAAAAGATTCATATGAAATATTTATATATATGTAAATTTATATATTTGTCACGTGATTTTTCACGTGACTCCCAGCCCAGACAAGCATGTGGCAGTAACAAGGACGATGGCTCCTGACCTTTCCGACGGGACGGTGGCCAAGGTTCCCAGGGTTGCCTCTATCTAGCAAGGGGAAAAAAATATGACCACCCCAGGATATATATATATATATATATAAAATATGATTTTATATATATATATATAATATATAATATAATTATATATATAATATAATATATATAATAATAAATAATCCATATATATTTTTTTTTTCCAGAAGATCCAACGTCTAATAGAAGCCCCAGAAGAAGAGAACAGATAAAATGGTTGGGAGGAAATTATCAAATCAATAATGGAAGAGACTTTCTTAGAGCAGAAGGGATTGAGTTTCAGATTAAAAAGGCCTACTGCAGGTCCACCAAGATCCCATGCCTCGACACATTCTCATAACAAATAAGGAGAATATCCCAAATGCTCCCAGAGGGACAAAAAGTACTTCACCTATGAAGTGTAGGACTGAAGAATAAATAATATTTCTTAAGTAACCTTAGATATTAGAAAAATAAGAACACAAAACAAAACCAAGCAAAACCAGTAATATTTTTGAAAGAAGGTGTAGAAATACAGTAGTGATACATTAAAAACATTAGAATGCGTTTTGAGGAGCAAAGGGGAACAAAAATGTGGAACATGAGGGAGCAACAGAGGACATGAGGTGAGGCAAAGAGGGAGAAACAAGGAAGAAGGGAAAAAAAAGGATTGGAAGAAGGGAGGGAGACAAGGAGGAAGGAAAACATTTTTATATGTCTTTCAGCAAAACAAAACAAACAAGAAGAAGGAAGACACGGGGCTACTAGGAATAGTGGATTCCACCCCTCAGAGAAGGAAAGGAACCTCTCTGGTTCCTTCTTCTGTTTCCTTCCTTCTTTCAAGAGTCATGTGATAATCTACCCTACTGATGTTCTGTAAGTTCTTCTGTTGTTTGAGATTTCAATTGTTTCTATCTTTTCCCTCTTAAGATTATACTGCAGTGAAAATATTTATGAATGCAGCTCTTTTCTACTCCTCGATTACTCCAGGAAACAAATTTACAAGGCTGGCATAGTCGGGCATTATAGAGTTTTGGTGCACCACTTGTATTGTTTTCCAAAAAGCTTGAATCGACATATTATTTTCATAGTCAAGTTACTCAACAACTTTAAGCCTTAATTTCCTGATTCATAAAATGGGAACAGTAATCATAGGGTTGTGAGGATCAAATGAAATGAATCATGTATAGTATTTAGCACTTAATAACCGTTTAATAAATGCTAGATATTTATTAGCCCTGGAAGATTTGGCACAGAATCACAGAGGGTCCTGGAAGAGTGAAGTGCAGCAAAACAGGAAGCTAGAAAAAAATAAATAAGAACAACGGGACAGAGATTTTTTTTTGATCTTAGTAATTTCTTTTGAGTTTTTAATTCTTTTTAAAAAATACATCCTGTGACCTTAAGCCCAAATATGAAATGCACCAAAATGAAGCACGATTTCAAGTAATTAATGAACAGCCATCAAAGAAATCACATCTATTTGACTTTACCATGAGGAACCTTCTATTCTGGCACAGAAGTGACGTAATGAGACACCCAGAGATGAAATGCAATCCTGCTCTTCGTACCACAATAGTTGATTGAACAATTAAATTATTCAGTTATCTTTTCACCGTCTCCTACCCTGCCCTGAGAGGACGAGTAACGTCAACACCTAGAGCACTGCCTGGCACTTTTGAGTGAATAAATGAGTAAAATGAGTGCTTATATGGTCTTAATAATATAAACATGTTTATTAGACTTTAACAATGCAAACACTCTTAGACAAAGAATGGAAGGCTTAATTGAGGTGGGAAGATGTATTAAAATAATAACTGTCAGAGTTGCAAGTAGAAATGTAGCTGATAGAGGTAGAACATGGAGGGGTGAGGATGGAATAAGTGAAGTGATAGAGGAAAAGTTAGGGTTGCCGAGATTTTCATTCATAGTGTTACCAAGGTGGGTTACTAGAACAAGTAATAAGTATTAAATATATTATTTAAATTATTTCTAGTTATTGGTTGTTATAAATAATGCTGCTACGGATATTTGTGTGGGTGTCTTTGCACATACATGTTTTAATTTCACTGGGTAAATTTCTAGAAATGGAAATGTCTACAAAAAGCAAGTTTATAGAGACAGAAAACAGAGTAGTGAATGGCTATGGCTGGAAGTGGGAGTGGTTTTGACCGTAAACAGGCATGAGAAATTTTCTAAGGTGATAGAAATGTTCCAAAACTAGGTTATGGTGATAGTTACACAAGTCCGTAACTGCACTTAAACCATTAAGTTGCGCACATACAATTTTATAGTATATAAGCGATATCTCAATAAAGCTGTTTTGAAAATATAGTAAGTAAAGTTTCTAAAAGAAAGTCATAGGGGGATATCCTTGTGACTTAGGTTTAGCAAACATTTCACAGAAAGAAATAATTATAAATAAAAAATTAATTTTAATCAGAATTAAAATGTTTTGCTTTCCAAGAAACATAATTAAGGAAATGAATAGGCAAGTCACAGACTGATAGAAAATATTCGCAAAATAAACGTTTCACAAAGACTTCATTCTTCTACTATAACTCAAAAATAAAAAGACAGGGGCACCTGGGTGGCACAGCGGTTAAGCGTCTGCCTTCGGCTCAGGGCGTGATCCTGGTGTTATGGGATCAAGCCCCACATCAGGCTCCCTGCTATGAGCCTGCTTCTTCCTCTCCCACTCCCCCTGCTTGTGTTCCCTCTCTCGCTGGCTGTCTCTATCTCTGTTGAATAAATAAATAAAATCTTTAAAAAATAAAAAATAAAAAGACAAACAACTGATTTTTTTAATGGGCAAAAATGTGACCGTGTACCTCAGAAGCACACACGCACATAGACACATACCAACGAACACATGAGAAACTACTTAACGGCATTAGTCATAAGGAAAATACAAATTAAAACTATGATAAGATACCACTACGCACCTATCAGACTAGCTAAAATTTGAAGGACAAATGCTGGTAAAAATACTGAACAATGAGTACCTGCAAACATTGTTAGTGGGAATATAAAAGGGCACGCAGTTTGGAAAAACGTTCTGCTGGTTTCTTCTAAAGTTAAACTTATACTTACTCCATGGCCCAGCAATTTCACTCCTAGGTATATAAAAAAGACATATGTCCATAAAAAAAAAATATTTGTGGAAGAATGTGATAGCAGTCTTATTCATGATGACCAAAAGCTAGAAACAGGCTAGGAGTCTATCAATCAAAGAATAGATACATAACCAGAAGAGATTATTGATAAAGGCAATGCCATGAACCAATCTCAAAAACATTAGGTTGAGTGAAAAATAAAATCTTTCAATTAAACAATATTTATTGTATGGATTTCTTCTATATGACTTATAGAACAGGGGAAACTAATCTGTGATGAAAAAAGAAAAATCTAAACTACTGCTTAGAGACCACAAAGACACCACAAAGTTGTCTTTGTGGTGGGAGAGACAGGGATTGACTGGGAGAAGACAACACAGTGTTATATATCTTGACAGAGCCTTGAGTTACAAAGGAATCTGCATATACCGAAACTCATAGAAAGGTACACTTAAAGTTTGTGTATTTTATTTTATATAAATTTTATTTCAAAAGGAGAAAGAAAAATTGTACTTCAAAAAAGGAATGGAGAACTGTAAACAAATATTAAATTCTGTATCAATAAGCTGAGGTGTTTCGAGGAGCATGGTCATGTCTCAACCTGCGTTGAAACATCGAAAAATAGGATAGATCTGTGATAAAGCGAGTGTAGTAAAATGTTAACTTCAGGATCTAAGTGACGTAAATCTGGGTGGTCAGTGGACATGTATTTCAACTCGTATGTATGTTTGATAGAGTCATAATAAGACCTGGGGAAAATGTAATCAATGGAAGAACTAAAATAATTGAAGTATGAAGTATGGAGAAGAGGATAAGTTGGGTTGGGGACAGTAGGTGAACTAAATCCTTATTTCTCCTTTTAGAGAGTCAATAGATATTGTCTAAAGTTAATAAATCAACAAGTGGACATATTATTATGATTTAGAGCAATGGAAGTAAAGAACGCAAGAAAGAAAATAAACAATTTAAAAAATGTTCTCTAAAACAATTTCTCTCTGAGACATAAGATGAAGATATGTGTGCACCAAACTTGCCTTTCATAGTAAACTATTTTTTATCTTCTGATTTTTTTTTTTTACCCTATAATGGTTTACTTTGATCAAAAGAACACACAAAAAATGTCTGTGAGCCTGTAGACACATTTATCCGCTGAAGGACTGATGGAGCCCTTAGCCCAAAGCGCTTTGCCCACTCTCGGGCTGGAGTGATTGATGATGCTGAGAAGTGCCGCTGCTGGAAGGAATTCAGGATCAGAACCACTCTCATCTTGTGTCAAGGGTTTGAACTCCATGGCTGCTTGGTATCTACCAGGGGAAGTGCACGGCTGACTGCGTTCGGATTAATGCCAGAATGGACCATCCTCGGAGTAAGACAAGTGCCCACAGACAAAGCATACATCAAGTTTTAATTGATTCCCAAAGTTCTTCCTCATTTCCAAGATAAGATAGGTTAAACAACATGACGATTTGGAAGTTAAGAGTTGTCTCAATGGAAGTAGATGGGAATTATCAAGGTGCACAGCACCTGGTCCTGATGGTGGGGTTAATGCTCTTGCAATGAAAACACAGACTCTCCTCTGAATCGTCTGCTTCGACACTTGATGGTAGTCTGTGTTGAACAACTTGCTTTCTGCCACCTGCTCTATGGCATTAAAATCTGGAGATTCTTTGGTTATAAAGTTACCTAGGTTCAGAGCTTCAGATTGAGGTTGGCGACTTTATTAGTAGAGACCAGGAATTGCAGTCCCGTGGGTAATCACCATTCATCCATCTGCCCATTCATCCATCCATCCATCCATCCATCCATCCACTTATCCAACAAATACTAATTAAATACTAAATATGGTGCTCATTCATGCTAGGAGTTAAAAAAAATTTCTATGGAGAAAATAGACAAGATTCCTGTACTTGCATAGCTTCTCTTTATCTATTAAGAAGCAATATAATTACATGATTGAATGCCATAAAGGAAATTATCGAAATTAGCTGAGTTGAGAAGAAATGGTGGCAAAAGAAGTCTTTAGGGAGGTAGCATTTTAGGTGGACCAGAAGATTAAGAATTCAGCTATGGGGGCGCCTGGGTGGCACAGTGGTTAAGCGTCTGCCTTCGGCTCAGGGCGTGATCCTGGCATTGTGGGATCGAGCCCCACATCAGGCTCCTCCACTATGAGCCTGCTTCTTCCTCTCCCACTCCCCCTGCTTGTGTTCCTTCTCTTGCTGGCTGTCTCTCTCTGTTAAATAAATAAATAAAATCTTTAAAAAAATACAGAATTCAGCTATGAGAAGAACACGAAGAAACAGGTTTCCTCCTACTTCATATGGAGGAAACAGCAAAATCAAAGCTCTGAGGTTAGAAAGAAGCTGGTGTGTTTGACAAACCAAATGAAGGCTGTCATGGCTGGATTTGAGAGTGGCATGAATTCTATGGAGCAGGAGGCTGGGGACAGATCTTATAGGGCCAAGTAGGTCTGGTAAGGAATTTGGATTTTACTTTCATGTGAACAAGAAGTTATCAAAGGATTTTAAGAAGGAAAGTGACAACAGAATTTACATTTTCAAAAGATGATTCTAGATGGTCTGAAAACTGAGGACCTTTCTTTAGCTGTTTAGGGAGAGGTGGTGGTGACCTGAAAGCAGGTGGTGGAGGAAATGTATGACTCAAGATGTTATGGCCCTCTAGTTTTCCAATTATTTGTGCCCAAACTTGCCAGTACTGTGACTTCAGGATTGAAGTTCCTCTGCATGCTTTCTTCAGTAAAACCCTCCTCCAGGGACTTAGAAGGGGGTTTCAGTCTGCAGCATGTTTAGGTGGCAATATAGCTTGCTTGGAACTAAAACTTGGCTGGAAGAGTTTTCATCCTTATTCAGAAAGTGTCCTGATGCTGTCTATAGACAACCCCACTTCAAGGGAGCCACCTGGGCCCTACTCCAACTCTGAGCAGACCCTGGCCCCTCCCCATCTCTTTGTTCTGCTTTATTGTCTCTCTACCTTCTTGGGTAGGCCCACTGCAACGGCCTCACATGGTCCCTAAGACAAGATGCATCCCTTTTCCAACAGTTCTAGCAAAAGGTATGGAATTGGCCCTTATGAGACTGACCTATTTAACTTCTGAACAACTACAGGGATGGTAAAGCTATTGGCTAGGCTTGGGTCAGCTGTCAACTGCTCAAGCCAGTGAATGTAAGATGGATCAGGCACCTACACCATATTGTTGGAGAATGACAGGAGGATGATTTTCCAAGGAAAACCAAGAGCTGGTACCAGTAGAAGGAATAGATGCTTGGTGAGGAAAAACAATGACATTCCCCAAAGCATCTTTCAAGTATGTCTCATGCGCGCTCTCTTCCAAGCAATGTTTATCTTGCTCCATAAAGAATGCTTACTCCCCTTGGGAAACTTGGCTTGATCAGTGCAGTTGACTTTCTGTTTGTTTGTTTTTGTTTGTTTGCTTGTTTTTGAGAGAGAGAGCTGAGGGGAGGGGCAGAGGAAGAGGGAGAGAGAGAAGGCTCCATGCCCACCACAGGGTCTGATAGAGGGCCCGATTCAGGGCTCGATCTCATGACCCTGACGTCATGACCTGAGCCAAAACCAAGAGTCAGATGCTCAACTGACTGAGCCACCCAGGCTCCCCTTGACTTTCTTGTTAAGAGAAGGTGAGACAAATGTCAGTGACTTTAGATATACTCTTCCAGGGAAGTCTTGACATAGAAGGAGGATAAACTTAAGTCATAGGTCTGACTGCCTAAACGAGTACTATGGAGTTATTTTTCCAAAACATCATTTTGGGTGTCTGTCCCCTGCCAGGAACCATGCTCCATGTTTGAGGTCCAAAGCTAAATCATATTTATGTTGTATTTCAAAGAGCCCATGAATGGAGCACAATACAAGCATGGATGAGTGCTCAGTCAAAATTGTGAGTAAATACATCACAGCTTAACACATAACTTTCTTTCCGAAAGAGGCCATGAAGTCAGTGATATTAAAAGAAAAAAAAAAAAATTCGGTTCCCAGAGCCTTCACAACTGTTCTGTTCATTTGCTGTTTCTGATCAGATCACTGGTTTGCTCACGACCCTCTGTGGTTTTCTTTGCCTGTGGAAATAAAACCTGATCTTTTTACCAAGGGCTCCAGGCCCACCGTGATTTATTCCAGACGTAGGTTCCCCTCCAACGCTGATGCCATCCCTTCTGCCTGGAACAGCTTCCTTGCCTGTCCACATCCTACTCACGTGTCCAGACTCAGCTGCGAGAAGCCCTAATCTCCCAGGCTAAAACCCATTTCATTGCTTCCTGCCTTTGTGCTTTGATGATCTTTTTTTATAATAATTTCTCACTATGTTCTGTTAGTCGCCGTACAGTACATCCCTAGTTTTTGATGTAAAGTTCCATGACTCATTACTTGCGTATAACACCCAGCGCACCCTGCAACACGTGCCCTCCTTACCACCCATCACCGGCCATCCCAGTCCCCTCCCCCTCCCCTCCGACGCCTCCGTTTGTGATGAGTTTTTCCTTTTACTTCCACCATCACACACGCCGATGGCTGCCTGTGTTACGGTGGGATCTCTGCCTATTAGCTTCTCTCCAGAGATCGTGAGCCCCTCGAGAGCAGAGGCTAGTCTCACATCACCCTGGTCAAGACTCTGAGGACGCAGAGAATACTTTCACTAAATCCCCTCGGGCTTAATTTCCTCATTTTCCTTTTGAGCACAGCTTCCTACTGTATTAAGCCTAAACAGCCAAGACACGGAGGGAGGCCATGGTGTCTTTCTTTCCAGAAAGTTTTCCTTGGGCCATAGCTCTTTCAGGTATGGAAAGCTGTCTTGTCAAATGCAGAGGCAAACCTTTCTGCAACTGCTGGTTGGCATCCAATTAATTAAACAGCAACTTGCAGTAAGTGGTCAGAGAACTACTCCCTGGTTCTATCTTATTGCCACTTGTGCTAAGAGTTCACCATCAGGGGCGCCTGGGTGGCACAGCGGTTAAGCGTCTGCCTTCGGCTCAGGGCGTGATCCCGGCGTTCTGGGATCGAGCCCCACATCAGGCTCCTCTGCTGGGAGCCTGCTTCTTCCTCTCCCACTCCCCCTGCTTGTGTTCCCTCTCTCGCTGGCTGTCTCTATCTCTGTCGAATAAATAAAATAAAATCTTTAAAAAAAAAAAAAAAGAGTTCACCATCAGTATCAGCAGGCTGGTTGTAGGCAAGAGGAAACTGGAGACTGGCGCTGTCACTCTCTGCAGACTAACCACTGTCATCAGCCAGTGTGTGAGGTACAGACAATAGAAGGCAGAGGACGGGAGGGTGTGTGGCTTCCCTTCCCCCATAGCAATCCTAATATTTTTATAATTTCTGCAGTTATTAGTTACTGTGGCATTGCCACACTGCTCTTTAAAATGCCATAATTAGAGTCAGTTGATGTAATCCTCCCAAATCAAATTATACCAGATACAATGTAGCAGTCAATATTCAGGTTCTTGATAAGACAGTATTATGAGTAATATTTGTGGGAGCCTGTTCTTAATAAGGGTGGGAAAGGCTCTGAAAAACGTTTACTGGATTTTAGGGTTAAAATCCTGGTCTTGCAGTTTAGGGAGAGGAAGGAGCCAAGGGGAGGGTGAAGAATATATCTACACTTCAGTGATTCACTCCCACTGTTTTTTGGTCCATTAAGGTTTTACTGGGGGAAAATACTTATCTTTGACAGCCAGAGCCTTCTGAAAAAAATTTCAGTTGATTGATGAATTTTTAACAAAATCGCAAGCGAAGAGACAATGACAGTGGAATGTGCATTTCTGCTTGCAGGAAGTTTAAGGTTTCAACTCACACACCAGATCCTACTGATTGGAAATGGCTTCTTATATTCCTGTGTTGAAAAGGATTGCAAGGAAACTTCTGAACAGACTGGGCAAGAATGCCGTGATTGACTAGAAATGTCTGCCTTGAGTGTAGAATGAATGAGTAAACCAAAAGAAATTTGAATAGTCCATCAAGCAACCAGGAGAACCTATGGGGAAAACAAAACAAAACCCTTAATTATAAATTCATCACTAAAACAAATTATTTTGTGTGTGGGAAAGAAGCGCATGATTTCTACTGAGGTTGCTCAGATGACAGGAGATGATTATGGAGTTATTGGTAGCCATCTTCCACCAAGAGGAGAGAAGTCACCTGAACGTAAGGACAACCCAAAGAAATCAGAGCCAAAAGACAGAGACTGATTTCTGATGACATACTTTCGAATCTGGGTCTAGCTATGCCTTTAGTGAGCAAGACCAACCCTTGGACTGAAGTCACATGAGCCAATTATGTACTTAAGCCAGTAAGTGCTAGGTTATGTTATTTGCAACCCAAAGTGTCGTAATAGGTTTATAGGAAGAGTCTAGAGGGGAATGTTTTAGGAAGGCCACTTAATTTCTTTTGATTTTGAGTGGTCTTATCTGTCAATGGAAAAAAATAAACTTATCTGTATTTGTTTAATTGGATTACTGTAGAGACCAGCTGAGATAACAGATATTAAAGTTCTTTGACAAATGTATGTAGAATTTTAAAAATTAAATTCCAGGTGTGTGTGCGTGGCTGTGTGTGCTGAGAACTGGGTTATGTGTATGCCAGAGACTTCTATCCATAGAACAATGCTATGGATGTCATATGCATGTGGATGTCACCAAAGCTAGCAAATCTTTCCTTTGTTGGATCTGTGTTTCCAAAGGAGTTTTCTATATGATTGAAGACTTCGATTACTTATTTTCTGACAGTGTCCTGAAACTTTGTCGGAACTTAGGGGTTTCTTCATGTTGCCTGTAATGCCCTCCCTGTAGAGCACTCCGAGATTTATTCTTTGGACCTGGCCCTTCCATGGATTTTGCGTCTCTTATTTAAGACTTAGGTAGCAACCAGGGCACCTGGGTGGCACAGCGGTTAAGCGTCTGCCTTTGGCTCAGGGTGTGATCCCGGCGTTATGGGATCGAGCCCCACATCAGGCTCCTCCGCTATGAGCCTGCTTCTTCCTCTCCCACTCCCCCTGCTTGTGTTCCCTCTCTCGCTGGCTGTCTCTATCTTTGTTGAATAAATAAATAAAATCTTTAATAAAAAAAAAAAAGACTTAGGTAGCTTTCTGTAACTCCAGTGTATTCTAAGAGAGCTGCTGGAATCAAAAAGCTGGAAAGCCCTTTTAGCACTCTCCAGGTTTATGAATGCCCTGTCCCATTCATCATCCCTGCTGTGGGCTCCATCCTTCAGCTTCTGCGTGGTGTTTACCCTCCAAAGTCCTGGTCCCCTTTGAGACTGCCCACTTGACTGAGATGTGGAGAAGAGTACACTGTGTTTCTGCCCCACCACCGGGGCCTCTTCTGGTTTGAGTCTCAAAGGTCAAGTCTGCAGATTACAATCAAAAAAGGATCATCTAATTGTTCAGAAAGCCAACAGCCGTGGGTGGTTTTTTCCTGTTTTTGTCTTGAATCTTATTCGTGAGATACGGCTCCTTTGAAAAACCACCTGTCCCAGGAGAATAACCCATATATCTCTTAAGGTCCATCCCTTTTTCCATTCAAATAGAAGGTGGTGTAACCTTCCCCTCAAGTAAAGGCCAATTCCTCCGGTTTGTATTACATTTACTCTTACAGAAGTTTACGTGAGTACTTCCGCTTTTGCTTACCCAACTGCCTTGCTGGGCACCATCCTGATTCTTCTGGGCAGTGGCAGCTGAAAGCTGTATGTGGTAGACTTTCCTGAAGGTTCAGGCCAGTGGAGGAGATTTTTTTTTTTTAAGATTTTATTTATTTATTCGACAGAGATAGAGACAGCCAGAGAGAGAGGGAACACAAGCAGGGGGAGTGGGAGAGGAAGAAGCAGGCTCATAGCGGAGGAGCCTGATGTGGGGCTCGATCCCATAACACCGGGATCGCGTCCTGAGCCGAAGGCAGACGCTTAACTGCTGTGCCACCCAGGCGCCCCCAGTGGAGGAGATTTTATTGTACCCATCACAGCAAACAATCCGAGTTTGAAGTTTGAGCTTTCTCCTTTAAAATTCTCTCAGCTGGGGCACCTAGCTGGGTCAGTTGGTAGAGCACGTAACACCCCATGTTGGGTGTAGAAATCACTTAAATATAATAAAATCTTTTTTAAAAAGGGGGGGAAGAGGAAGAAAGATTTTAAAGTAATAATGTAATAACATTATATTATATATAACAAATAAAATAATAAAATGATCTCAGCCGGTTCTAGTCTTGTGACCGTTTCCTATTTTATCCAGCCTTCTGCCGTGTTACTGGGCCTCCCGTCGTTTCTTGGATCTTCTACTTCTTTGTCGCTCGCTCATGCCAACCCCAACAACTCACAGTTAAGTATTATTCAGAACAATTTTGTGTGATCTCTTTCTCTCTCCCTCTATGTCTCTTTCTTTCGTCTTCCCTCCCTCCCTCTCCTCTATTCCCCCTCACTTTCTCTCATTTTGTTTACATATTTATTCCTCATTTTGTCCATATAGCAGCCCACCCTGGCGCATCCTGGGCTCCGTGGGCTTTCATACGATCATTAGATGGTGCTCCTAAAACAGAGAGCTCTGCGTAATCCCTCCCCTCCCCCCCCAGAGGCATTGCACACTTAGTTCTTGAAATAAATTATTTCATTCTCACTATACTCACACAATGAATTTGCGTCAATTTAATGGATAACATATGAGAAAGCATCAGAGAAATGGCCTGACCGTTATTAGATCTAGCAAATGCTAGCTATTATTGGTAGATTATTGACAGAATAGTATACATTGGATCATTGAATAAACGAATGAATGAACAAACAAAGAAACAAATCGATCATGGATATAAAGGAATTCTATAGCCAAAAATGTTACAGGAAGATCACCAGAGCCTCTCATCTCTCCCTAGTTGCATTGGCTTTTCTTATTGACGTTGCACAAAGGCTTTCAATGTCCAAGTGAAAAAGGGAACCATGTTTCATTCATCCCATTTTGCAGACGGAAATGCTGAGGGCTATAAATGTGACTTTCTCAAAGACATGCAGCTAGTAAGTTTCTAGACAGGTTGAGGAATGCTTACAATGTAGACTTTGGAGTAAAGCTGCTTGGGTTCATATTCCAGACGTACTACAAGAATTTGCAACCTTTGGGAAATACGCACTTCTCTGAATCTCAATACCCTTAGCAAGATGGTAGTCCTAATGGCACCTACCACTTAGGGATGTTGAGCAATTACCTAAGAGATTCCATGTGAAGTGCATGGCATGTCCTCTGTGCAAATATCAAGCATGCCATGATTGGTCCAACTCCTGGTCAAGGCTCTATCATTGCAATAACTTCCGCACATTGTCTTTCCTCCTTTCCTCCACTCCTCCTTCTTCTTATTACTGATGAGCAGATCCATCCTGCATCATTACAGGAAATGTTCTCCCCCTCCTTAGGGTGCTAGCCCAAGTGTTCTGCATTTTTGGACATGTATGACACTCCCAACACTTAGAATTATCCTTCTATGAACCTAGTTTTTGAGCTCTGACAGTTTTATAAGGCTAGTCCCCCAAAATGTTTATGTTGAAGTCTTAATACCCAGAAACTCATGGTGTGACTGTATTTGGAGAAAGGGTATTTAAAGAGATAATTATATTAAAATGAGGGGTCTAGAGGGGGCCCTAATTCAATGTGACTGGTGTCCTTATAAGGAGAGGAAATTTGGGCACCGACAGTAGAAAGGGAAGACCGTGTGAAGATAGAGGGAGAAGATGGCCATGGACAAGCTAAGCAGAGAGGCCTCAGAAGCAACGAACCCTGCTGACATGTTGATCTTGGACTTTCAGCCTCCAGAACTGTTAGAAAATTGATTTGTTGGGGCGCCTGGGTGGCACAGCGGTTAAGAGTCTGCCTTCGGCTCAGGGCGTGATCCCGGCGTAATGGGATCGAGCCCCACATCAGGCTCCTCCGCTATGAGCCTGCTTCTTCCTCTCCCACTCCCCTGCTTGTGTTCCCTCTCTCGCTGGCTGTCTCTATCTCTGTCAAATAAATAAATAAAATCTTTTAAAAAAAAAAAAAAGAAAATTGATTTGTTGTTGAAGCCCCCTGGTTCATGTACTTTGTATTGACAGCCAACACGGAGTAATACAGACAGCAGAGGTCCAGGCTTCTCATTGCAAAAACTGATGCAGGAAATAGAAAAATAAATGTGGGAGTGCCATTTGATGGTCAGGGTTTTTTTTCTGCAGTTGTAATTCACAGCAGAATCTTCCATAGACCTACAGGAATGAAAACAGAAAACTCTAAAATGGTATATTTCGAATGAGCTCTGTAGGAAACCAGTATGAAATGTGCCCTTAAAAAAATGAAAGGATAAAATTTCCAAGAACACTGAGTTTGGGAAGGTTTAAATACTCTGATGCCCCCCATCCTCTCTTAAAAGTCACAATGCATATTAAAGGCTTTGAGAACTTCTAGAGAAAAACAACCCAGAAATTTGTTCTTGCAAAAAGAAAAGATTGTAAATCTTTTTCCTCCCTGATTAACAGTTGTTAGCCTTTAGTCGAGCTGGTGTACCATGAAACATACTTTCTGACATTCTTATTTAATGGTTCCTCCAATGTGCAAAGAATCAGCTTAGAAGCAAGCTGGATTTATAATGAGAAGTAAAAGCATTTTGTGCTTGGGCAGCATGTTGCAGGACCTCAAGAGTCTGCATGAAAATGCAGATCCGAAGTGGATAGAGCACATTTCGATAATTGGTCCATGCCTTGGCACCAGCTCACATCTGTCATAGAAAAGGGAAGTTGTAAATGTTGTGTGTCAGGGCTTTGTTCATGTCTGTTGTCAGGGTTAGTACAGTACCTGCTTGATTGTTGGTAGTTGGGAATAACTAGCGCTCTACTTACACATTCTTGTGTCTTACATTCTTCAGTAGAAGCCCAAAGATGGCCAAACTCATTTTACAAAGGGCATCACATGTTAGTCAAAGGGAATGAAAAGAAAGAGGCTGGCATAGCAGGTTGGGGCTAGACAGTGAAGAGTCCAGGGTCACCCCAAGGAGGCTGAAGCTTCCCGCAGTAATGGGGAGATGATAAAGGAACTAAGATACTAGGGTGACTTTTTTAAAGAAGCTCATTATGACATCTAGCTAAGATAATGGCTAAAAGAGAAGAAATTAGAAGCAAAGGAACTCGGAAGCTTTTGTAACAGAGAGTCCTGACCAAAGGATTTGGAATAGATTTAGGGGCTGAGGGAAAAATGAGGGATGAGTAGGTGTTTCGTGGCTTGTTAGGCAGAAGAGAAGAACTTGATCCCTGTCGCTTGGTCAGGGAGACCCCGGGGAGGCAGGGTTTGGAGGAAGAATCAAAGTTCTCTGTTACAGGCTGAATGCTCGAAAGTTAGAATGAAAAACCCACTTGCCGACTCTGTCTTCTTAAAAAACCTTGGCTATTCTTCAGCATAGATTCTAGTACACAAACGACCATTGGGATTTTTCTGTCATGCTCTAAGCCGGAGAGTAACTGCCAGTTCCAGCCAGTGAGCACTTTTCAGCAAAGGTCTACCATGAAGAAGGCATTCCCGCATGGCCCTGTTTGACTCAGCTCTGCACTTGGGCCGGGTCAGGACGGCAGAGCCCGTGTCGTTTGTCTGCTTGGCAACAGCATTCAGCACACGCTCTTCTCCAGGCCTCCTTGCTTAGCCAGATCATGTCAACTTGGAGACACTTCCCTGAACCTAGTATGTTTTCAAATGTGAATGATACTTTAAGTGACTCTTTTGGGACTGGTAGTGGTGGAAAGATTCCTAGGAAGGGATTTATTTGTTGTTGTTGTTGTTTTAAGATTTATTTATTTGACAAAGATAGAGAGAGACAGAGAGAGAGAGAGAGCGAGAGCAAGCGTGCAGGGGCGGGGAGAGGCAGAGAGAGAGGGAGAGAGAGAATCTCAAGCAAACTCCCCAGGACCCTGATATCATAACCTGAGCCGAAATCAAGTCAGTGGCTTAACTGACTTGGATTTATTTTTTTACTGGCTATAATTATAGACACAGCTGTAGATACGGATGTATCAGGAAAATATGCTGGCGCATCCTGATTGAAAAGGGTAATTCAGAGAGCTCAGTTTGCATTCCAAGTCCGCTTGGGCATTACTAGGTATGATAAACTGCTCACGTCCTCTGACTTGTGGAATTGAGGACATGAACCTAAGTACATGAGAAAGCCAGTCAGTCACTAATAACTCAGCCCTGATGGAGCCTAAGTGTGCTCTCCAGAGAGCAGAAAATAACATTGTAGGGGGTATGTTTAACCTATGTAAGAAAATAATATGGTTTTAACACAAAATATGAAAATCAGTGCAGCAAATTACAGTCCTTTTTATCAGTTCATGGAAGTACGCTGAGCAGGGGCTCGAGTCGTCCGGCCTTCCCTGGCACTGCATTTCATCGTCCGTGTAGCTGAGAGGGAACAGAATGACGTGGCTGTTCTTTTCAAATACTGTCTGATTTGAACTTGAGTGATCCAGACTGGCCTCCTCAGCCCCAAGCAGCCTGGATAAGACCTTCGGAGAGTTTGTGAGCATGAAGATGCCTTCCTTGAATGGGCCGCAAGGAACACTCCAACTCTGTGTTTCGACAAGAGGTTTCCACATGGTCCTTTTCCATCTTTCTTTTCTGTAAGGGTTTGAGAGAGGTCGCATAATGGACCTCTCTGTGCAAAACATTTTCAAAAGTTGTGTTAATGGAGAAATTTCTTTGGGGGCTCAAGTTTCTATTTACCTTTTGTGACATGATTTAAAAAAAAACAAAACAAAACACCTCATTATCTTCCTTTCCCACAATCTCAGCAGCAGAATGGAGATAAGGCAGGTCCCAACTGAACTGACGGCTGGGTGTGCTGCTGGGATATCGAACGCGCCCCTTTAACAAATACAGTCTTTAACATGCAGTAACACTCACAATCTTAGTGCCGGGTGATAAGAATAATTGTATTCATTACACAGTTGAATACAGGAACATATTTCTGAAATAATTTTCCTTGTCTAGAATTACACAGAATTCCGCTGAGTGGCACATTCAAGTGAATTTTTATTAGGAGGGTTCCAACGCACTGTTCAGTGGCAGAGAGACTGCATGTTTGATTTAATTTCTTAGAACCAGGGTATTGTTGAGAAAGGCATAAGACAACCACTGAGTCTGGTTAACAGGGACATCTCACTAATCGGGGATCATGAGTTCAAACCCAGGAACCAACGAGGAGATGCTCTTATTCAGGAATGGACACATAAGGCACTTCAGGACTCCAAGTATATGTTTCCTGGTTCCTGTCTCCTTTTATTTGGTTTCAGAGGTGGCATGAACTTTGGTAGTGAGACAGAATAAAAATCAGCTCCAGACAGACCTTCATACCCTCATCTACTGGGGTCCAGGACATGGGTATAGGGTAGAATCAAGAGTTTTAGAACAAATTTTGCCAGTGAGGAGCATTCTCCTTTTATTTTGTTTTTGTGTAGGTCACAATCTGAAAAACAATTTAATACATGAGAAAGTCTTATAAGACTGCCGTAAGCACCACTGCAGAAAGAGCAATGTCATTGTAAGCCCTGGTACTGATCTGTAGTGGGTTGAATAGTGGTTCCTAAAAAGATATGCCTACATCCTAATTCCCAGAACCTATGTATGTGACCTTATTTGGAAAAAAGGTCTTGCAGACGTAATTCAGGATCACAAAATAAGTAGATCATCCTAGATTAACCGATAGGCCCTAAATCCAAGGGTAAGTGTCCTTTGTAAGAGACACACAGAGGAGAGACATACGGAGATGAGAAGAAGGCCGTGAGAAGATGAGACAAAGATTGCAGCGATGCTGCCACTAGCCAAGGGACATCTGGAGCCACCAGAATCTGGAAGAAGTAAAGATTCTCCCCTAGAGCCTTTGGAGAGATCATGGCCCTGCCAACTCTTTCATTGAGTACCGTAAGAGAATACATTTCTGGTATTTTAAGCCACACAATAATGTGTTACAGCAGCTTCAGGAAAGCGATATATGGTCTTATCTCTAAGCACGATATAAAGTTGTCTTGTTTCTGTTGGAGTTCAGGCATACTGTGGCATACGAACACCATGCGTTAGACTCTACTCACCTACCGACGGTTGTCGAGCCTAGCATGGCTGAGTCTACACATCTAATTAGAGAATCAGGGGCACGTGGTTGGCTCAGTCAGTGAAGCATCTGCCTTCAACTCAGGTCATGATCCCAGGGTGCTGGGATCGAGTCCCACATCGGGCTCTCTGCTCAGTAGGGAGCCTGCTTCTCCCTCTGCCTGCCACTCCCCCTGCTTGTGCTCTCTTTCTCTCTCCATCAAATAAATAAATAAATCTTAAAAAAAAATTAGAGAATCAAAGGATGTCAGGCCTGGAAGGTGCCTTAGCTTCCTCTTAAAGGGAGGTTATTGGACAAGCTACCCTCTTGGACCTGAATCCTAGTCTCCACCCTATTAGTCACTGACTAGATGGTCTTTTGAGAAGCTGGGACAACCTTCCTTCCAAGTGGCCCTAGCTTGGTATAGAAAGTTCTCATGATCTGATCCAAATCACCTCCCTCTATAGCCTCACCTTCTACCTTCTACCCCCGTGCCCCGTCCTCCGCCATTCATATGCTGTCCACTACACAAAGCTAAGAAAGGAATAAATCATCTGTTAAATTCAGAATTGCCTGTCCACAAGTCTTTTCCTGATCCCCCAAGTGGGTGTCACCTTCCACCTGCTCCCTCTATGTATATTGTACATTGCTTTGTCACCACCACTGACCACGTTACAGAACTGCTCACAGGTCGCATAAGACATGCAGAGTCCCCAACTGCCTCTCTTCAGTTTCTACCATGGTCCTTCAAGTTCACAATGGCCTCTCCTGGCAAAGGGCCTTTGTGTACACGGTCTGTGCCCTACGGTCCTCTTTTCCTCTTCGCTTACATGACTCCACCAAAGCCTTAAATCACAGTTCCTATGTTCTACTTCTTCGAGTTGTTCCAGTTCCCGTGATTTGTTTGCTCAATGCTATGTCCTCACTGGGCAGCAAGCTCTGCAGAGCACAGACTATGTCCGATGGTTCTCCTAGTACAGAGCCCAGCACGTTGTAGGTCTAAGAAAGGAATTATAAGTGATTGTGTGATTAGTCTAGGCTGCAAAGTTCTCTTCTAAGACTCTGTAAGTTCTCCAAGGTAGGGCCTGGTTATTTTTTTATCGGTAGCACTTAGCACAGAGCCTGTGTTCAATAACTATAAGGGGAACATTCACCGAATAAATAGGTGAATTAAATTCTCCCTTTCTGGACTACAGTTTTCTCCTCTAGATAATGTGAGAGTTGGACTGTGTCAGCAACTCTTACGCTTAGTAGTTACAGCTCACTTAGGTGACGCAAAATCGAAACACAACACAACACGACAAAACCATCCCGTGTCTTCTTAAGCTAATTAGTCCCACATACCAGTGAAAAAATAACAACAAAATATGACCAAAAATGGGTAGTGGTGTAATCATTGAAAACATTAACTCATGTGTTTTCGTGGCTGGTGATTCTTTTTTTACCTTTTCCCCCATCCCTACGTCATTTCTTCCCACTAATTTCCCAATTCAAACTAGACCAGAGGTGACCATTGCCTTAGAGAAAGATTGTTACAACAGAAAAGCAAAGAGAAAGAAAAGTCAATGCTCACTTCTTAGTTTCAGATCAGGCCACTGAAACCAATGATGGGATGTCACCAGGAAATGTGTAGGAAGTAGACTGAGGACTGAAATTGAAGAGAATTTTACAGAAGGTTAATGACAAAGGTGTGGGTAATGTGTAGGAAGAACACAGCGTGGAAGGAGACACGTGAAAAACAGCACCAGGATCCCTTTACCGCTGCAGCCAGAAGGGGTAACAGGAAGGAGCCCTGCAGAGAGTGCAGAGCGAACCACTTCGCAGGAGTGGAGATACACTGCCAAGGGACCTGGACCACCCACAGTAACCTGGCAGGGGTGAACCTGGGAGTAGAAATAACCAACTTTATGCTCTTCTTCCCCTTAAATCCTTCTTTAACTCCCCTTTGCCAAAACCCAACTGAAAACAAGAGGGCGAGGAAGCCCACTGATAAAGCCCATAGAGGGCCACCTTCCAGAGCACAGAGGTGAATGGAAAACAGAAGACATCCTGAACAGACAAATACTGGTTTCAGAGAATGAAGTTTAGAAAAACCATCAGCCAAAAGTTTATTCCATAACAATAAATTTTGTGAAAAAGATGAGTCATCTCAGGACGAGTTTTTCTTGCCCCTTCCTGTTAGTCCCTCAAAATAAAGACCTTACGACTAGAGCAAAGGGAAGGTGGAGGGGAAGTAAGGCAACACGAC
>NW_024424341.1:4970125-5019197 GCF_017311325.1 Ursus maritimus | reverse complement strand
GACGCTGGGGAGAGGGTGCCTATCGAAGGCTCTGTCTTATCCTCTAGGTTGAACTCCATAGGATGAGGAAGTAACGCCCTAGATCAGTTTCAGGAGCTGAGAGCTTAGGTGGACTGTGCTACACTTCCAGTGGAGCCTGGGGAAGCAGCAATTCTCCTGGAATCTCCAGCACAAGCCTACGTAGCAGCGTTAGAGCTGCAGAGCCATGGGCATAGTCTAACTGCGAGGCCTAAGGGCACAGTGCAGTGTCCACAGTGCAGGAGAGAGCTCCTTGCAGTTCCGTGTGTCCTCACTTGCACGCATCCCAAGAGGATGTGAGAGGTTGGACTCAGAGGTTCTGAGGCCAGAGGCCAACGGGATCACAGAGATCATCTCAGTGGATGTCAACATTCACAGATGACTTTGCTCAAAAACCAGAGTCTGGGCGTTACATTGGCTTCCTAAGACTTAACTACAACCCCACTGGGGAGGAGAGGAGGAGACTCATGAAATGATTGAGTTTACTCTTACGTGGACTAAAATTAAGCGTCGGCCAATGTGGGAATGGGAAGTCAAGACAGAAACTAGGTGCAATTACAGAAAAATAAAACTACACTTCTCTTACGCACACCTAGGTCCTGCCCATACAATGGACGCCCTCCTAGTTGGATTGGGTGAATCTGTTCATCCCCCTGCAAGGCCTCAGGCCACATTTGGAAAAGCATAAAAATAAGGAAGGTTTCATAAGAGATGGGATGTTCCCTTGGTCCCCCATCCTTTCTGCTGTTATTTAGCCTTTTTTGGGAATATAGGTCAGGAAAAAAGATACTAACTCTTTGAGAAATTATCAACTGGATGATAGAAAAACTCATAGAATAAAACATGCCAAACCATTCCCTTCTCTGGCCCATTTCATCAAGGAAATCCCTTTAACTGCTCTGCTGGCACCCGGTTTTAGACCCACGTCTTTGGAGCCTGGTTTCTGTGCCATTTAAGTCAGCTGGAAATGGAGCATAAGCTTTTTGGCTTTGCACCTGCATCTCTCCCTACAAGCATCTTAGGACTGACACCATCTTCCTATCAAATGATCTCTCACTCCCAATGCATTTCACTTGAGTCGTAAGGGATCAGTGTTCAGACTGTCAAGAGTAAAAGAACGTTAGAAATGGAAGATCATTTAGAGTTTAGAGATGAACTAGTTCAGCTGAGGTGAAGTTCACCTAGCATATTAAAGACTGAAATTGAGTTAGAAACCAGGCCTTCTGACTGCAAGGCCAAGGTCTTTCCCTTCTGCCACTCTGCACACCCGCCACCAACACCTGTCAGGAAGTGCAGCTGGTACCTTCCACACATGGGCACTCTACACACGTTGTATGTCCCAGGCCACGTGCTAGGCACTGGAGATGAAATGACGAGGAAAATAGACCTGGTCTCTGCCCTCAGGTACAAACACCTACCCACACTGGACTCGATCCAGAGTCCCGAAACTGTTTATTTGGAGTAGTGGTGTACTGGAGAAACCATTTTTCTTAGCAAAGTAAGACAGACTGAGTGATCAATGGCCTGAATCCCACTCACGCAAGCATGTGAAATACTGTTTGGACTTCCCATCTCTTGGTTAAAATCAACAGAAAGTTTTTTCTACCTGAATGAAACATTTCTTAACGAGGGGTTAGAGTGATGACAAAAGCCATCATAGATCTAATCCTTGACATGAGTAGCAACCCAAGGAACACTTTCTTCTACTCTAACCTGCTAAATAGTAGATTTTTCAGACTGCTAGAAAATTGTAGGGATCTGGTGGGAGGAAGACTTTTTCTAGACTTAAACCATGAGTCCAGCTAACATAAAAACCCTCGATAACCAGTGAGGACTGTGTCCTGAAGACTCCTTCCCCATGTTTTTCACTCTCTACCCACACGTTTCCATAGGTCTGTAAATTCCTCGCATCTGCCAACATAGGCAGTAAGGACCTTTCAAAGGGAAAGGGGCTTAGATGCACCAGAGGAAGAGAAGGCAATTCAGGCTTTTGAGCTTCAAAGTAGTCTTTGGAAACCAAGAGTCTTTATTTGTAGGAAACAGAACTTTTGAGTTTCTAAAGTCTGAAGAACTTATAAGTACTTATAAGTAATAATATAATAATAAGCCTCTACTCCCATGAGGCTTAGATTAAGAAAAATCCATCAAGAGCTAGGCTTTCAGACAAAATAATGTTCTTGGACAGGGTATCGGTGAGAGGAGGGGCACGGTAAGAGGAGCAGTTGCTGAGGTCTCGGAGGGAAGGACCGAGGACCACATGGACACAAACGTTAGTGCTAACGGACTCTCCACATCCATGCCCCCCACGAAGGGTACCCCTCAACCTTGTCACAGAGTCCTGGAGGGACAGGCAGGGCCTGAAGACCCTCCAGGCACCATCCAATTCAGCCCATACAGTGCAGTGCAGGCTTCTTTCTTTCTCTTTCTTTCTTTCTTTCTTTCTTTCTTTCTTTCTTTCTTTCTTTCTTTCTTTCTCTTTCTTGGCACTGTTATTTAAGGAGGACAGCCCATGGATGGGCAGACCTCCTGCTATTGTGGATTATCTAGCAGAAATGACACCATCCTTGCCCCAGGACTTCCTTCATCCCTGTCCAATCTGTACCGTATGAGCAACTCTACTGGGTTTGGGAAATGCAGGTGGGCTACAGCAGAGACTGGAGAGGCTGAGGGTCAACGAGAAGCATCATGCAGCAGATTTTTCTCAGCTTCTCCCGCTCAGCCAATTCAGTTCTATGTCCATGGCCTGACCACCCACACTGAGCGTATCTGTTTGCATCTTTCACTTCTCTTTGGAAACATGGAAGACCACGTGGTGGGGAAAGTAGGCTTGTCAAAGATTGTGACGTGGGGTTCATGTGTACAATGAGTATCCCAGTTAGTCCAAATTCTGGTATGGAATGTGAACATGAGGAGACCGACTAGGATTGACAGAGGCAGGACAAGTTTCATTGACAATAAAAACAGATATGGCCCGGTTACTGGGAGAACATTTCAGGTAGGGGCTGAGGACTTGAAATGATCACAGACCATAAATGTTCAGAAAAGGGTTCATTGGAAAATCTCACACACATCGGTTATTACTCACTTCCTCCCCTGAGGAAGGGTGACCTCAGCTATGGGGAACCATAAAGACTCAGCCTTGGCCAGAATAGCCAGGTCTTAAAGAGTATTTAAAAGGACATGTATTTATAGAGAAAAGAACTAGGAAAATGAAATGTAATACCGAGTGCTCTGTCACTTAGGCAGCGACTAGAATGACGTCCTTTAATAGGGGAGTCAGAACATTTATCACCATCCCCGCATGTATCCTTGAAGAGGTTTTCCTTGCAGTTCAGTTAAGGTACCACCTTCTTATTCACTTTATAACCACTCCCCACGTCCATTCTCTTTCCTTAGTGCCCCACCTCGTCTCTTGGCACTTCCGCTGTGCCCCCCAGCTCGGCAAGCTCCTTGACGCCTTTGGCGTGCTAACCACTCACCTGTTGCCTACACGGAGACTTGGATCTGCTCTCCCCTCTCCTTAGAAGTCTTCTCTAGCTCCCACCCTGTCCATGCTCGTCCAGATTAATTCCCATCTATCTTTCAGGTCTTTGCTTGAACGTCTCTTCCTCGGAGAAAACCTACTTGACCTTCCAGTCCACTTACTGCTAATGAATCCTCTACTTTTCCTGTATGGCACTTATCAAAAATTTCATAAGCATGCCTTCATTTGTGTGCCCCTCTGTTTAATATACATCCCTCGGGGGCGCCCGGGGGCTCGGGCAGTTAAGCATCCGACTCTTGATTTAGGCTCAGGACATGATCTCAGGGTTATGAAATGGGGCCCTGCATGAGGCTCCGTGCTCAGTGTGGATTTTCTCTCCCTCTCCCTCTCTCTCTCCCTCTCCCCCTCTCCCTCTCCCCCTCCCCCTGCTTGCACACACTCACTCTCTCCCTAAAAAAATACGTGTGTGTGTGTATCGTAAGTTCCAAGAAGGCAGGCAGAACTTGATTGTGGCTGTCTGATTTCCAAGACCCCTACTCCCACCACTTTACCATCCCCATCTTCCTGAAGGAATGGAAGCAAAGCAGTGTAAATGCACGAGGTGCAAAGCCAGCTGACTCGGGAGACCCATGATGACTTTTGTCCGGTGTTTATCCCTCCTAACCCAGAGGGGAAGCACACTGCCACAGGGAGCTCAGAGAGCAGGCAGGGTACTAGGCTTGGGCTTTAGTGAGTCCCTGGGATGTTGCTCAGCCTTCCCCACTTATGCCCCTCCCACACAGCTCTTGCCTGGAATATAGTTAGAGACAGCTCCCTTATGAGGCAAGAATTCTTATCCCCATTTACCAGAGAAGCAGACCAAAGTGAGACGGGAAGATCTGCGCCAGGGAGTGTGTGATCGTGAAACCTGTGCTCTTTCCAACAGCACTGTCCTGTACAGACGAACGCATCGATGCAAGCTGCTTCCAGCATTGCTGGGGAAAGGCAGCGCTGTCGGGTGGGTAGATACAGGGACAGACAGACAGACCATTTTTCCTTTTCTGCCACCCAAGATGTAGACATTTCCTCCTGGGGCACTTCCCAAATCCTCTTGCTCCCACAGTTCTATCAACTGGTTTACCTCTTCGCTGGTGTCTGCACTTCCATTAATTCCTATTCACCTGCCCCTCAGCTCTGATCTAGGCCTGTGTGAGGCTAACAAATTAAAGTCAGAAGGTTCTTAGAAAGAGATATTGACCAGCAATCCAGCCTTTTCTCTCAGCAGGATCAATCTTCAGGTTATTGGTCAAGAGGACATGTATTTAAAAACATGTCCAGCTAATCAGCCTTTCAGATGTGCTCATGAAGTCTCATGAGCTGTTTGTGAATTCTAATTACATATCCTGCTTACTGCCTAAGAAAAGCATGCCTGACAGGGGTGCACATGGGGATCCCAGCTTGCCTGAAGAATTTGTTGCATGAGAGAGAGAGAGAGAGAGAGAGAATTGTGTGTGTGTGTATAGAAAGAGGGAGAGAGAGTGAGAGCACAAGCCCCCAAGAGCATAAGAGAACGAACTCACTAAAGCTGGAACAGATGCCCCCAATATATAAATTATAATAATTGGATATACAAACTATCTGTTATATAACCTGCTTATCTAAGAGCTTTGAGATTATCTAGACTGACATACAAATAAGAAACTCAGGGCACCGAGAGAATACATGACTTGCCCGGTTTCCATGTAGCCGCTCCATTGCAGTCAGAGACTGAACTTCAGGGCCTTGGAGGCCTAGGTAGGCTCTGTCCAAGACAGGCTGCCATTTGTCAGGAAAGAAGTTGAGAGAAGAAGCCAGTCAACTTCCTGTCTGACCTAGAACACCTTAGTTCTCATCTCTTCTAAATACACACAATAGCTTCCCAATCACTTATGCAAAGAGAACAAGGGTAAATATGTAATATACCCCGAGCTGATGAGTGACAGGACCAGAGGACACAAAGAATTGGTGCTTAACAGTGTCTATTACTAAAAGCGATATCCTCCTTTTATTGAGTGCTGGCTGTATCCAGGTGTAGTTCTTATCTCTTTACACATATTAGCTCATTTACAAGTGAAGTCTCAGAGGCTTAGAAAGGTCAAGTGGCCTGTCTGAGCTCACACAGTTGGCCAAGTTTGGAGCCAGAATTCTAGAGTTAGTCCTTTGTTACGAAACAATTCTTTATTGCCTAGATAGACAAGGTGCAAATTAATTTGAATCAAGCTGAACGATTTGATTCCTGTTCTTTACGAAGATTTATTTGAGTGCCAAGCTTGTGCCTGACCTATGCCAGGAGCCGAGGAGATGCAGATAATGGGGCAAAGGGAGCATATGGCAGACTCGCAAAGTGAATAAAAGCTCCTGCTTATGTCAGACAAATGCAAGACCGTGTTCCGCCTCGTTGAGAAAAGTTCCTTAAACTCCTTGACCATAAGTTTTCTCATCTTTAAAATAGGGATAAAATAGTACCTAACTTCTTTTTGTTTATCGCAAATTTAAAACAGTACCTACTTCTCAGGGTTGTGAGAAATCGTGGGTTGGTCCATTCAAATTTTCTGGAGCGTGCCAGGCACCTGGGGACCAGTAAAGCTCGTTAATGAGACCTTCAGTCCTCATGAATACTGGTAGTGATGATGACTAATGAAGAGCTGTGGTTGCTAATGCTAATGGGAACGGTGAGGACGGGAATGATAAAAAGCAGTGGTGGTGATGTTACTGCTACTATTGCTGCGGCTGGCGTGACGGTAGCAATGAAAGAGGAGGACATGGTTCTGATGGGTTAGGGGCTGGCCACCAAGGTCAGTGGCTCCTAACTGCGAGAGGTTGCTCCCAGGGGATATTTGCCAACACCTACAGACAGTTTTGATTGGCACAACTGTGAAGAGAGGGTGCTAAAGACATGTAGAGGGTGGGGGCCAAGGGTGCTGTTAAACACCCTACCATGCCCAGCGCGGTCCCCACAGTAAAGAATTATCAGACCCAAGAAGACCTATAAATGGCCATCAGGTATGGGAAAAGGTGCTCGGCATCAATCATCAGCAGGGAAGTGAAGGTCAAGACCACAAGGTAAGATATCGCCTCCCAACTGTTGGGGTGGCTATTTTCACAAAAACAAAAAATAAGTAAGTGTTGGCAAGAACGTGGAGAAATTGCAATCCTTTTACACGAATGGGGGGAATATAGAAGGGCACAGCCCCTGTGGAAAACAGTATGGAGGTTCCTGGAAAAGCTAAAAAGAAAACTACCATATAATTCAACAATCCCGCTTCTGGGTAAATAGCCCAAAGAATCGAAATCACAATCCTGAAGAGATATTTTCACACACACAGCCCCCACCCCCGTCCTCTACAATATTATTCACAAATCAATATGTGGAAACAGCTCAAATGCCCAACCACGGAGAACGGATAAAGAAAATAGGATATATGCATGCAATGGAATATTTCTCAGCCTTAAAAATGACACGTGAATCCTACCGTTTATGACCGCATGTCCTAGAGGACATTATGCTAAATGAAATAAACCAATCACAGACAGAAAAATACTTCACGATTCCACCGGCATGAGGCACCGAAGTAGTCAAACTCACAGAGGCAGAGAAAGAATAACGGTTGCCAGGAGCTGAGGGGAAGGGGGGGCTGTTGCTCAGTGCATTGACAGTTTCCGTTTTTCAAGATGAGTACGTTCTAGAGATTTGTGGCCCCACATGGTGCCCACAGCTACTGTAGTATTGTGCACTTTAAAATCTGTTTAGGGGCGCCTGGGTGGCTTAGTCAGCTGAGTGACTCTTGATTTCGGCTCAGGTCATGCTCTCAGGCTCGTGAGATTGAGCCCATGTGGGGCTCTGTGCTCAGTGCAGAGTCGCTTGAGATTCTCTCTCTCCCTCTCCCTCTGCCCTCCCCCTGCTTGTGCGCTCTCTCTCTAAAATAAATAAATAAAATCTTTAAAAAAATTAAAATAAAATATATTTAGAGGATAGATCTCATGTTAAGTGCACCTACCACACCAAAAAGCTACAAAAGAAATAAGGAAAACTTCCGAGGTGATGGACATGTCTAGTATCTTGACTGTGGTGATGCTATCATGGACACATCCGTATGTCCCAAATCACCACGATGTACACATTAATACCACCACACATCTATTAGAATGGCCGAAATCTGGAACACCGGCCACACCAAATGTTGAAAGGAGATGGAGCCATGGAGACTATTATTCATTGCTGGATATACGAAATGGTACAGCTACTTTGGAAGAAATTTGGCAGTGTCTTACAAAACTAAACATACCCTCATCATACCATCCGACAATGGCACTTCTTGGCATTTATCAAGGGAGTTGAAAACCTACATTCACACAAACATCTGCACACAGATGTCTAGAGCCTCTTTATTCATAATTGCCCAAACCTGGAAGCAACCAAGATGTTCTTCAGTAGGGAAGTGGCTCAACTGTGGCCCATCCAGACAATGGAATATTATTCAGTGACAAAAAGAAATGAGTTATCAAGCCCTAAAAAATTTAAGGAAGCTTAAATCTGTACTACTTAAGGAAAGATGCCAATCTGAAAAGGACACGTGTACTATTCCAACTGTATGACATTCTGGAAAAGGCAAACTATGGAGCCTGTAAGTGGATCAATGGTTGTTAGGGTTTGGAGTGGGGGGAGGGAGGAATAGGTAAAACACAGAGGATTTTTAGGGCCGTGAACATGCTATGATACCGTCGTTATGTACACGTTATTATATATTTGTCTAAACCTGTAAAATGTGATAGCAAGTGTCCCCCGAGATAAACAATGGGCTCTGGGTGGTGATGGTGAGCCGGCATGGTTCACCCACTGTAACAGATGTAACCCTCTGGTGGGGGACGTTGATGTGGGGAGGGCGACGGGTGTGGAGGGCAGGGAGTACAGAGGAAATCCCTGTACCTTCCCCCGAATTTTGCTGTGAACCTAAAACTGCTCTGAAAAAAAAAAAAAAAAGTCCTTCTAGAAAAAGTTATACATTACCTATGTACACGATGTGATTTTTTGTTAAACAAACAACAGAAGACGTCTCCGACCTAAAACCTCGTAATCAGGTGGAGAGACCCTGGTCTAGGGAGATGGGAAATCTAAACACTAGAAGTGAGAGACTGACACTTCCATTAACTGACTACATGACACGACCCTTTGAACCACTGTGTTAAACTGCATAGGACCCGCACCAAAGCAGGTGAGGGGAGCCCCTGCAGACTGAGAAGCCTAGGGGGCTGCAAGCCTCTCTCTGGGGCCAGGCCTTGCCCTCCTGCCTTCCCCACTAGCCAGCGCGATGGAGCGGTGCCTCTGGCCCCTCCACGTGCCCAACTGGGGACCGTAGGCTGGTTGTGGAATGAGCAAGAAGCCCTGTGGCAAGAGCAGTCTCTCTCCCTGAGGCTCTGAGGCTGTGATGGGAAGCACTAGGCAGGAGGGGGAGGTGAGCGAGCGAGGAGGAGAGCCACCAATAAATGAAAGAATAATGGAACATTGATCAGCTCTTTATCACGGCGGGGGAGCTGCTTTGCGGAGCCCCGCACTGTCAGGCAGACCCTTGATTAAACCTGAGCAGCTGCCTGGATGGATGGCCCTGTTTAGCTCCTGTCAGCAACTCTGCCAGAAGGGAAGAGGCACCATGGAAATGATGAAGTGGGCCCAGTGCTCTCGGCTGGACGTGCAATGGGCTGACTCCCTCCTCCCTCCACCACGGCGGGATCCAAATTCCAGACTCAAGACCAGAAAGTTTCTTTTTCCTCGGAGATATGGCCAGTTGTGGGTGAGACCATGGGGAAGGCAAGATTGACTGGGAAACAAGAGTTGTTTTTGTACCCCGAAGCCCCGGCAATTGCAGGAACACTGATCCGGTTCTTCGTGCAGGGCCGGGGGACACCTAAGTCCTTACCAAGTTCCAGATGCTTCTAGCAAGGAGAAGCGGCTCAGTTCAGCAAGAAAACCTTTTCTGTCTTTTTGTCACTTGGAATTCTTTTGATGGCCTCTGAGTTTTCTGTTGCAAAAGCAAAAATACTTTTCTTAAGACATGAGGAGTTGTGGATTCTCTTGTGCCCAAGATCACTGGGCGACATTACACGAGTCACGTTGCGCTAACTCTGAGTCCTCAGCAGACAAAGGCACATGGTAAAGTCTGTCTTCATGGAAGGGTTCGTGATGAGCAAAACGAAGATGAATGTTAAGAGCATTATGAAGACTAAGCCACCACAGAAAATTAGCTGCTGACCCCAGCAGAGGGAGAGCACTTTGCAGACAAGGTCTGATCCTTAATCACCACTGGGGTCATAGTCCCGCACACTGTGGCACGTACAGCATAGTAAAGAAAAAGGAAAACCTGGGGCGCCTGGGTGGCACAGCGGTTAAGCGTCTGCCTTCGGCTCAGGGCGTGATCCCGGCGTTATGGGATCGAGCCCCACATCAGGCTCCTCCGCTATGAGCCTGCTTCTTCCTCTCCCACTCCCCCTGCTTGTGTTCCCTCTCTCGCTGGCTGTCTCTGTCTCTGTCTCTGTCGAATAAATAAATAAAATCTTTAAAAAAAAAAAGAAAAGAAAAAGGAAAACCTATGCAAATGTGTAAGTTACCCTCCCCAGCTGCCTTCCTAAGAAGGTTAACTGTTTCCTGGAAGGGGATAGGTAGGGAGACGCCGTGGTGGGGGGCCTGGGACAGAGATGGATTGCTCTAGAAGAG
This sequence comes from Ursus maritimus, assembly GCF_017311325.1. Taxonomy (NCBI): domain Eukaryota; kingdom Metazoa; phylum Chordata; class Mammalia; order Carnivora; family Ursidae; genus Ursus; species Ursus maritimus. Next base: position 5,008,968 of record NW_024424341.1, on the reverse strand, counting down.
AAAAATGAAAAAGAACATAGTGGAGAATATTGGGATAGGGGTGCGTCCAGGGGAAGTTTGGTGGTGGGTGAGTGGATAGTAGGAAGGGGGACGTGATGGTGGCTGCACTATGGGGTGGGTTATGAAGTTGTCTGATAAGGTGAAAGGTTATGGACCCTCTTCCGGGTCTCCCTGTGAAATTTCCTGTAAACACAAGGCTTGCTACTACTTTGTGAAAAGGGCTTGCTTTTGGGGCTTTCAAAGTTGGTCTGAAGTTAGATCCGAGGATACCCATGGGAGACCTGCCATATTCTGGGATGTACTGCAAAAGAACACTCCTTTCTTCCCGTGGCTGGTATGAGATCTTATCCACCTTAACTTGAGTCTATAGTCTGACATGACCAGATACTGGGTCATACTTTACAACTGACCCGAATCTTGAAGAAGTTATTTACTCTCATTCCCTTTGACCTGTATCAACATACCAACCACTTTGGAGAAGAAAGGGAAGACTAGAGGAGAGGCTAGAAAGAGAATCCCAAGTACAGCCCTAAATCTACATCAGGTTTTCCTTTTAGCCAAAACCTATTTGGTATTCAGCAGAAATTTTGAGTCTAGTATTTGACATAATTTAATAGTGTGCATTAATGACTATAATTTTCCCCTGTAGTCAAGATAGTAAGAAAATGAGGAGTGTTTCATCTACATCACACAAAATAGTAACCAGGGCAGACTTGCAAACAACAGCAAAGAATGCAGGTCCATGAGGGCCAACAGTTTGTCATTAACTTCAGATTTCGGCACACAGCACTCCACAATTTAGAAAGTTCTTTTATATTTGTTACATCCCTTTATCCTCACAACATTGCCATGTGGTTGATAATACAGTCCCCATTGTGCAGAGCCTGAAACTGAAGCTGGAGAGGTGAGGAGTTAGGAAATGGTTCATGTTCAGGATAAAATGCATATATATATATATATTTTTTAAAGTTCAGTTTTTAAAATATAATATTTGGGGTTGGAGTGGATGGAGTGGAGGGTGGAGGGGCAGGCAGCGAGCCCAGCAGATTCATTCACAAGACCTCCCATTTCCCTTCCTGTACATTCTCATCTCAGGGGAGACTTTTAGATAGTTGTAGCCCATCTCCCCTTATTTGCTTTGGATGGGAAAAGGGCTGGCTATCAACCAAAGTTCTAGCTTCTCCTTTCATTGCATTGCGTTGTTTCTGGAAAGTGACTTTCCAGCGAGGGGCCACATTTCCCCGTCTTCTTTGCATGTAGGCCAAGCCAGTTATGAAATCTCATGAACGGAATGGAAACAGAAATAATGAATATCACCAAGGACCAGGTATGTGAGAAGTGTGTGTGCCTTCTCCACCTTTCCTCTTCGTTCCCTCTGAGGGGATGCAGAGGATTCTGAGGCCCTGGAGGACTGTGGAGACACCATGGAAAGAGCCTGGGGAGAGGAAAGCTATCGTAGACCGCTGTGCAGATGAGACATAAAATTCTATTTTGTTAAGTTCCTGCATGTGGAAGTTTATTTGTCAAAGCAGTAGTTGTTACCCTAAAACAGGTGGTCTCCCATCTTGTTATGGAATGTGGGAAGAATTTGTACCAGTTGCATTGGGGTTCCCATCAAAACCGAAACAGAAAGAATACCATTTTTAACAATGTGCCTAAATTTTAACATCCTTTCATCTATGAGTAGGCCCTGCATTAAGAAAATATGAATTTAAATAATAATAATTTCACTTAGGGTGAGAATGTATTATTATCTATCACAAGATATTTCATTGTATGTAATAACTTACCCAGGTGAAGGAAAATCATTGTAAAAACAGAAACATTTATACTGGTATTCTAAACTACACAACAGTATGTGTGTGTTAAAATGTGTGTGTTTGGGGGTGTTCAATTTTCCAAGGTACAGAACTCTGAGGCCTGGATTATTCATTCTCATAAGGTGAACCACCAGAGTTACTTTGTCTTCTGGAAAAAATGATGGAAGTCTTCTTTAAGTTTCATATGTTTGATTTTCATAAATTATAGAGTGACAGAATTAAACCTTAACAATCTGAATTTGGACTCTGACACATCGGTTGACAAGCATCAGGAGCTCACATGGGTGTAGTAGTGCCCACCTCCCAAGAGTTTAATTTGATAAACCACAGTGTTGTGCACCTCTTTATGTGTTTGTTATTTTACGCTTTAAAAATAAAAAAAGTGCTGATACTAGTAACAAAAATATTGATCCCATGAGTGTAATATAATTAAGGCCAAGCTAGAATTGAGCAAGTGTGATCCCTTCTCAAATGGTGTGAATCTCCATCTCAAATGGACTTTCAAATATGGTTGAATTACAAAGAAAAAGAACAAGATTAAATGCAATGTTTTAAATGTATCGTGCCCAAAAGAAACAATGTATTTAGAGATATTATAGTATTTTTCAGTCTTTGGCATGAAACACACAACCACCAACCACCACCACAACCAAGCCTGTAATACTCTGGTTTATTTTCAAATGTCTTTTATGCATGTTTTCAAGAACATATTATTTACAAAACGTAGATGTTTCCTATGTGTTTCACTCTTTACCGTGGCCTCCCAGAGGCTAAGTGCCAAATTTGTAGCCCGGTGCTCGTGACCACGTAGGCATGGAGGGCCTGAATGTAATCTTTTCTCCACGGCACGTTCTGTAAACTTGCATTATATCCCCCACTCTATTAAACATTTTTTGTCCCAGATTTTTTTAAAAAAAAATCCACTGCTCTTGTTCAGTATGAATTTGTAATCTGCGTCAAATTCTAGCATTCAGTGGCGAGGTAGAGAATAGGACACACAGAGGCCAGATACAATGCTGAGCACATGTCAGGCGCTGTGTCAGGGATTGTGATTCCTGGAAGATGTTCCTTCCCCATCTGTCCTAGGAGAGGAGGACAAGTAGATAACCAGTGTACGGTGAGACTATGTCTAGCACATGAGCGTCCAGGTGCCCTGGAGACCTGGGAGGAGGATGTGAACTTGCAAATAGCCAGTGTTCACAGATAGCAAAACTCACAGCATCCCTAAAAAGTAAAATTTGTAAGTTGAGTTGGGAGTGTCTAGTTCAGCTGATACAGTATGTATTTATTTCCTCTTCCTCGAAGACAACAGAAAAGAGGTATAAGAGGAAATAAATCCTAGAAGAATTGGGGTAGAATGGAGAGATATCAGAGGAGGGAGAGCTGTGGGGAATTTCCGAAATGGCTAATGTGGATAGTGTGCTGATGCTGGGGGTGCACGGCTCAGAGCCGACACGGGAGAAGGCTCTGGAGAAGGCAGGAGCTCTTTTGGAGGAGGGGGGGAAATGCCACTCCATGATTGGCAGGTACAGAGATTTTAAAAAGAATGAGCCAAAACAGAGATATTTACCTAAAGAAATGCCTGGTTAATGTCTAAGCAAGTTGTTCTCCCTGAGACGCACACGTATAGCAAGGGAGTTCCCACGAAGATACGGAGTTACCTGCTTGGAAGTGGTGGCTGCCCTTTCTGAGTAGAATCCTCTTGTGCCCCTTCTAGGGGCTTGTAGAATGAAGTCAGCACAGCCTCAAGTCTGCCCATCCCCATCCCTCCAGGTAAATCCGGCCAGTGGATAAGATATACCCACCTACCCAGACAGAGCTCAAAGTCCAGAAACAATACAGAAAACCCATAGTACTCTATTTATAAATAGTTTTTGGTGAAGAGAAGGGCCATATGCACCCCAATGTTCATAGCAGCATTGTCCACAATAACCAAACGGTGGAAGGAGCCAAGTTGCCCTTTAACAGAGGACTGGATTAAGAAGATGTGGTCCATATATACAATGGAATATTACTCAGCCATCAGAAAGAATGATTACCCAACATTTGCATCAACATGGAGGGCACTGGAGGAGATTACGCTAAGTGAAATAAGTCAAGGAGAGAAAGACAATTATATGGTTTCACTCATTTGTGGAACATAAGAAATAGCAGGGAGATCGGTAGGAGAAGGATGGGAAGAATGAAGGGGGGTAAACAAAAGGGGGAATGAACCACGAGAGACTATGGACTCCGGGAAACAAACTGAGGGTTTTGGGGGGGGGTAGCCCAGTGAAGGGTATTAAGGAGGGCACATATTGCATGGAGCACTGGGTGTTATACGCAAACAATGAATCATGGAACACTACATCAAAAACTAATAATGTCCTGTATGGTAACTAACATATCATAATAAAAAAAAATAAAAGTGAAGAAATAAGACAGGAAAAAATGTTTTTGACAATTAAGAATCACCAGCTCCTCAAGGGTAAACAGCAACACAGAAGAAACCAAACGAATGGAGGTTCTGGCTAACACTGAGCACTTTTCTAAAGATTTTGCAGATATTAACTTATGTAATTTTCACACCCGCTTTTTGGATTTTTGTTTTTAGATTTTATTTAAATTCTAGTTAGTTAACAATAGTGTATTATTAGTTTCAGGGTAGTATTTAGTGATTTGTCAGTTGCATATACCACCCGGTGGTCATTTCATCACGTGCCCTCCGTAATGCCCGTCATCCCATTACCCCATCCCCCCACCCGCCTCCCCCCAGCAATGCTCAGAGTGTTCCCTATAGTTAAGAGCTTCTTATGGTTCCTTCCCTCTCTGTTTTTATTTTATATTTCCTTCCCTTCCTCTATGTTCATCTGCTTTGTTTCGTAAATGCCACATATGAGTGAAATCATAGTATTTGTCTTTCTCTGACTGTCTTATTTTGCTTAGCACAATACGCTTCAGTTCCATTCACAGTGATGCAAATGGTAAGATTTCATTCCTTTTTAGGGCTGAGTAGTATTCCATTATAGACACACATCATACATATACATACATATATACCACATCTTTATCCATTCATCAGTTGATAGACATTTGGGCCCTTTCCACATTTTGGCTATTGTGGACATTGCTGCTATAAATATTGGGTTCATGCACCCTTTCAAATCACTATTTTTGTGTCCTTTGGGTAAGTACCTAATAGTGCTATTGCTAGGTTTAGGGTAGTTCTGTTTTTAACTTTTTGTAAATGACATATCATTAACTTTTTGTGGAACCTCCATACTGTTCTCCAGAGTGGCTACTCCAGTTTACATTCCCACCAACAGTGTAAGGGGGTTCCCCTTTTTCCACATCCTCACCAACCTCTGTTGTTTCCTGAGTGATTAATTTTAGCCATTCAGACCAGTGTGGGATGGTATGTCATCGTGCTTTTGATCTGTATTTCCCTGATGCCGAGAGATGTTCAGCATTTTTTCCTGTGTCTATTGGCCATTTGTATGTCTCCTTGGAGAAATGTCTGTTCATGTCCTCTGCACATTTCTTGGCTGGATTTTTTGTTTTTTTGGGTTTTGAGTTTGAAAAGTTGTTTCTAGATTTTGGATATAGCCCTTTATCTGATATGTCATTTGCAAATATCTTCTCCCATTCTGCTGGTTGCCTTTCAGGCTGGTTGGTTGTTTCCTTTGCTGTGCAGAAGCTTCTTACCTTGATGAAGTCCCAGTAGTTCATTGTTGTTTTTGTTTCCGTGGCCTCTGGAGATGAGTCTAGTAAAAAGTTGCTGCCAATAAGGTCAAAGAAGTTCCTGCCTGTGTCCTTTAGGATTTTGATGGATTGCTATCTCACATTTAGGTCTTGCACCCATTTTGAATTTATTTTTGTATATGGTGTAAGAAAGTGGCCCAGTTTTATTTTTCTGTATGTGGCTGTCCAGTTTTTCCAACACCATTTGTTGAGGAGACTGTCTTTTTTCCATTGGATGTTCTCTGCTGCTTTGTCGAAGATGAGCTGACCATAGAGTTGAGGCTCCCCTTTTGGGTTCTCTCTGCTGTTCCATTGATCTGTGCGTCTGTTTTTGTGCCAGTACCATACTGTCTTGATGATGATAGCTTGTAATACACCTTGAAGTCCACAATTATGATGCCTCCAGCTTTGGTTTTCTTTTTCAACATTCCTTTGGCTATTCAGAGACATTTTAACAATATTTGTTCTTCCAATCCAAGGGCATGGAATGTTTTTCCATTTCTTTGTGTCTTTCTCAATTTCTTTCATAAGTGTTCTATAGTTTTCAGAATACAGATCTTTTGCCTCTTTTTTAGTTTTATTCCTGAGTATCTTACGGTTTTTGATGCAATTGTAAATGGAATCCATTCCTTGATTTCTCTTTCTGCTGCTTCATTATTGGTGTATAGAAATTCCACAGACTTCTGTGAATTGATTTTATATCCTGCAATTTTGCTGAATTCCTGTATCAGCTCTAGCAGTTTTGTGGTGGAATCTTTCGGGTTTTCTGCATAGAGTATCATGTCATTTGGGAAGAGTGAAACTTCGACTTCTTCCTTGCCAATCTGGATGCCTTTATTTCTTTTTGTTGTCTGATTGCTGAGGCTAGGACTTCTACTACTATGTTGAACAACAGTGATGAGGCTGGGCATCCCTGTCGTGTTCCTGCTCTTAGGGGAAAAGCTCAGTTTTTCCCTCATTGAGGATGATAATAGCTGTGTGTGTTTCATATATGGCCTTTATGATGTTGAGGTATGTTCCTTCTATCCCTACTTTTTTGAGGGTTTTTATCAAAAAAGGAGAGGCTGTATTTTGTCAGATGCTTTTTCTGCATCTATTGAGAGGATGGTTCTTATCCTTTCTTGTACTAATGTGATGTATCACGTCTATTGATTTGCAAATGTCGAACCACCCTTACAGCCCAGGAATTCATCGCACTTAGCGGTGCTGGATAATCCTTTTAAAGTACTGTTGGATCCAATTAGCTAGTATATTGTTGAGAATTTTTGCATCCATGTTCATCAGGGATATCGCCTGGTCTGTAGTTCTCCTTTTCAGTGAGGTCTTTGTCTGGTTTTGGGATCAAGGTAATGTTGGCCTCATAGAATGAGTTTGGAAGTTTTCCTTCCATTTCTATTTTTTTGGAACAGCTTCAGAAGAATAGGTATTAATTTTTCTTTAAATGTTTGGTAGACTTCCCCTGGGAAGCCATCCAGCCCTGGATTCTTGTTTGTCGGGAGATTTTTGATTACCAACCCAACTTCTTTACTAGTTATGGGTCTGTTCAGGTTTTCTATTTCTTTCTGTTTCAATTTTGGTTGTATTTTCTAGCAAATTATCCATTTCTTCCAGATTGTCTAATTTGTTGGAATACAATTGCTCATAGTGTCCTCTTATTGTTGTTTGTGGTTGGCAGTGCTGGTTGTGATCTGTCTTCTTTCATTCATGATTTTGTGTCCTTTCTCTTTTCTTTTTGGTAAGTCTGGTTAGGGTTTTAGCAATCTTGTTAATTCTTTCAAAGAACTAGCTCCTAGTTTTGTTGATCTGTTCTACTGTTTTTCTTTTTTAATTTCTTTATCATTGATTTCTGCTCTAATCTATATTATTTCTTCTGCTGCTGCTGGATTTAGGCTTTATCTGCTGTTCTTTTTCCAGCTCCATTAGGTGTAAGGTTAGGTTGTGTATTTGAGAATTTTCTTGCTTCTGGAGGAAGACCTGTATTGCAATACACTTCCTTTTAGCCTTTGCTGCAACCCACAGGTTCTGAACGGCTGTGTTTTCATTTTCTTTGGTTTCCATGTATTTTTTAAATTCTTCTTTAATTCCCTGGTTGACCCATTTATTCCTCAGTAGGATGTTCTTCAACTCCATGTATTTGTGATCCTTCCACATTTTTTCTTGTGGTTGACTTCAAGTTTCATAGCATTGTGGTCTGAAAATATGCATGGATGATCTCAATCTTTTTGTACCAGTTGAGGCCTGATTTGTGGCCCAGTGTGTGAACTATTCTGGAGAATTATCCACGTGCACTCAAAAAGAATGTGTATTCTGCTGCTTTAGGACGAAATGCTTTGTATGTATCTGTTAAGTCCATCTGGTCCAGTGAGTCATGCAAAGCCCTGTTTCCTTGTTGATCTTTTGCTTATATGATCTGTCCATTGCTGTGATGGGGTGTTAAAGTCTTCCTACTATTATTGTATTAGTATCAATGAGTTTCTTTAGGTTTGTTATTAATTGGTTTGCATATTTGGCTACTCCCAAGTTAGGGGTATAAATATTTACAATTGTTAGATCTTGTTGGATAGACCCCATTATTATGATATACAGTCCTTCATCTCTTATTTACAGTCTTTGTTTTAAAATCTAGTTCATCTGATATAAGTACGGCTACTTCAGCTTTCTTTCGATGTTCATTAGCTTGGTAAATTGTCTCCCCCCCCCACTCCACTTTCAATCTGGAGGTGTCTTTGGGTCTAAAATGAGTCTCTTGTAAGCAGGATATTGATGAGTCTTGTTTTTTTAATCTATTCTGAAACCTTGTGTCTTTTGATTGGAGCATTTAGTCCATTTACATTCAGTGTAATTATTGAAAGATATGAATTAGGTGCTGTTGTATTACCTGTAAAGTTGCTGTTCCTGTAGATTGTCTCTGTTGGGCTCTCTTTCCTGCCCCTTTAATATCTCTTGCAGGGCTGGTTCTGCATTCACGAGCTCCTTTAGGTTTGTTTGTCTTGGAAACTAAACTCTCCTTCTATTCTGAATGATAGTTTTGCCGGATACAGTATTCTTGGCTGCATATTTTTCCCACTTACCGCGTTGTGTATATCATGCCACTCCTTTCTGGCCTGCCAGGTCTCTGTGGACAGGACTGCTGCTAACTTTATGTGTCTACCCTTACAAGTTAAGGACCATTTTTTCCCTAGCTGCTTTCAGAATTCTCTCTTTATCTTAGTATTTTGCAAATTTCACTATGGTATGTCTTGGTGTTGACCTGATTTTGAGGTGAGTTCTCTGTGCCTCTTGGACTTGAATGCCTATTTCCTTCGCCAGATTATGGAAGTTCTCAGCTATAATTTGTTCAAATAAACCTTCTGCCCCTCTTCTTCTGGGAGTTCCATGATATGCATATTATTTTGCTTTATGGAATCGCTGAGTTCCCTATGTCTACTTTCATGAACTAATAGTTTTCTTTCCCTCTTCTTTCCAGCTTCATTATTTTCCATAATTTTATCTTCTATATCACCTGTCTTCTCTGCCTTTTCATTGTGATTATATCCAAACTGTTTTGCATTTCAGTTATAACATTTTTTTAAAAATTTCAGCCTAATTTTTAGGTCTTTTATCTCTGCAGCAAGGGTTTCTCTGCTATCTTCTATGTTTTTTCCAAGTCCAGCTAGTAGTCTTATGACTGTTGATCTAAATTCTTTTTCAGATATATTGTTTGTATCTGTTTTCAGCAAGTGTCTGGCTATGATGTCTTCCTGACCTTTCTTTTGGGGAGAATTCTTCCATCTTGTCATTTTGGCTGTTTCTATCTCCTGCGTGTTATGAAAGCTTGTTATGTTTCCTGCACCTCAGGGTAATGCTATATTAGAAATAGGTCATACACTGTCCAGGGCCTGGCACTTCAGTTTCTGGTTTATGCTGTGTGCACTTTGCTCTTGCATTTTGGCTGCTTTTTCCCACTGGTCAGTCCTCTGCAGAGTTCCTTCTTGCTTGCAGTAGGGAGTGCTTTGATTTGTTTGTTGAAAAAGTTTGGGAAAAAAAGGAATGAAAGAAAAAGAACGAGGGAGAGAAAAGGGAAAGTAACAAGAAAACAAACAAAAAACCCAGACAATTGAAAAACAAAAGCAAAAACAAACCTATAAGACTGATTCCAAACAAAGAGAAAGGAAAGAAATAAAGAAGAAAAAAAGAAGAAAAGAGGCCTGATCAAAGAAAGAGAGAGAGAGAAGGTAATGAAAAAGCTAACTAACAAACAAACAAAAAATTATAAGCCTGATTCCAAAGGAAAAAGAAAGGAAAAAGAAAAAAAATACAGCCTGGTCCTAATTGAATTGAAGGGGCCACTCTGAAGCACTGTATGATCAGCAGATTTGGTGGCATGCTGCTTGTTTTGCTCTTCTGGGGGAGAGACCCACTCCACTGGCTGAGTCAATCCTGCCCCAGTAAAAAATGCACTTGCCAAGCACAAGGGAGCAGGGTTCATGTAAATGGCTCCCACCTCCACTGGGGGCCACTGTGTTGCTCTCCGATGACCAGCCATGTTGGTTGCAGGGGTAAAATGGTGACACCCCACTCTCTAGACCCCAGACTGGGGGGGGGGGGTCTCATGTTCAGGAAGCCCTCACAGAAAAGTGAGGGCTGTCAGTGTGCCTGACACCCAGCTCTCCTGTGTTTTATTTCTTGTGTGGCTGAAATTCAAAACTCCAAATGTTAAAATAGTTGGCCCACTCAGATCCGCTCCCTCCTCCAGGTTCGAGGCTCCCTGGGGTCTGCATAGTGTCCCAGAAAAACAGTCCCGTGTCTGTGTGGTGTCGGATTCTGTGCTGTCCAGCCTCTGTATGCACCATTGTTCGTTGCTGCTGAAAGACTGTTTGCTGGCACCTGTAGTCTTTTGTCCTTGGAGAGGCCATGTGCCCTCGTCCAAATGTACTCCAGGAAGGGGAACGATCTGTCCCAGTGCGACCCCAGAGATCCCTACACCACTTTTTGTGCATTCCCGGGCCAGAGCCCTCCTTTTCTCCAGGAGCACAGGCGACAGCTCCTCTCCAGTGAAAGCTGAGCATTTTCCAATTCTCTGAGCTTGAGCTTCACTCACAGCTTGCAAAATCCTGAACCATTCCGGCCCCCCAGCTCCCCAGTTTGTGGTCCAAGGAGTTTTCTTCTGCGAACTGACACCGCTCTCTCTCAACCCCTCTGTCCCACTCTTCCTCTCTCCCTTTTATCTCCCACAGATGGGGTTCCCTCCCCTACACAGCACGGCAAGGTTTCTCCCCGCCAATCACTTACGTGCTCTTTGCACCTACCACGCTGTCTCCCTCCAACTGTGGAAACCCTTCTTTCAATCCTCAAAGCAATTTCCTGAGGGTTCCAAGTGATCTGACCTCAATACAGCTGTGTTTGAAGGACGGGGAAAGCCCAGGGTTTCTCTACGTCTCTGCCACCTTAACTCCTCGACGTGGTTTTTTACAAGTGAGGAAACCAAGGTACAAAGGCCAAGGGCCTTGCCCCAGGTCAAAAACACTAGTAAATGCCATAACTCACACCCAGACTCTTAACCACTATAGTTTCCCATCTCGTGATCGATGAAACATTGTGCCCTTGGAGGGACAGAGCAAATGGAAGGGAAGTAAATTTAGATCTAATGTGTTCTTGGGGCACCCGGGCAGCTGAGTCAGTTAAGCATGTGACTCTTGATTTCGGCTCAGGTCATGATCTCAGACTTGTGAGATCAACCCCCACGTGGGGCACTGCACTGGGTGTGGAGCCTGCTTAAGATTCTCTCTCCCTCTGCCCCTCCCTACCCCAACCCCCCCTCCCCCGGCTCATGTGCACAGGTGCTCTCTCTCCAAAAAAGAAAAAAAAAAATAATGTGTTCTCGCTACACAAATAAATAAACAAACAAACAAATAATAACTATATGAGTTGATGCATGTGCAAATTAACTTGATTTGGCGATCATCTCACTCCATGTACATTTGTAAACCATCACACTGTACACCTTAAATATACACAGAATTGATTTGTCTATTGTATCTTAATACAGCTGAAAAAAATAAAATGACTTCAAATAATTTCCTCAGAGATATTCAAGAAGATGTTACAACCATGTAAAAAAAAAGAGAGAGAGAGAGACCAAGTTGCTACATAAAAGAAATTATATGAAAACAAAAACAAATCATTGAGAGCTAAAAATATGATGGCCAAAATAAAAATGTAATTAAAAGTCTAAAAAGTCAACAAATGTCCCAAAATATAAAGCAGAAAGCAAAGAAGTAGAAAAGAGAAAGAAAGCTCAAGAAGCCTAAAAATATAATCAATCCATCTGGAGGGCAACAACCATCAATAAATGTTCTAGAAAGAGAGAATAGAAGTGGCTAGAGAAGATATACAAGAGAAGAAAGGAGACCATTTCATAAAACTGAAGGATATCTGGAGTTTTCAGATTTAAAGTGTCCACTGATTTCTTGGTAACATGAATACAAAACGACCTCCACAAAAACTTCCCCATGAAATTTTAAAACACCAAGTGTCAGGAGAAGTTATCAAAACTTCCAGAAATGAACCAAAAAATTCAGATTGGCACCTAAATCTTTCATTGGCACTACGAGGCATAAGAAGACAGAGGCGTGATGCCCTGTGCCCCCCAGAGGCCAACTTCTATGGGCTACTTTGCCCTCTGGCTTTTAGTTGGGTTTTAACAATGAGAGGCACCAGCAGGAGACTGAAGAGGAGAAGGAGAATGGAGTCAAGATACTTATCCCCACAGCACGCTCCCTGCCAGATAACTTCGTATTGGCTCTGTCTCTCTATCAAGACCACAGCTCCTGTCAGGAAGCCTCCTCCATTCATCTCCTCTCTTAGGGCCTGAAGGGGACATGGCTCCCTGCTCTTGCCTGCCCTGAGGTACTCCACTATCCCTTTAAATTTTGCCCACATCTTGCAATAATCTTTTTATCCAATTTTCCCCAACTGCATCGTTTGGGTGCTCAGTATTGCATAGAGGATTTCAAAAGATAACAACTGCCACAACATCTTAGCATCTTCTTGGTCCACCAGTTAGAGATACCATTCAAAGGTTTTCCTTCAACTTCCAGACCTCTTCTGTACCAGTGATGTCACTGCCAGGCAAGTCTCTATTAGTTAAACATACATGGCAGTGTTATTAGCCCAAGACTTGGATTAGTACCTTGGGGCATGTCTGATTAATTTTGTTTCCTTTGGATAATCAACCTCATTGTGATAAGGACTCAAATTTATTACAATACGTCTTATCTCCATGAAAATTAAAAAAAAAAATCCAATCACAGAATTAAAACTTCAGAAATATACCCCAAGTATGGGAAAAGATAAAGCTGGTGGTCCTGCGTCGTCCATAACTGGACTAGGAGGGAAGAGAAATCATGTTTACATCCTTGGTTTCAAGAGAGAATACGAAGGAAGAGGCCGGCAGGAAGATAGTTGCAGTTAAATTGCGCACCATACATTACACTATATATGTGTTCATTTCCATTTTTTAAAGTAAGTGGTAACATACTATGCATGTTACTGGTTTCGTTTTAAATCTCTTAAATACAGACTGGAGATCAGTCCATATACCGTATAAAGATATCTCTCATTTTGCCTTTTTTATATACACGTGGCTTCTCAGCATAAGCACAGAGTCAATAAAGGAAATTTCTCTTTGTAGATACATTCTAGCTAATGAACGAAGGAGGCGTGATGGATTAGAATACCCATCTGTAACCTCCTATAAGGAGAAGATGCTCCATGACCATCCATGGCCGCTGACATCCCAGGAAGGGAGACAATAAGGTATTATGGGCCTCCTGGCAACACCATCTCAGAAACAGTGTTGCCAAAAGACATCAGACCTGCACCTGACCAAGCATCTGGGTTTAATTACCGATATACAGAAAATGCAGGGAACAAGTGAACATGTTAAATGACACCATAGGGGTATAATCACAAAATCCGGATTGTTGGAAGCTCTCCAGGACAACATATCCAGTTTCTCCAATGAAAAACAGCATCACCAATAACATCAACAACCAACGGGAAAAAATTGCAAGAAATGAAAAACAGGGAGAGGGAGAAGGTAAATTAAAGGGGATGTAGACGATCCCAGCCAATCACAATGCGGTTTTGGATCCATATTCAAGCTGTTTAAATATTGATTGATTGGTTGATTGATCTATTTATTGAAAAAGAACAGAGGCCTTTCTTTGGGGTCTCAGAATTGCAATTCAGGCAGCACAGATTCCAGGAGCAACCAAACAAATGCGTCACCTGGGTGAGGAAAGCAAGCGGTTTTTATGAGAAAAGGGTTGGGAGGCAGTTACATGACTTGAGGAAAAGAGAACGACATTGTCAGCCGGTGACACCAGGCTCAACAGCTTTTGGCTACACTTTGAAGGACTGATTGCTGTTGCTAAGGAGCGAAGCTACGCCTGATACGCAGTAATTCCTCTGTCTTAGGACAGTGCACGCTGACAGTGCGAGGGGCCAGACGCCCGTCCCCCCGATGACTCTAGGAACAACTGTTTCTAAAACATCTGCTGTTTCCGGCCTAGTTCAAAGGTCTTTTTCAAGAGTTCATTAGCTACTTGTTTTAAAAAGAAAAATGGAGCTTCTTGTCTAGCAATTTTATACAGTTCTACAGTGGGGGGAAAGGAAAACGACCAGACCAGAAAAGTACCTCCACGACCGAAGAGAATTAAGAGAGTGCCACGTGACAGTACTGAGGGCCAACGTGAGACAAGGCAGGCAGGGGACGCCTGCCTCGCTGGAAGTGACGCTGAGGCTAAGCCCTGAACGGGAAACACTCTGCTCCTGGGAGTGGCGTGCTCTTGGAGTGACTTTGTACCCAGCTCCAGGTTCTGAGTCCCCCAGAGGGGCAGCCTTCGGAAAGCCGCCCGGCCCTGCCCTCTTAGCCTCCCGGTCCCCACCCCTCCTCTTTAAACATTTAAATCATTTGTAGGACAATTGAGGAAATAGAAATGCTGACTTGATGTTTGATGTTATTAAGGAATTATTGTTGATATTTTTCGGGGTGAAAGTTGTAGTGTGGTTATAATTACATTTTAAAAGTCTTTTATTCTAGGGGCGCCTGGGTGGCGCAGTCGTTAAGCGTCTGCCTTCGGCTCCGGGCGTTAAGGGATCGAGCCCCACATCAGGCTCCTCCACTAGGAGCCTGCTTCTTCCTCTCCCACTCCCCCTGCTTGTGTTCCCTCTCTCGCTGGCTGTCTCTGTCTCTGTCAAATAAATAAATAAAATCTTTAAAAAAATAAAGCCTTTTATTCTATAGATACAGACTGAAATATTCATAGAATGATAGAAATCTAGGAGATGTTTCAAAATAATGTGGGACAGGGTATGGGAAATAGGTTGAAATAGAAATGAAATGAGAGTGCCCATTGATCAGTAATTGTTGAAGCTGGGTAATTGGTACATGAGAGGTTAATTATACTAATCTCTCTATTTGTGTATATGTTTGAAATCCGCACTAAACTTTTTAGAATAAAAATTAAACAATCCAATATACCCCGTCTGGCCTCTGTTGAATAGTATCTCATGTACTTTGGGAAGTTGGCAGTCCCTAGAATGTACTGTACAGCATAAAAATGACATGGTACATCTCCTTCCCCCCAGAACCCTGGACCCATTCGTGGGTCTCATCATCCTCTTCTCACTGGGACGGTATTGGGCATAGAACCCTCAGTATGCAAGAAATCCTTCCTCAGGGGCGCCTGGGTGGCACAGCGGTTAAAGCGTCTGCCTTCGGCTCAGGGCGTGATCCCGGCATTCCGGGTTCGAGCCCCACGTCAGGCTCCTCCTCTATGAGCCTGCTTCTTCCTCTCCCACTCCCCCTGCTTGTGTTCCCTCTCTCACTGGCTGTCTCTATCTCTGTCAAATAAATAAATAAATAATCTTTAAGAAATCCTTCCTCAAAAGCAGAGGGGCATATATTATGCCCCATCTATTATTTATCCTAAATAATAAAAATTTCCAGTTAATGTGAAATTATATCTGATTGACAAGGACTGTATAAAATCATACATTTCTGTACAGTCCTCCTAGCCACTTACCTCTTCAAAACTTTCAAATATGACCATAGATTTAGGACATTCCCTTGGGGGTTTGTTGTAAAGGGATTTTTCCTAAATAAGGAATGCAAGCACCAAGGGACAGCCCACCTAATTGGAGAGAAAAAAGAAAAATGTATCAATTTTCCCCATCATTTAAAAAAGAAAAACCAAACCAAAACTCTGCACACCCACGGGCATCATCCAAGGGGATGTACACAGCTCCCAACTTTCTTGGGTTCAGATGGAAGTCAGGGTTTAGAGAAAGAAACAGGGAGAGGAGATCTTCCTGGCTCTTCTGGTGCTCACAGAGTCATTTGAATCAACTGTTGAGGCTTCTTTGAACAGAGGGACAGAATGAGGATATGGCAAGTTTGCCATAAAGGCCCAGAAGCCTTTTTTTTTTTTTTAAAAGATTCTATTTATTTGAGAGAGAGAGAGGGAGATAGAGAGATCATAAGCAAGGAGGGGGAGCAGAGGGAAAAGCTGACCCCCTGGCAGAGCAGAGAGCCAAACACAGGACTAGATCCCAGGACCCTGGGATCTCAACCAGAGCTGAAGGCAGACGCTTAACCGACTGAGCCACCCAGGCACTCCCAGAAGTTTTGAGGACAAGAACAGAGTGCTCTTTGCAAAACTGACCGAGCTGGGTGCCTGGAGCCCTGATGGGCAGGGAACACAGAGAACACCACCAATCTGAAACTTCAGACGATGGCACTGCTCTTTGTAGATGCAGATCTGATGCCCCCCGTGAACATTTGTACCCCAAGTCAATTGGCTGGGGCTATTGATTCACCCAGAGGCATCTCTGTCTCCTATTCCAGGCACTAATGATTATAAGCCTACCCCATAAGGACTCTCATTGCCATCCAACAGCCAAGGAGATAATACTGTTGACATACTTGGTTTCATCCCTTGGGTGACTCTAGAACCACCACGACCAGTTTTCCATTCTTTCTGTGCAGACCATTTTTATACCATTAGATCAGAGGCAGAGGAGAACTTTGACAACTGCTTCTTTGATCTCTGACCCTGGAATTAGGGCCCCTTAAGAAATCTGTGCACTCCAAAACCTGACGAAGGGTTAAAAGCTCTTAACTGACACTTGATCTTGGGGTCCCAGAATTCCCACTATGTTCCCACAACTTGGAGCCTATTCCTGCCACCCCTTTCAGGGAAAATAAATGGGAATGAATAGTGGGCAGACCAGTTTCCCAAAACCCTGGGCAGCTATAATGAGCAGTGTGGTTTCATGCTGGGGAGTCCTGGACGAACTAGACCTAATCCTCAATCACTTTCTTTACTGATAATTGGACCCAACAGGACCATTCCAAATCATTTCTCTCCGTTCAGTTATCTTACAGTTCCATCCAAAGGGTCAGTTTAGGGCATAATTAAGCCAATTACTTTCTGAAAGACCATCATGACAACCATTACAGAAAATGATAGCAGGCCCCACTCACGCTGTGGGAATTATTAGCTTGTCAGCCTCAAGGCTCATGGAGACAAAGGATCAAAAAAATAGAGGAATTCAGTTTTTCACCAATTCATTCATTCATTCTTTTTTTTTTTTTTTTTTTTTTTTTTACCATGTGTAAAATCTATTATGAGCCAGAGAGTAGGAGCTGCAGACATCGTGGAGAACAATCTTATCCCCGCCTTCATGGGGCTTACAGCTTAGTGGAAGACGCAGAAGTCAGGTAAACACGTACACGGCCGATCCACTGCACGGATGAAGCAATGAGCGAAGATGGGCCAGAGATACCTGTTTCATACTGTGGGGCCCAGAAGGTCTTCTCGAAGCTCAGACTAGCAGGGTGAACAGCAGTTAGCTGGCAAAGAGGGACAGGTGTGTCTTTCAAGTGGGCCTTTATACACACTGGTTTTGGGGGGAGCTGAAAAGAGAACAGTGTGGCCAGAGACCATGAGGTGACAAGGAGATAAGGACCATGACCTGAGAAAAGATCTGAGAGTGGCTGGGCCAGAGGGCAGGGACAGATGAGAAGAGGAATGTGGTGTAGCAGACAGAACATGGAAGCTGCCATCACGTGCCTAAATTCTGGAACCACCGGCTACCCTGTGTTCTTCTCTCATGTGGATTCATCATGGGGCTGCAGGGCCTGGGGTGAGGGGTTAAGGGACACAGTGTACCCTGGTCAGGTATGGTCCCTGCACTGCAGCAAAAAGTTGTGGAACTAGGGGAGGGCCATGAAGGTGAGGAAGAAATGGAACAAAGACTTTGAGACCAAAGCTCCTGGGACGTTTCTCAGTCAAACCCTGGCTGCCAAATGGGTTGTTATACCACATGCCAACTGCCCTGGAGCCAGTCCATGAGCCCTCAGATCCACTCAGCAATTCCAGCCTCCTGAGCTTCGGCCACCTGCCGAGGCTCCGTCGCCACAGAGGTAAAGCTCCAACTTCCACGGCCTGCCACGTCATCCCCTAACATCCGGATGGGCTCAGCCTCCCCGGGGCAGTGTCCTGGGCTGCGCCTGGGCCCACCACCTGCGGTTCTAGTGCCCTGGTTCAGCCTGCTGGATTCATGCAGTCTCCGATTGCTTCGGTGGCTGCCTGGGGGCAGGGAGGTCAATTATTACAACCTGGAGGTGAGGAGGCACTGAAGACCCACAAAGTGGACTTTGCCCATTGAGAGGCAGGAAACGGAAATAAGTCAGAAGATAAAGTCCTTGAGCTCTTCCCCTGAGATGGACTGTCTGGACATGGTCCTCCCTGAAGCTATCCCATGTGACTGAGCAGCCAGCTGGCGTTCTTGAGGAACGAGTCAGCTTGGGAACGTATCACCTGTGTTTGCTTTCTCCCCTTCCTTGCTCCACGTCCTGTACCCTCGCTTGGCTTGCTGGAATTGAACCTTCTAATAAAGCACTTGCATGCCGGCTTTGCTGAGTGTTCTCTTTCTTGGGTTGAGACACTGACTCTTAGCTGCCGAGGCAGTGTGGTAAGAGGAATTGAGCTAAGCCTGGACCTAATGAACAAGAGTCCTGTGATCAGTAAGCGAGGTCTACCACAGGTGAAAGAAGAGGTGAACAGCGTCTGTCGGCCCGGAACTAGCTCCTTCTATGGTTAATGTCTGCTTAATATCAGCCGTCCCTAATCACACTTGGGAACACAGATAAGGTACAATCCAACTTGCATCCAAACTGGAAAAGTGAAATAGGAAAGAAACGTGATCCTGGGAATATCATAGCTAAGAGCAAATTCGGCAATCCCTCCATGGCGCTCAGCATGCACCGTGGTAGAGGCTGAAAAACAAACCACGGAAAAACGGACAATGATAGTGTACTCGGTTACCGCGCGCCAGGCCCGGCACTAAGATCTCCCGGACTCCATCTCACTTAGTCGTCGTCTCAGTA
Source organism: Ursus maritimus (assembly GCF_017311325.1). Classification (NCBI taxonomy): domain Eukaryota; kingdom Metazoa; phylum Chordata; class Mammalia; order Carnivora; family Ursidae; genus Ursus; species Ursus maritimus. Next base: position 4,989,990 of record NW_024424341.1, on the reverse strand, counting down.
CCATAAGGCATACCTTCGTCAAACCTCATGGTACAGACCCAGAGACGTTGAGCAACCAGTCTAAGACAACACAGCTAAGAAGTGGCAGAGGTAGGATTTGGGCCCAGGTAGTCTGGTTCTAGGGTCCATGCCCCTAACTGGAGCCCTGGGCTGTTCAACAGAGCTCTCTGCTAGCAGAGAGCACTTGACTCCCAAGCAGAGACAAGCATCACTGAGATGATAGCTCTATTCCCAGAGGCTAATTAACAAGGAAGGAGATAAACCCTTTCTGTAGCTTGTCCCTTACATGACTCAGGATCAGAACCCAGAGTCAGAGAGAGACATACCGACAAGGTAGGGAAACAAGCTATAGGAGTGGTTGAGGACTGTTCTTATATTAGAAATTAAAGAACGATGATCTCCAATCCTCTGCTCTATCTACCTCACATACTGTGGGGTACTCGGAGACATCACTTCAGCACTTTATTACCCATTTCCAAAGCTCAATAGCTGTGATTCCCACAGACCTGCAATGGCCTTAGGAAAGAAGAAGAATCTAGGGTTTGATAGAGGATGATATGTCCTCTATCTTAGAGAGGTTATTCTCTAAGGAGTAACCCTTTCAGAGAAATATTCTCTACAAATATAGGGCCAGAATTAGTATCTCAATGCTAATTCAGAGAGAGGGAAGGCTAGTATCTTACTACGTGGACACGAGCAGTTCTTTCAGAACCATCCACATGCAGAGACCAATGTGGAACTCTCCACAACATGGTCAACTTGCCAGGTTGAAGACAGACAGCCTCTAAGAAGGGAGGGACTTGAACTAGTTAATTTCTCCCCTCCATCGTTGCTTATTAACATGGGAGTCTGATTAGAAATTAGATTCTCTGTGAGAGTTTCAACTTATAATTTAAGAACTTTTGCTGTACAACCATTGCAAAACAATTACATAAAGATTAATTAGCAAATTCCCGAAACAGTAGTAAACAGCAAAGTAGTTTAATTAAAACCATTATCTCTAAAATCTGAACGTTAATAACAGTTGTAGCCCAGGGAGGAATAAGAGACATGCCAACAGAGGGTGAGGGAGAGAGGAGAATGTCCTTTGACACCAGTACTCAGCCTGCCCACACCTGCACATCTGTGGTCCTGCTTCATTACTCCTGAGAACTCTCTGGCCACTGAATCGCGCAAGGTCCTAAGTTTCTCCTCTGGGCTTCTGTGGCCGTGGCCTTGAGATCTCCTGCAGACAAACCTGCTACAATCAGCCTGCCTCCAGTCAGAGGCCTTTAATCTTCAAAAGAGAGAGAGAGGCAGCAGGTGGTGCAAATAATAAGACTTTCTAGAGGGGAATTCATAAGATTTGGAATGGTCAAAAAAACATCTGGAACAGTGACTCTTGTCTTTCAGAAGACACTGATAAATTGTACCCCAACCCAGACCCCTCATCACAGACTCTGAATGAAGGGTTTGGCAAAGGAAACCGATCTGAATGACAGTTATCAACAGCACTCTAGGGAGCACACACGGAGCCCCCGTTCATTTCCTTCATGATCTTATGTTGTCACAAGAACCTCAGAAAGCCACATTAGCTTTGTTTTGGGGTGGGTTTTTTTTTTTTTTTTCGGTTAAGTTTTTATTTTAATACCAGTACAGTGAACAGACGGCGTTCTATCAGTTTCAGGCATACAGTACAGCGATTCGACAACTCCACGTTACCTTTATTCCCGAGCAGAGCGACCTGCTTAGCCTAGGACACGGGGAGCCTGCTCTTGCCCACTCTAGGCCCCTTTATTTCCCCCCATACCACACAGATCCCCTTTGGTGGTGCAACAAGGCACACACTTCACCCGTTTAAGGCAGAGATTGTTTCACGCGGGGAGCCCGGCATGATTTACAGCACAGACTTGACAGTGATCGATTTCTCCAAAGTCCTCCATCCGCCGATGAGCCTAGTTCAGAGAAACCTTGCCCTCAACCGGTCCAGCCAATGTCTGTGCAGCTCCACACAGAGCACTAGCTACTTAGAAAGGGCTGGCCTATGGGGCGCCTGGGTGGCACAGCGGTTGAGCGTCTGCCTTCGGCTCAGGGCGGGATCCCGTGGTTACGGGATCAAGCCCCACATCAGGCTCCTCTGCTATGAGCCTGCTTCTTCCTCTCCTACTCCCCCTGCTTGTGTTTCCTCTCTCTCTGGCTGTCTCTATCTCTGTCAAATAAATAAATAAAATCTTTAAAAAAAAAAAAAAAAAAAAAGAAAGGGCTGGCCTGGCCTTGGAGTCCTTAAGGAGCCGTCCCTGAAGAGCAGGGTGGGGGCTGGCTCTCCCCCACCCCTTCTAGTTCTTGATGTCGCTTTGTCACGGGGAGTGGCTTAGAAGCCACCGGCTCCCTGCACCTGTTCCATCCATGTTGCCTCACCCGCACAGGCATTTGGGGACTGACATATTTATGTGGCTTCTTCCTAACAATGCAAGGCCCTGTCCTGTACCAGCAGAGCCAGACTGTCTGCTGCAGCCTGGCCGCTTCTTCTGCTGCACTCCAGAAATTATGCAAATCACAGCTATTAGTATCACAGCTTCTGCAGATTTCAGGAGGAAAAGGAAAAAAAAAAAAAAAACACTACCACAAAATCCCTGTGCCTGGTTAAAAGACCATGAATTTCTCCATTCTCCTCATTCACTCTTGTCAATATGATATTTATGCATCTGAAGCCTGTTTTTTAGTCATATGAATATCTATCAAAGAGACGTCAGTCAGTCAGCAGAAACCTCTGGAACTGCAACCATGAAAGAGAATAAGAGAAAAGCCCAACTCGAGCCAGGATGGAGGGAACAGGGAGATGGGCTGGATGGGGGACATGGTCCCAGAAGGCCTGGGCAGGGGTCGGGCTTTAGAAGACCTCGATGGGAGACCAGTCTCACTCTAATGTCAGACAGATTTGGCCCCCGATCTACTCCGAGCAGTCTCTGCTGTCCTTTGCAACTGCCCGGCTCCCCCTTTCATTCGTCTGGCTCACTAGGCGGGAAGCTTTCTGAGGGCAGGAGCTGTGTAAATCGCCCGGTTCCCCTCTAGGCCTGAGCAGCGTTCAGACACAGAGCTGGTAGCCAGGAAGTGCAGGCTGAAATCAGACACCTGTTGTGCCACCATTTCAGTGAGACAAGACAACAGTGCCATTGTCAGTCACAGTCCCTGAAGGAACAGGTACCCCCACAGCAGAGGGTTTAGTGATGTGTCATTTTACAAAGGTCTGAGTGGAACTCTGGCCCCAGGCCTGAAGGGACACAGTAAACAAGTGATCTCCGGTTCTCAGAAGAAGGAGTTCTGTAGGCGTACTCCATACATGCATCCCTGAGTGGAGGGACCTAGTCAGCCAGAGGCCACCCCGGAGAGGGGAAGCAGGCGGTCTAAATGCTCGGAGCCCCTGCCCCCTTCTTCTGTTCTCCTTTGAGGGCTCTCAGTGAGCAGAGGGCTGGGAAGTCCGTTAATGCCATTCAGGCTGCTTCCCGAGGTACAGAGCAAGGTAAGAAGCTCCTCTGGGCCTGCTCTGAGCAGGACCCCTTGGAACGCCTCTGCAAGGTGTGGGGAGGGCGTAGCAGACCGCCCTGCTGCCCTGGGTCACACCCTCCCCTCTGCTCACCTCCATTTGGAGTTCCGTGGGTGCGTGCTTGATCCCCCAGCACTGGTGTTATCCCACCGCAGGTGTATTTTACCTTCACTCCAGCGCTCGGTTTAATCTGTTGGGACCTCTCAGTCCACGCTAAGGTGCAGCTCAGAAGTGTGGGCCTCACACCCCTGGGGACAGGCCCCAAACAAGAGGAAATGGGAGATGGCAGACTGACACATTATCCCACTTCCTGTCTTTCGGCTGGACCATTCTGGAAGATGTTCTGTTCACATGTTGACAGAGATGGACTTGAACCTTGTCGCCCATAGTAGCAAATATGACTGCCCTACCTTGTCTTCTCCTCACACCCTTACTCTTAAAAAAAAAAAAAATTATATATTATTTTGAGAGAGAGAGAGCACAAACAGGGGGAGTGGCAGGCAGGGGGAGAAGCAGGCTCCCCACTGGGGCTCCATCCCAGGACCCTGGGTCATGACCTGGGCCAAAGGCAGACGCTTATCCAGCTGAGCCACCCAGGCGCCCCTCACACCCTTACTCTTGCTCCCTGTGTTCACCTGCCAAAGAAACAACCTGGGGCTTTGCTTTTGGAGAAATTCAACTAAGACAGATGGACAGGCCAAGAGTGCCCGGAGGCAACAGATTACCACAGAAGGAAGTGTTATTTTGGAATCTACCTCATGCCATACACAAAAATCGATCCCTGATGGCTCAGAGGCTTCGATGTAAAAGGCCAAAGCTTGACATATTTAGGAGACTAAATTTATGACCTTGGAGTAGGGAAGGATTTCTTAACTAAGACACAAAAACTGCTAACCATAAAAAAAGTATAACTACGATGACATTATAATTAAGAACTTCTGTTTATCAAAAGACACTATAAAGTAGAAAGACAAGCTATCAACTTAGAGAAGATATTCGTCACACACAAAACAAGGAAAGGATTATTATTCAAAATAGCCTAAGAAAAATCAATAAGAGGGGAGAAGGCTTTAAAATATAGGTTACAGAAGAGGATACATAATGGGCCATAAATACATGAACAGATTCTCAGACAATTATTAATCAGACAAATGCAAATTAAGACCCAAAGTGATTATTAAAAAGGGCAATAAAACACAGAGTTGAAAGCAAAGCCCAAATGTCCGGTGGCATCAAGTCCTGGCTTAACTGTGTGCCAGCTATGAGATCTTCCTCTGCTCCACGGCCCTGGGAGCCACAGCTCCCTCACGCTTGAAATCAGGCTCCCGGTAGCTCCTACCTCGTGAGGTTGCTGTGTTACATGAAAGAAGACATGCCAAGCTCTTAGCCCAGTGAACATGCAAACTGCTTTTAAAAACATTCCCCAGACTCCTCGTAAATCACCTAATCGATGCTTAACTGGAGCTCAGCATTGCAGGCCCTTCTTCTACGGGACCCAAAATAGTGCTCCGACGTAATGCTTGGGTGACCTGCAGGAAGGGACAGTTTCTGCAGGCAGCACATGTATTTACCACACTGCCACCTGCGACGGAGACGGCTGGATTACCGCACATAAGTCCTCATGGTCAGAGATAGGAATTTTGTATTTAATCCACAGTGACTCCCAGGCTGCCGTCCTGAGATTACAGCAGAAATCTGGGGAAAAGCCTAGGATTCAGGAGATTACATTTTTCTTTTCCCCATTACTTACATCCACAAAAGGAGGGTGCTGCCCGAGGCCGAGGCCATTAACCAGAGTGACGGGCAGCCCATCCTCTGGTGGGCTGGCAGTTAAGGCCTTCCCCAGTAGGTGGCCATGCTGCAGACAGAACAGAGTAGCATCCAGGTGGTGGACCTTAAATTCTTCGACATCAAGAGAACCCTGTGAAAGGAAGTGATATGAGACTGGAGTCTGGATTCCAGATCTCTCTTACGACTAGGATACTTGGGGACAGCTGCCTCATCTTTAAATCAGGGACAGTCATCGCTAGCACAACGTAGGGTTGGATTGAGGCGTCACAGAAACAACGAACAACAAATATTGAGTATGTGCCCAATGCCAGACGTTGTGCTGAAGAATTGATACACATTTTCTGATTCAACCCAAAGACCTTTGTGAAGGAAGTTACTAGCAACTGAAGAGTTTCAGGGTTAAGAAGTGGTAGGGCCAGTACTCAGACCCAGACTCAATGAAATGAGATTTTGAGAAAGAGCTGGATAAAAGCAGAGGATTCTTCCAAAGGTAGGCCCAAGCTGTGTACAAGGACAGACATTCCTGCTGAGACAAAACAAATCAGTGCTCGCTGGAGTTTTCAAGGCAGAGCCCAAGGAAACCTGGACGTGTGGGGAAGGGATCCTTGAGCCCTCGCCCATTCTGCACTAGGCACAGTAGGAGCCCTGGCTGCTAAGATACCATCAGAGCCCTGGGGCAAGCAGGGATATGTCCTCCAGCTCTGCAGTCCAGAGAATGGACCATCCACAGTGAGTTGCCCACATCAGTTGCTCTCTGGGGCATCTCTTCGTGGCTCGTGGACAGACACCATCTCCCTGGGTGCTCACGGAACCTCTCCTTTGGACACACAGGGAGAAAGAGAGCAAGCCCTGTGGACACTAATCCTATCAGATGGGGCCTCACCCCTATGACCTCAGTTAACCTTAATTACTCCCATAGAGGGTCTTTCTTCGAACACAGCCACACTGGGAGTTCCTGCTTCACTATATAAATTTCGGGGCACACAAACACCCAGTCCTTAACAGCCCAGAGCACCTAGAAAGGAAAGAAAAAAGTATTTTTAAAGGAAAGGGAATCTTTCTGACCTCAGATTTCTCTGCAACATTAAATGCCTGGAGGCAATGGAGTCCTGTCTTCTGAAGAGAGAGAGAGAGAGAGAGAGAGAGAAGGCAGTTATGTCTGCGCAAAATAGAAATGTAGTTGGTGGAGTGAAACAAGTTAAGTCAGACAAGCCTGTGGAAATCAAGAGAAGTAATGAAGATTAAGGCAGGAACTGACAAACTTGGAAGGAGAAACATTAACATTATTTAGTAAGTTTGAAAGTTGACCCTTTGAAGAACCCAATAAAATATAAAACTTTAACAAATCTAATTAAGAAAAAATAGAAATAGAGAAAATTGGAAATAAGAAAAGGGGCAAAACATGTGCTGATAAAAGTAATTATAATTATGAGATAATATTATGCACAGTTACAGGCTAATAAATTCCATCAACATGTTAAAATGTAATATTTAGTGAAAATAATAAACTAGGAAAAATAGCTCAAGAGAAAGTAAAATCCTAGAACACACCCAAAACGATGGAAAACATAGGAAAAGTTCTGTCAACACACTGCCTTGGGAAGTACTTGTGTGTCTCACGACTTTACAGGTGAATGTTTTTTGGACTTCATGGAACATATAACTTCCATACTACAAAATCCACAGCAGAATACTGCGGAAAATAAAAGGTACTCAATCTATTTTATGAAGAAATTATATTAACCAAATTTGACAAAAATAACATGAAAAATTCATTGGCCAGCATTTTCCAAAATATAGTGGTGGGAAGTCTTTTCTTAACATAATGGTAAAACAAGGAATCACAAAAAGGAAAATAGATACGTGTATTTAAGTAAAAAATGTGAAACATATCAGAAAACACCATAATGAAATTAAAAGGGTAATATCAAACCAAAATATGTTTGTAAAAAAATACAGCAAATGATTACTTTAAATATAAAAAAGTTTCTAACCATTAAAAAATATTACATAACCACAATAAAAAAGGGCATTATGAGATAACACAGGCAAGAAACACAAATAAGCAACCAGCATGGGTTTAAAAAGATGGTTCAAACTCAGGAGAAGGCAAGAATTGCATGTTAAAATCAGGATGTCATACTTTTTGCCTGTTAAATTGGCAAAGAGGTCAATGGTTCTCTGCCATGGGCAAAGCCACGCACTGATAATGGAAACATAAATTGATGCGCCATTTTTGGAAAATTACGTGACAACATTTAACAAGCGTTTTAAATGTGTCCATACGCTCTTTGACCTAGTAATTTTACTGTTAGGAATCTATTCTAAAGAAATAATCAAAAATGAGTAGAAAATATCTGTCCTTCCCTAGCACAGCTTTGGGTTTCCCTCCTAACTCATGGGCCTCTCCATCCTCCTTCCGATTCATCCCCTCTACCTGATCTCTAAATGCTGGGGGACCAAGGATCAGAACCTAGCACCACTTTCCATCCTCACTCTCTCCCTAAGGGATCTATTACTGGCCCATAGTTGAAAAGCTGTCTATACCCTGACGACTTCTAAATTTATGTATCCAGTCCCTGCTTCTCCTCTGAGCTCCAGGTTATCTTCTCTCCTTAAGCATCTCCAACTTAACAGGTTCCAAATCAAACTCCTGGTCCCCCTCCCAAACCTGCCTCTCCCATGTCTCACCTTTTCAGCAAATGGTACAGCGTTTTACCCAGTGGTTTAGACCAACCATACCACTCTGTCTGCAGCCACAGTGAGTTACTTAAAAACACACCGGATCTCATGACTCCCAAGCTTCCTCCACACTTAGAATGAAATCAATTCTTTTCATTGGCCCATGAGAATTTCATTGTGTGGTCTCCACTCACTTTACCAAGCTCCTCCCCTACCACATTCTCTCTGGCCCTTTCCAACCACCGTGTCCTGTTGTCACATCCTTTCAACGGCCCAAATCTGTTCCCACCTCAGGGCATTTGCACCTGCCTGAACAATCCTTCCCCAAATTTAGCAAGATGGAGAACATTCCTGGCTCCTAGGTCCAAATTGCTTCTCCCCTCTCTCCCTATTTCCATCACCCTCTAGTCCCTAGCCTATTTTAGTTTTCCCCATAATACTGACCACAACGTAAAATTATTTAGCTTACATATTACTTCTTTATCGTCTGTCTCAATTCCCTCAGGGTGGGATCACCTCCAACCACATTGTCCTCACTGCTGGGCTCCCTGTGCCTGACACGGAATAGGCAACAAATACTAGTTGAATGAAATCAACAGTAGTGAAAAATAAAACTACCTTAATGTCCAAAAATAGCACATTTTTTACTTTTTAAATATGGAAATCACCAAGAAGACATTAAAATCATGTGTTCAGAAAAAGTTTGAAGAGAGGAAAAGTTTTACTGTTATACAGATAATGTAAAGTGAAAAACCAAAAACCAGATGCAAAGTTATATATTTTGGTGATCTCAATTTTGCAAAATTCTCTGTCCAGCAAAGTATTTAAAAGTAAAGAAATGCACTAAAATGGTAACACTGATTGTATCTGTGCAGTGGAATAACAGATTACTTTTATTTTATTATGTACACTTTTCAGTTGTTCAAACTTTATTAAAAGAGACTTGCATTGTCTTTTTTTATTATTATTATTACATGCTATGAAGTGAGGAAGAAAAGCATTCCTGGTAAGAAGCCGTTTAAATTGCAGCCTAATGCCGGTGGGGGGCGGGGGCAGCACGGAACTGGCCTGCTGACCATCTCGCTGGGACCAGGCGGCAGGTGCACGGTTGGAAGAGCTCCAGGGCGGAGGCCTAAGCATAGACCCAGAGATGTACCAAGAGGAAGGGGAGCCTTGGCATGGCCTCAGCTCTGGCATGAGGGGCTATCCAGCTTTCTTGCTGGAGATCATAGCCCGTAAAGATTGTACTTGAAAATTGCCGAACTAGGACAGGAAATATACACTGTGGAAGCTAGACTCCATTCTCTGCACAACCGGGAGCAAAACAAGCAACGACCCTTGCCCTCCGTTAGATCTGAAGAAGACGACAATAAAACAAATCAACAAGAAAACATCGCAGGGGGTAAGTTCCTCGGAGAAAAACACCACCACCAAAACAAAGGAGGGAGGGAGAGTGACTGGGAAGGACTTGGATGAAACTGGTGGAGGTACTTTAGGCTGGCCGATAAGGGAAGACTGGCCAGAGAGGTAATTAAAGAAGGAGAGGGAGCCCCCTGGGAGAGACCTGGTCAGAGAGCATCACAGCTTAGGGCTGGCGAGTGCAAGCATCCTGCAGCGTCCACAAGCTGAGGTCACTCAAGGAGCGCAAACTTGAGACAGCCCCGACCCTTCAGGCCACACCCTCTTCCTTGGACCCCACTGCTTCTCCTTGGTTGTAGGCTTCTGTTTGTAGGGTTAAACTATCAAAGCCCCTGACCTGCCAGGGCTTAGAACCCTATACCATTCAGGAGTCCTTGGGAAACCATGCCTGAGAAGGAAAGAGTTTACCCGAAATCTTTAATGGCAGAGTTCCACTTTTCTCCTGGTGTTAGAGACCCAGGATCACTTTTCCAAGGGAGTTGGATAGAGGGAAGGCTTGGCAATGACTCAGTGACAAAGAATGGCTGGAATACATTCTGGGCCCATTAGGGAAAGAAGTGGAGGTAAGATTTGTAAAACCCTAAGAAATTAGTCTGGGCTCTAATCGATGCTGGAAAGTGGTACCCATTGACATAGGGTTGGAAGTACGTGGTGAGTCCATGGAGCCTGATGTCAACGGATGAGGATCAGATTGAGGAGGGATGCTGACAGACGTAAGATGGTTTAGAAACAAAGAAGAGTGGCAAATTAGCCAAAGCTGTGATGTTGCCCATTTCTTTACTTTTTCTGCTGCCTTGAGCTCCTCCCCCCAGGCATTCTCTTGCTCTGTGTTTTATCACTTCTCACCAGGCATGCAGTGGATGTGGTGGTCTAAGGTCTGTTTGGACTTTTGCCACCTCCTGCTTCTTGCAGGCCCTCCCTGACACATTCTGTGATACACACACACGCATGTGCTCATGGGCCACTTTTTCGTTTTGGCCACTGCACTGAAGGTGTGATGACAGCTCCCAGAATCAGTTGTGCTGGGCATTTTCCTCTCTGCTTAAGAGCTTCTCGGTCACCATTGCACAGGGCTTTGGCAAGAGCCTATTTGGCCACTGTTATGCACATGCAGTCTGAAAGTGTGCGGGAGCTTGGACCTTATGAGAACAGCCCTTGACCAATGCAGGATGGAGCTAGTGGACAACTATGCCTCTCGTCTGCCCTTTGGGCAGGAAATTCTGAGCTGAATTCTACATGGCTCCCCACAGGGCCCCAGCAGGACTGAACCCAGTTAGTGGTAATCAACTCAGGAAGGTACCCTTATATTGACTTGTCTTCCCTTTTCCATTCTTCTCAGTGCCCCACTTCTGTTCCCTGAAATCACTTCCAAAAATCAACTTAGTGCACACAATCTCTTGTCCCAGGCCCTGCTTTCTGGAAGGACTCAAAGCTCGAAGACAGAAAGACTTGCCAACCAACAGTACCCGAGCTTTGTCACATGCAATCCTACCCCACTCATGGCAAGACTGGAATTTTACTGCCCTGTCTCCTTTGTGGGTGGTCGTGGGTGGGGAGGGCATGAGTTAGGGTTAGCTCAGGAACTAGGCCATCTATCTCATTCTTATCTGGGAGTTAACATGCCATGTACCTGGGATGGACCTTCTGGGTAGAAAAATAGACCTTGAGCTGCAGATACGTGCTTGACTCTCTGAGGTCTCTTCTAGAGGTTTGGAATTAATTTGGAAATGTCATTCCCCTAATGCTAGGCCATAACCCCTTGGTGGTCATGCTAAAGGCTTTACCAAGCCCTCTCTCATATCGGGCCAAAGGCAAAGGGTCTGTGTTCTGCCAGCATCTCCCATTCCCCAAACACCCTGTGACCTGCTTCTGAGAAGAAGCAATACAGAGACCATATATGATGAGGTAAATAAAAATAAGGCAATGACCTTGGAGGACTGGTTGACTCAGAGATGGGGCAGAGAAACTACAAGATGAGCCTAAAGTATCTTGTAGGACCAGACAGCAAGGAGTGTTAAAAACCAAACAAAAAAGAAAAATGACAAATATAAGTGTGTGTGTGTGTGTGTGTGTGTGTGTGTGTGTATTTCAAGGGATACAGGAGCCAAATTGAAAGAGCTCTCAAGGGCCAACGTTGGAAAAACTTGAGCAAAATAAATAACTATAGTATTGAATTATAACCCAAAGAGTAATGTAAATATCCATGAGTCCATACTGCTTAAATAAGTAACAGAGTAAATCAGAAATGAGGGAGAAGCAGCAGCTCTTCCTTACAGAAGAATTCCAGTTAATAAATGTAGAAGGAATAAAGGAAATAGAAAATCATCAATAGAATACCAGAGTAATAATTGCCATAGCCAAGATCTACATGGATATTAAAATGAATGGATGCAAGTTTAAACAGAAACAAGATATTTACACAGTCTCCAAATGTCTACTCTCAAATACTTAGTAATTTCAAAGAAACAAGTACTAATTTTATAGCAGAGTCCTGGTAGATACCACGTTCGTGAGGTGATGAAGAAATAAGCAGTAACAGACATCACCGCCATGATCTCAACAGTGTGATACCCTGAGAAGGGCACGCCATGGCCATGGGATCCGCCTCAACGAATAACCTAAATCTAATACGGAGAAAACATGAGACAAACCCAAACTGGATGAACATTCTACGAAATTATTTACTTGTTTACTTCAAAAATTTCAAAGCCAGGAAAGACAAGGAGAGAACAAGGAACGGCCACAGACTGGAGGAGACTGAGGGGAGACGATGTCTAAATAGAGTGTGAGAGCCTGTATTAGATGCTGGAACGGAAGAAGGTTGTCGGAGGAGAAACCGGTGAGATCTGACTAAATCGTGTGTTTCGGTTACTAGGACTGCACCAAGGTTAGCATCTTTGTTTCGATAAATATTCCACGGCCGTGTAAAGAGTTAACCCAAGGAGAAGGTGGGTGAGAGATCTAGAGAAACTCTCTGCACTCCGTTTTCAACTCTCTGATAACTTTAAAACTATCTCAGTATTTTAAAAATGTGTATCAACAGTCAAAAAATTAAAAAAAGGAAAGGAGCAGGGGAGAAATGTAACATAAACATGAATAGTTCTGCTTGCCATTCCGCTGGTGAAGCCTGAGGTCAGACAGCCAATCTGCGACCCCTCCACTGTCTTGTTGTGTGACCACCTTACGTACGTGGCCCTGAAACAGAAGCCAAGGATTCATCTGTTGCCACAAAGAAGGCATAGCAAACAGTCCAAAGAAGGAAATCCAGTTGCCCGGATGGCTGAGAAGGTACCCATCAAGGCATCTGGTTAAGGGATTTTCAAGCCATGTTGACCAATGCCCCACAGGCTGAACGGAGCCCCTTCGTGCCTGTGCTGGGCAGGGCTCCACAGTATTCCTGGGGGGTCTCCTTTCTTTCTCCCTCGATTTCTAAGTCTGGAACTCAGGCTGAAAAGGGACTTTGGAAATCACTGCTATGCCTCACCTCTTTCCTCACCTCCCTGGTTCCACGTTTCCCCCAGGCCCTGCCCCCCCTTCCACCTTCACAAGTGGATGTTCTTAGCCAACGGCCACTTCCTGTTAACGCCCAGGGAGGAATTTTCCCTAAGCCTTCTGCTAATCTAAGGGGGTTATAGTCTTGTGTTTCCTCCTCCATCTCAGATCAGGTGTTTTCTTCCAATTCGGGACAGACACTGAAGACAGTAGCACGAGATTGGCTAGAAGTTCTGCTCCTCTGTGCCCTCGAGATCCAAGGTCAAAAGGCTACTGAACCAGACCCTGTGACTAGCAGCATTTGTTTCTGTGCCCCAGCTCCCAAATTAAAACCGAGCCCAAGGTGGACTCCCAGCATACCGAGCTTTCCGGGTAGCATTTTAGGGTGCTTGTGCCAGAGCCCAGGGAAACTGGAAGCCGGCAGGGCCCGTGCACCAGAAAACTCTGGCATCTGGCAGGCTATCACCTACACGAGGGTCCCTCAGTTCGGGAGAAAGCAAAGCCATCATGGTGACAAATCGGCCTGTCTTCTGCCTGTGCTGCTTAGCAGCCGTATGGTTTGTGATCTCTCCTTCCAGCCCAGTCACTCTTACTGCAGGCACAGGCCTAGGGGACAGCAGCAGCTGGTCCCTTCCAGGCAGAGCCACGCACATGCTGACTAGGAGGCCAAAGGGAGCATGCTAGAGAAGAAAGTCGACAGGTGGGATTCTCTTAGTCATCAATGCCCAGAAAGCCACACTTTTCCCTTGACACCCCGCAGTCGGGGCATCTCCAGAGCATGGGTTTGTCAGTGGGAAGAACTCTCCTAGAATTCTCAGCTGACATTTAAGGTTTCCTCTGTCATTGGTGGGCATCGAGAGACTTCTTTATAACCCCACTACTTGGACTGAAAGGGGGGGAAATAGAATAGGTCCTAAACAAACACGGGCATGAAGATTTAGCTGTAAGTTTATTCGGAACAGGAAGATAACTCACTACGAAGGCATTGGTGTCACAATGTGCAACACACACTTGTTGCTGGCCACCCAGCATCCATTCCCCTGCTCAGAAAATAGGAATGAAAAAAAAAAAAAAAAAAAGAATAGGACTGGAATTCAAGCATAATTCTGGGTACTATGGTTTCCACGTGATTTAAACAAACCACCCTCGATGACAGAGGTCCCTAATGGCTATCACTTCTTGATTCACAGATGAGCGTGTGACCCAAGCCAGTCTGGTAAGAAGAAATCCAAGACTTCTTTTCCAGAAATGGTGGGACATAATCCCCTTTTCACTGATATTTGTGCTACGGGAATTTGAGACCATCACAACCATTATTGTAGCCATAAAAGGGACTGATGTGAAGACAAATGGACCCAAAGGAGAGAATCTCAGAGAAGTCGATAACATTTTGAATCTCTACATCACATTACACCTGCAGCTAGCTCAACTTCTGCGTTGACTATTTACATTAGTCTGATTTTCAGGTCCGTTTGGGTTGGGTTTTTAGTTTCTTGCAACTGAAAGAGCTGTATATCCATACAGGGGACTATATCATTCAGTTTCCCTACTGATGATTGTTGGATGGTAAAATCATGATGTTTATAACTTCCCTTTCATGCTCTAAATCCCCTGATTTCTCTCTAATAGGCGTGGATTACATTTTAGAAAAAGAAATAAAGTGATTTCTAACTTTTAAAGGATATTACTTATCTTCTGTACTGCAGTGCCCTTCACACCCAAGAAAAGGCCCCACCTGTGTACTCCAGCAGCTTTAATCTGCATGGAGCCTGCCTGCCGGGACCCGACACACCTTCTTCTGGAACTATACACCTTTATATATTCCTCATGCCTTTTTGTTTTCTGTATTTCCGATGCTTTGGCATCTGGGGCCTTGTGGAACCTGGAGAGACTGTCCCTTCCAAGCCTAGTCAGCTCCTGGAGATAATAAATTAGGGCAGCTTTCATATGCAAACGAACCAATCCAGAGCCCTCACCCCAGCCTCTTCTTTATCAGGCTCTCCCCCTCTGGGCCACTACCCCCTTGCCCTCATCACTCCGCGCCAGATACCAGACAAGTAGAGATAGCCCCTCTGCCCCCGAGATCCCTAACATTATTCAAACCTGCCAATCCGAAATCTGCCCACCCTGCCTTGCCTTTCCTGCGGAAACCAAGATCAAGGCTCCTGCCTGTGTCCTCCCTTCGCTCGCTCTGCCTCCAGACTGACCCTCCGTGGTGTGCTGTGCCACCTCGTCTCAGGAACTGCAACAAGCCATCTTTTCAACGGCAGTCACCTCCTGATCTATTGGCTCACCATATCTGAATGATCATAAAACATTTTAAAACGATTTGCTCACCCATTAAGAGCCACACAGTCGACAGAGTGCTCAGACAAATCGAATCAGCCGTCAGCGGCGCGGGGCTACACGCTCAGCCACGAAGGCTTCCTTTGGAACCTCAGCTGTAGGGGAAATTGTAGATCGGCTTAGATTCTTCTTGAACGTTTTTTGTTTTTTTTTTTTATAATGATTTTTTATTATATTATGTTAGTCACCATACAGTACATCCCCGGTTTCCGATGTAAAGCTCGATGATTCATTAGTTGTGTATAACACCCAGTGCACCATGCAATATGTGCCCTCCTTACTACCCATCACCGGTCTATCCCATTCCCCCACCCCCCTCCCCTCTGTAGTCCTCAGTTTGTTTCTCATAGTCCATAGTCTCTCATGTTTCATTCCCCCTTCTGATTACCCCCCTTTCTTTATCCCTTTCTTCCCCTACCGATCTTCCTAGTTCTTATGTTCCATAGATGAGAGAAATCATATGATAGTTGTCTTTCTCTGCTTGACTTATTTCACTTAGCATTATCTCCTCCAGTGCCGTCCATGTTGTAGCAAATGTTGAGAACTCATTCTTTCTGATAGCTGAGTAATATTCCATTGTATATATGGACCACAACTTCTTAATCCAGTCATCTGTTGAAGGGCATCTCGGCTCCTTCCACGATTTAGCTATTGTGGACATTGCTGCTATGAACATTGGGGTGCATATGGCCCTTCTCTTCACTACGTCTGTATCTTTGGGGTAAACACCCAGTAGTGCAATGGCTGGATCATAGGGTAGCTCAATTTTTAACTTTTTAAGGGACCTCCACACTGTTTTCCAGAGTGGCTCTACCAACTTGCATTCCCACCAACAATGTAGGAGGGATCCCCTTTCTCCACATCCTCTCCAACAATTGTTGTTTCTTGCCTTGTCTATTTTTGCCATTCTAACTGGCGTAAGGTGGTATCTCAGTGTGGTTTTGATTTGAATTTCCTTGATGGCTAATGATTTTGAACATTTTTTTCATGTGTCTGTTAGCCAAACATTTTTCTAACCAGCATAATGCTAAGCAAGCAATGAGCGCCGGTTATTTGATGAAGCAACACTGACCAGCCATGCAAAAGCCATCATCACTGTATACCTATGGCTGAAAGGAGCTTCCAAGAGCTCCTGCATCAGACTTTAGAGAACACCCCTCCCAGGAGACAGTATGAGGGTCTATCTTATTGGAGGCTCTCAGAAGCAGACCCCGAGACGAAGATTTGCATGCCGAGTGGTTTATTAGGAAGACAATCCTGGGAAGCACCCGCAAGGAAGTGGAGAAGTGGGGCAGGGAAGGGAAGAAGCCCAAACACAAGGTGTTTTAATGAATAAGACGGGCTCTACGCACTGAGGACCTCTGACGACAGGATAAGGCTGTCTTGCTCCAGCTGTAGCACTACCAGAATCACCTGGAAGGATTATTAGAACAGAGCTTGAGCTGAAGCCTCCGAGTTCCTGATTCATCGGGCTCCCAGGTGAAGCCAATGCTGCTGGTCCCTGGACCAGACTTGGAGGTTTCCCCCACCTCCATCCCCATGAAGCCGTGGTAGTCATCACCCACTTGCCTTTCATCATTGGCTGAGCGTGGCTCCCAGGGGCAGTGACTGGCCAGCACATGTGGCCTGCCTCTGCAGGGGTGGAGAGAAGGTCCTCGGGCAGAGCACTGACCGCTTGTCCGTGGGACACCAAGCGTGCACAGGGACAGTGAGTACCGAGGGGTGTGCGCAGGACGCTGACCGTGTCTGTGACTGCATCTTCGCTCAAGACTTCTGTGGTCAAAGGACATAAAGGACAGCCCTCCCCTGCCACCTTCTATACCCCTTCTTGGAAAGTCACAGTGTTCACTAGCATAGCAAAGGTTCTGGGAAGTTCTGAGATAAGAAAAGTTGTTTAACTCAATTTCCCCAAATTTCTTTGAACTTCTTTTGAAAGAAGGTAGTTCGGGGATTGTTGTTCTAGAGCGAGGTTTGGCAGCTAAGACGCATGGGCCAGATGTGATGGGCTGCCTCTTTGTGCGAGTAAGTTTCACTGGAGTGCAGACACACCCATCATTTATAAGCTCTCTGTGGCCACCTTTTCACTGCAAGACCCAAGTTGAATAGTTGTTTAACAGAGACTGCATGGCCCACAAGCCCAGAGCATTTATGACCTGGGCCTTGGCAGAAAAGGTTAATAGAACTCTGTTCCAGTCCAACTCCACCTTTTCCACTCTATAGATAGTGAAACTGACCAAGAGGGAAAGTGTCTCACCTCGGCCAGGGAGCAGATCGTGTCGATGCTCCCGATTCTTGTGCCCTTTCTTTCCAGGAGCCCCCTGCACTTTTTACAGCTCTGCCTCAGTTTCCCTTTATCTCCCGGTCACTATTCTCTTGGCTTACTGATGTGACTAATGATGGATTCTCCAGAATGAAATCATGATTCTAATTAAAGTCTCCCCTATATGCTCACATCAGGCTTTCTGGTGGGCCAGGCCCATTTTAGGCATGGACATGCCACAAGAAGCAAGAACTGGCATGGTTCTATCTTGTTTGAAGCCTCATCAAGCAAGGGAGTTTCTTGTTTTTATTTTGTTTTTGTTTTTTTTTAGGTGTGCATTGTCTATGCTGAGTGTTTGGGAGACAATGATACAAATGAGAGAGGTAGGGGAGGCCGGCTGGGCTTGGATGGCCATAGGAGCCCTCTCCGAGGAGTGACATTCAAGCTATGAATTCTGAAGCCAAGACATTGTGTGAAAACCTGAGGGAAAAGTCTCCCAGGCAGGAAGAAAGGTAAGTTCAATGACTTGAGATGGGAGCATGCTATCGCTGGAGCCTAGTGGGAGAGGACAGAAGTAACATTTGAGGCAGAGACCAGATCAAGGTAGGGCCTTGTAGGCCATGATCAGGAATTTGGTTGGTATTCCAAGAAAGAGGAAACGCTTCAGAGTCTGGGAACAGTTCCCAGGAAACAAATTCTGAAATCCTGATACGGGTGCAAGCTTCTCCAGGGACACTTCAGTTACTAAAGGCCTGGATCACGCAGGAAGAGGTATGTGTCTTGGCCTGGAAGACACTCTGGAGATGGTTTAAACATGCACACATCTATTGCATAGACGAACCCATATGTGCTGTCCTTAGCATGCCACTGTGTCCCAGGCACCCAGGTCAGTCCCGGTGTAAACGCATCACCCTGGTAATGATGACTAAGAGTGCTCCTTTCCACTCCTAACAGTGCCTCAGTTTGAATAAGAAATTATACCATCCCCTTAATTATACCACTTGCTTCCATGTAATTTAAGCCTTGACTCATGAGGTCCATTACTCTCAGGTCGATAATTTATTCTACCTTGAAATATAAATTCCTTGCAATTAATAGGAACCATCACATTGATGTCTTATTTCTCCCAAGGCACTCTAGACCCGGGGGCAGAGCATGTGTGTGCATCCGTCTGCTTGTACAAAGAGCATCTGACAGACCTACCATGAAAATAATGCAAAGACTCTAGGGCATTACTGCTTGAAGCTGAGGTCATGTGGTCTCACGACAAATGAGAGAGGGGGGAGTCCAGAGTCATCGCCCTTCTATGGAGAGAAGGAAAGTGACCAGCCATGATTTCATGGACAATAAGTACGAGAATGAGAACTTGAACTTGGGAGACACCTGGCTGGCTCAGTTGGTTGAGTGTTGGACTGTTGGTTTTGGCTCTCATCATCTCAGGGGCGTGAGATCGAGCCCTACGTGGGGCTCTGCACTCGGAATGGAGTCTGCTTGAGATTCTCTGCCTCTGCCCCTCCCTCCAGCTCTCTCAAATAAATAAATAAATCTTTAAAAAAAAAAAAAGAGAAAAAAAAGAACTTGAGCTTGGCTGGGCCCAGCGCCCCACCCAGGCATCCTTCTGTACCACCCCCCTGCAGCTCACGGCCTGGCTGACCTCTCTTTTAGGGCAGGTACTGACAGCCTAATAAGACAGAGAAAACACAATAACCTTCCCTGTCTGGGCTTTGCAAATATAAAGTGCTTTGTAACAGCTGAATAATAACAGCCGTCGGCTTTGGCGGGTGCTCAGGACTTGGCTAGGGCTGTTGATGGTGCAGAGATTTTTATGACTATCTCCTAATGTATGTCAGGTCAGATGTACTACCCTGGAATGTCGGCGCTTATCAGTCTAGCTCGAGGCAGGCATACATGGCACACACCGCCAGGCGCTCTTGGCACGTGTTCAAACCTAAGCCGTCAGGGCTTTCTGAACACCAGCCCGCAGGCAGGTACGCTCAGAAGGTGCTGGTCTCCCCGGGGACCCACTGGTGCGCTGAGGGAGCCCCCCTTGAGGCCTTCGCCAGCACCATGTAGCTTCAGGGTGGCTTTAAGATAATCTGTCACCTTGTCAGGGACAGAGCGATGGCTTCTGGAGAGTCCCCCACCTTCCGTCAGGCCGAGGCCTCCCTCCCTCCAGAGACAGGCCCAGACTGCTGCTGCCAAACCTGGTTCTTGTTCCGGCTCAGACTCAAGCCATCTGGATGACCTCGGGCACGTCCCCAGGCAGGAGGAGTCATGGGAAAGAGCTGGATGCAGATACTGCCAAGGACCACTGCTCAGTCCCTCTGCGGCTCAGGCTCCCCCCCCCCCCCC